>NW_005842344.1:62791-73295 GCF_000455745.1 Alligator sinensis
GGTCCCGGCCCAGGCCCGGTCCTGCCCCCCAGCCGCATCTCTCCAGGCCGGGGCAGGCTGGCGCCCAGGTCCCTGTCGCCCCGGTCCCTTGCTGCCCGGGCTGTCTGGCTGTGGAGCAGAGACCTGGCAGCGAAGCAGCAGCCTGGCAGGGGGGGAGGGTTAAAGGCTGAGCGGAGGGCGGGGGGCTCGGCCAGAGCGATCGTCAGAGGGGACCTATCAATCATGCAGCAGCTCTCAGGGGACCCCCAGGTCCCTGCAGGGCCTGGCTGTCAACCACGGGCCTGACCCGGTCTGGCCCGGGGCAGCGCCGCTCGGGGTCCTGACGCGCAGCTCGTCCCCGCAGGGCTGGAGGAGCGGGGGCTGCGGGTGGGGATGGAGTGGATGGGAGGGGGCTGTGGGGGGCAGCAGGGGTCAGGGGCTCTGCTCCACAGCCCCCTCCCACTCCCAGCACCATCAGTTCAGGTTACAGATGTCCCAGCGTGGACATAAATAACTAACGAGAGCAAGCCCAGCGCTGCTGCCATGAAATATTCATGGCGCCTGTAACCGAGCGGGTGACTCCGAGTTCAGCGCCTGGCAGGCTGCACGGCCTGGGCTCCGGCAGCGGGACAGGGGCATGGGGGTCACGCAGCGCTGCCCTGCCAGCCCGGAGCGGGGCCCTCCTGGCGTCTCCATCCCGGCTCCCCGGGGCTCAGGCCCTGTGTGGCAGGGGGTGCGAGGGGGAGACTCCATCCGTCCGCCTGCCCCTTTTGCTGCCCGCCTCTGCCCGGCCACCCAACCATGACCCTTTGCACCCCCGTGCCAGTCCCGCCCTCCAGCCCTCTGGGTCTTGTGCTCGCTGCTGGTCCCTGACTCGCGCAGGCACAGGCCTGGTGTCACCGCCCTTGGGCCCTGGGGCCCTGAGCCGGCCATGCCAAGCAGGACTTGATGGGCACCTCCCCGTGTCTCTGTGCTAGATGCGCCCCGGACGCTGCTGGCCCTGGGCCAGGGGCCGTGCTGCTGCCCTGCTGCTCCTGCTCGCGGCCCTCTCCTCCCACCCCGCGCTCGGGGAAAGGGGGCGGAAGAAGGTCGTCCACGTGCTGGGTGAGTGGGGGTGGCAGCTGGCCCAGCTCTTTCCCCTCCGCGCCCCGTCGGGGCGTCCCACACCCCTGCCCCAGGGAGGGCTGCAGAGTCACCTCTGGGGGTGCCATGAAAACAGCCCGACCCAAGTTCATCCTGGCTGCACCGAGTGGGGAAACTGAGGCATGGGGGTGGGGGGCTGACCCCCAAAGCACATGGATGGGAGGAGCTGGGGGGTGCCCCTAATTGGTGCAGGGCCACGCTTGCTCTGCCCCCTCCCCTGGCACCAGTGTGAGATAACCGAGCGCTCACCCCCATTCAAATCGGAGCGGGGGGGTGCTCTGCTTTCAGAGTCTGGCCTGGTGAGGGGGGTTCGAGCGCGGCCTGCAGCCCTGGCCTGCTCTGCAGTGTCCGCCACGGCATTTTGCAAACCCTGTGAGCTGCAGAGCGTGGGACCCGGCCCCCTGGGCTCCCTGCCCACGCCTGCACTGGCCGGGGCTGCAGGCGAGAGGCGTCCGCTGGGGAAGCCCCCGAGCCCTGCAAAGCAGAGGGGCCGAGGCACAAGGGGGACTTGGAGGGGTCCCAGTTTGCTTTGCAGCACAGAGCACCGGGGTGCCCAGGTTGGGTGCAGGGGGCGCGGGGCAGAAGGGCTCCGGGGCACTGAGGCCGGCGCCTGTGCTCCCAGAGGACGACAGCGGGGCCGTGGTGGTGCAGACGGCACCGGGGAAGGTGGTGACGCACCGGGGCGGCACCATCATCCTGCCCTGCCGCTACCACTACGATGTGTCGGCCCACGACCCCGACGAGATCCGCCTCAAGTGGACCAAGGTGACGGAGCCCATGGCCTTCGTGGATGTCTTCGTGGCCATGGGCAAGGAGCGCCGCGCCTTCGGGAGCTACCGGGAGCGCACGGCCCTGCAGGAGGATGGCCCCGGCGATGCCTCCCTCATCATCCGCAACGTCACGCTGCAGGACTACGGGCGCTACGAGTGCGAGGTCACCAACGAGCTGGAGGACGACGCTGGCATGGTCAAGCTGGACCTGGAAGGTACTGGGGGCCCCGGGCCTGCCCCATGGCACGTACAGCTTGCACGCGCAGGCCCAAAGCCGGTGCCGAATAGCTCGCGTGTACCCAGACACACCAGCAGGCAGATCCCCAGGGGAGGATTTTTTGGTCCATGGAGAGGCAGGATGGGCAGAGCCTGGGGGCCCAGAGGGTGAGAGCAGCTGCTGCAGGGCAGTAGCCCCTGGCCTGGGGCTGCCTTGTCTCTGGGGCTGGGACAGTCACAAGGCCAAGGGACAGGGAGCAGTCGGGGGAGAGAAGCCCTTGCCGTGCTCCTGGGAGCCCCGCTGTCCATCCCCGCACTCTTGCTCAGCCCTTGGCAGGCCCAGGAGCGGGGCCCGGGGATGGGAGGACGGTGCCTGCAACAGTGCCAGGGACATGGGCGGGCGCCTCGCTGCTCACCTTGGCCTACTTCCTTGGCGAGCGCGAGCCCAGGCTGCTAGGTGGAGGAGCCCCAGCCCCATGCGGGGCAGATTGGAGTGTGGGGCTGGGGGTGGCAAGGGGCTGAGGACCCCAAAGTTGGCAGGTGACAACCTCCACCCTGGTGCTCCAGTACTACGAGGCCTTTCCCCATGCCAGACCCTGCCCTGTGCACCCTTGAGCCTTCCAGGTTTGCAAACTCTCCTGGGTCAGGCTCCCTCCCCCGTGCCTAACCTGGCAGCAAGTAGCTAGCTGAGCACGGAGAGCTGGCATCCAAGCACCCCCGTGCCCCGTCACGGCTGGGGCATAGTGAGTGAAGTGAGCAGTGATGACTGGGCAGCACGTGCCCTCCGTCGTGGCAGGCTGTTGTTCGGGCACTTGCGGCGTGGTTTATCGAGCCTGTTATTGGCTTTTATTGTTGCTCCAGGTTTATGGGCGGGCAGCTCATAAACGCCAGAAACAGATCGCGGCGCAGGCTCATAAAGCATCTGCCAGGGCGGGCAGCGCGGAGCAAATTGCAGCCAGTGGGAAGGGGGGAGAAATGAGGGTGTCCCGTGCACAGCCCTGGCCCTAGACACCCTGAGCTGGCTCCCCCTGACTGCAACAGGGCCGAGCTCTGGGCTTCGCCATGAAGGACCACGAGGAGACTGCTCTGACCTGGCCCCCAAAGGGAGAAAATCAGGGGAGGGGGCCAAGTCCCCCCCATGCAAATCTTCCTTCCTCACCCAGCCCGCACAGCCAGCCCGTGGTGCAAGGCTGAGAGCATGTGGACAGGTGGGCAGTCACTTGCTGGCTGGTGTTTGTGGTGGCAGGGGCCATCGATGCAGCAGGGGTACAACTATTTTGCATCCCCTGGAGCATTTGCCCCTGGGGCACCGTAGCCTGGCATCATGTCTCCGGCAGGGGCAAGCACTGGGGAGGTCTCGTGCACTGCAGCTGAGCAGGGGGAGCATAGTGCACCCAGGGCAGCGGGTCTGAGGGGCTGCTTTCTGCCCCCGGTGCTGGGAGGTGGTGCCCTGCCGCTCCCCCTGCCATGGCTGTGCTGTGTCCCCCGGCAGGTGTGATTTTCCCCTACCACCCGCGCCTCGGGCGCTACTCTCTCAACTACCACGAAGCGCAGCAGGCATGCCTGGAGCAGGACGGCATCCTCGCCTCCTACGACCAGCTGCACCAGGCCTGGCTGGAGGGCCTGGACTGGTGCAACGCGGGCTGGCTGGACGACGGCTCCGTGCAGTACCCCATCTCCCGGCCCCGGGAGCAGTGCGGCCGCAAGGACACGCCCGTGGGCGTCCGCAATTACGGCTACCGGCACAAGGACGATGAGCGCTACGATGCCTTCTGCTTCACCTCCAACCTCAACGGTAAGGCCCTGCTCTTCCCTGGGCCTGGGGCAGCCAGGGCAGCGTCTGGGCCCAGAGGGCAACGCTCCGGTAATTGGGACTGTTCTTGGGTGGCAGGCAGGGCTGGAGGGACCCCAGGGAGGGTTTGAATGCAATATGGTGCTTAATTCACTAAGGTGCTGATGGGGAAAGGTCATGGTAGGGAGGGGAAACTGAGGCACAAGGGAACGCACCATGCACAAACTCCTGCCAGACACTCAGCATGGGGATGGACCCTGCAGGGAGGCAATTCCCTGCATCCGGCTGGGTCTCCCCCACCCCTGGCATTGCTGAGGGCATGAGTGTGGGTGCCTGGCTCGTGGAGCAGGGCATAGGGAGGCTCGGGGCCTTCTGTGCCTGCAGAAGTGGCTCCTGGGGGCTGGGACCAGCCCAAGCCCCGCTCAACAACGCCTCTCCATCAGTCCCTGCCCAGGCTGGCACCTCTGGACCCTGCAGCAGGGCAGCGATTGCTCCTGCTGGAAATGTCAAGACTTTTCATAGGAAGAAGCAGCCCCTGGAGCTGCAAAGAGCAGAGTGATTCCTGCTCCCGGTGTCCAAGCCCACAGCCCCCCGCTCCCCCCGCCACAGTGCTGCTCATTGCACCAGATCCTGCTCTGGGAGAACCAGAGATCTGCCCCTCAGCTCCTGGCTTCAGCGTGTGCCAGCCCCAGACCAGAGGCTGCAAGTCAGCCCCTCGCCCCAGCCGGCCGGGCTGGCTGCTGACAGGCGGCCCAGAGAGCCAGGTCCGGCTGGGCGCTGCTAGAAGGCAGGTAGCGTGCAGGGACACACCGTGCGGGGGTCGTTTGACCCCTGCAGTCTTTCCTGCCCGGAGCAGGAGGTGGATCTCACAAGGCCCCTTGCAGCCCTAAACTTGTGTGTGTGCATGCATGCATGTGCAGATGTGATTTCCCCCTCCCCAGAGAGCGCTGGCTGCCCTGCCCGGGCCCACGCGGCCCCGCATCCTGCCGGGTGGGCACTAGCTCATCTCTCTGCAGCTTTGCTCTGCCCAGGCATTGCTCTTCCCTGCCTCTACCTGTCAGGCATACCGCATCTGGCCTGGCCCTATGCTCCCCACCACCCCGCATCATAGAAGCCTTCCTCCCCTCCCCCACAGAAACGCTCCATCCCCATTACAGGAGCTCGGACGCCGCTGGGACTTTATCCCCTGCCTGCAGCACCTGGCGCCCAGGTGAGGCTGTGACCTCCCTGCTCATTGGCCCAGGGCGGTGGCACTCAGGAAGGGGCGGGCAGAGGATTAATTAGGCGCTGAAAGAGTGGAGGAGGGTCATTAAGGGTCTCAGCCAGGTGCTGCAGGGGCAGCAGAAGTAGAAGAGCAGGTGGGGGACCTGGTGCCCCAGAGCGGGGCTCGGCAGCAGGGATGGGGACCCCTGAGGTGGGGGTTATACCCCAGCCTCGCCACACTGCTCACAGGGCTGGGGGGTCCTTCCATGCATGGGCAACCCCGGGGGCCCTCCTTTGTGCTCTTGGGGTGCAGCCTGTCCAGCCCCTGCCCCCCACGCAGAGGGAAGTCCCTGCCGTCTCCTCCCCAGCTGCCCCCAGGGTGGGTGAGTTGCAGGGCAGCCCCACTGCCCCCCGCTTCCCCCCTCCCACGAGCGCTATCAAGTATTACTAAGCAAATCCCTGCGTTACAAATGTCTCTGGAGTGAATTCGATCAGCATTGATCATTCCTGACCACGCAGGTCCGGGCAGGAAGGGCAAGGGGTCGGTGCAGCGGTGAGCTAGGCAGGGCTCTGGCTCGGGGGCTCTGGAAAGACCCCTCCTCCCACCCCACAGCCCCCTCTCTGGAGCAGGGGGAGGCCAGGAAGCTGGAGGGTCCCCCCTGGGGCGCCAGGATCCAACCTTGGAGCTGCAGGAGCTGCCTGATGTCTGGGCTTCTCTCTGCACTAAAATCATCTCCCTGCCCCCGTGACAAATGTCGCCTTCCAGCTCACCCCAGTATCCCTGGGAGACCAGTTGCACCAGATCCCAGCAGGAACTGGGCTGAGACCTGCCCAACTCGAGTCTCGTGCAAGGTCCTGCGTGCCCGGGCCGGAAGCAGGGGGAAGGGGCAGTAGCAGGGAATTGCGGGGGAGAGCGCCGGGGATGATGGATGAGGCCCGAGCCCAGCAAGACAAATCGGAGCCGGGGGAGCCATCCCTGCGCACAGATTACTCGGCCCGGTGGGGCCGTGGGGGAGGGGAGGGGAGGGCAGCGGGCGACCGCGGGGGCTCTGCAGATGTTTATTTAATCGTGGCAGGCAGGATAAATCGCGGGCAAAGCAGCCACAGGCCAGGCCGCGGTGCCGCGGCACCCATCAATCTTGCTGCAGCCAGGTGTGCGCTTCCAGGCCTGCCTTCGCTGCAGTGCGCCCAGGCGGACTCGGGGTCCCTGCGCCCCTCCCCAGCCCCTGCAAAGGCTGATGGCGCAGGTAACCCCGGCTCCTCGAGGGGCAGAGTCTGCGCCGCTCCGGCCCGCCCGTGGGGAGGCTGCACCTGTGCAGGTGATGCTGGGGTGGAGAAGGGCCCACACGGGGCCTCAGGGACCCCATGGAGGTGCTGTATGGGCCGTGGGGCTGCAGCCAGGTCCTCCCGGGCTGCACAGATGGGGGCATGGGGTCCAATGTGTGGCGCAGGCCCCTTTTGCGCATGCCTCCCACGCAAGGGCGGCAGGCACAAGCCCACCTGAGCTCAGGCCCTGGCAGCCTGGTGCCCCCAGCCTGGCATGAGGACCCCCAAGCCCACAGGGAGCTGTCCTTCACAGCCGCTCGCTCTCACCCCTGCAGGCAAAGTCTACTTCCTGAAGACCTACCGCAAGCTGAGCTACCCCGAGGCCGTGCAGGCCTGCAAGGACAACAGGGCAGTGGTGGCCAAGGTGGGGCAGCTCTACGCCGCCTGGAAGATCCAGCTGCTGGACCGGTGCGAGGCCGGCTGGGTGGAGGACGGCAGCATCCGCTACCCCATCGTCAACCCCCGGGTGCGCTGCGGGGGCCGTGAGCCCGGCGTCCGCAACCTGGGCTTCCCGGACAAGAAGTACAAGCTGTTCGGGGTCTACTGCTTCAAGAAGGCGGGCGAGGTGGCCCCCAAGCAGGTGTCCAGCAAGGGGAGGCCTCTCTGGGTGTGAGGGGCAGGGGCTGTCCCCCCAGCCCGGACAGCGCTGCTCCTGCAGCCATCGGACACGTGCTCCAGTGGGAGATGGCGACCGCAGCAACTGCCCCCTCCAGCCCCCAGCTCCTGGCAGGGAGGACCGCAGCCCTGGCCACGGAGCAGCGGGACCCGGCTCCCGGCTGCCAGAACTGCTCGCAGGATGGGAGCCCCCTCTCCCGCTTCCCGTGGCAGGGACAGTCCCAGGTGCAGCAGGCCAAGGAGGGCGCTGGCAGGAGGTCCTCGCCCCGCACAAGGGCAGCGAGGCTCCATGCATGGGGGGGGTCATTCTGCAACCGCTGCCCCTCACCGCCCTGCCCTGCCCTGCATCGCCCGCGCAGCCAGACTCCTCTGCAGCTGTCTCCTCCTCCACTGGGGCTTGGAGGACCCCTCCCAGGCGTCCTCTGCTTGCACAGGGGCCAGGCTGGCCCAGGCCGCTGTCCTGCAGCTTCCAAAGCCTCCTCCTCTACCCAGGTTGGGTTGGGCAGACCTGGCAGCACTGCGGCTGGGGCTGGCAGAGACCTTGCTGTGCTTCTCAGAGACCTGTGGGGTCAGGGCCTGCAAGGGTCCAAGGCTGGCCCAGAGCCATGGGCTGGGCCATGCCCTGGTGATGACCCTCCACTGAGCATGGCCTGGAGGCCAGCGATGCCATGCGGATAGACGAGCTAGAGGAGCACATGTGGCACAATCCCCGCTGGGACATTGCCCCTGCCCACCCCCACTCTGCCCCTCTGCCCTGCACCATGCACTTTTCAAAGGAAGCTGAGGAGGAAACTCAAGCCCAGAGAGAAGAAGACCCTGGGTGTGCTCATGCCCAGGCCAGTGCCCTGCCAGGGGGCAGAGCCATGGCAGAAGCTCAGTCTGCTGCCCCCTCACTGCCTCTCCGAGGAGGATGGGCACTGCCCGCTGGTGCAGACTCAGCACGTCTGGACCCATCTCCCCAATGCCGCCCTACCAGAGAGCAGGACCCAGAGGATGACTGCTGGGGAGGCCCACGCGGGTGGCTTGGCTGCAGCTTCCCTTGGCCGAGTTACACCCAGGGGTCACAGAGCTTTTTCCAAGGGCTGGACATCAGGTCCGACCTCCTCATGACAGCCCAGGCACAGCACCAGCCTCCCTGCCCCGAGGGCACGGCCTGCATGGGGCTCAGCTCTACAGGGTCAGTCATCACTCTGGGTCCGTCTGCCCCGCTCCAGCTCTGAGACGCCTGCCATAGCCAGCACCGGGACCATGGGGCATTGTCATGTGGGAGCCCATCCTGCCAGGGGCTGAGGGCCTTCCTCTGGTGGGCCCAGACCTGCATGCCAGACTGAGAGTGAGGGGAAGGGCCCATGGTAAGAGCACCTGGTCTGGCTCTGGGTTCAGGGGGAGGTTACCCGGTGCCTGGGGTGGGGACCTGCCTTCCTGCCGCCCTGCAGATCCCCCGGGTGGGCGCGTGCCAGGGGCTCATGAGCCCCTCCCGTCCCGCTGCTCCTCCCTGCTCGCAGTGCGGCGCCCACCCTCCCCGCTGCATGCAGGCGGCCGCCCTCCCCCAGTGGCAGAGCCGCTGGACTCGCTGCAACGCTGCCCATGCATGCTTTGGGTGCTAGCTGCATGGCCTGCATGCATCGCTGTGCGAGGCCCTGCCAGACACTGCCAGGGAGGAGAGGGGAGGGGCCCAGTCGCTGGGGGCTGCTTTCAGCTCCGCTGGGGCTCCCTGCCCGTGCCGGGTTGGGGTCAGGTGGGTGGCGGCTGTGGTGCCGACACCAGCTCTAGACACAATAAAGACCTGGCAGCTAATGGAGACCCATGGGCTCCCGCCTCTCTCTCCTCTGCAGCCTCCCCCACGCACTTCCCTCCTCACTCCCCGGTGCCTCCAGTGGGTCCCTCTCCAGGCTGGCACCCCAATGCCCGCTGGCATTTGAGGGTGGGCCCTGCACCCAGCCCAGCTCCAGGGAGGGTACAGGGCTGGGATGCAATAGCCAGGCTCCGGCGCGGTGGGGGCAGGCACCCAGGGAGGGTGCCCCGCCATGGGGCAGTGCCCTGGGACACTCCCCTTGCCTAGCGCACAGCAGCAGCCGCCCCCAGGGTGGCTGCACCGCTGGAGGGTCTGGTTCGTCTCTGTTGCCCAGTGGCAGTGGGTGGGACACGGTGGCAGCGTGGGGCCCAGCGCTTCTGTGTGTCTATGTGCGTGTGTGTGTGCATGTGTGTGTGCACGCACCGATCCACCCTCAGGGAGCTCCTCCCCCTCCTCCCTTGCTGTAGCTGGGCCCATTTGGCCTTCACCTCCTGCTGGGGTGGGGAGGGGGGGCACCAGAGGCCCCAGGCAGTGCCCACGTCTGGTTTCCCCTCTGCCTGGTGATGCCTTTGGGGGACGGGGCTGCCAGCCCTGCTGCCCCATGTCCTGGGCAAGGCAATGGCTGCTCACCCAGACGCCATCCCGCTGCTGTCTTTGCCCCGAACCCAGACCCTGCCCTCTGCCCCCTGCCCAGAGCTGAGCAGATACACCTGGTGAACACCCCACGGCCAGCCCTGGCTCAGCCCCATCTGCCCCCAGAGCCAGCCGCAGGCAGATCCCCCAGGGCAGGGGCGTCTGCCCCGGCTCTCGTCCCCCACCAATCCGTGCCCCAGATACGAGGGGAAGACACGGGCTAAAAATAAACGAGGCGCTGGGGGGACTGGGCCGTCGGATCCACGCGTGTGCAGGTGCCATGCTCCGGGCACCTCAGCTCCCCTTCCTGCAATGGGCATCGCTCGCAGGCCCAGATGAACCGAAGGGGCTGCACTGCCCCGCTGTCTGACCCCTCCTGTCCAGTCCCCCCTTCCCCCCACTCCACAAGGACGGGCAGGCCCACCCGGGGCTTATTAACTGTTAAAAAAATTTATTAAAATGTCCAGCGGTCCAGAAACGCGGCGGGCCAGGGCCAGGGGGGACACGGAGGGCACCGCGGCCACACACACCTACCCGGACCGATGACACATGGGGAGGGGAAGGGGGCAAGGGGGGTCCATAAACCCACCAGGAGGGGCCCGATCCTGTCGCCCTCCGGGGAAATGTGACTCCTTGTGCGTGGGGCCCGGAGCTGGGGCAGGGAAGAAGGGACTGAGACCCCCGGGGGCGAGGGGAGCCCCTTCCCCTCCACGGGCAGGGGCTGCCTCCACCCCGGGGGTTTCCAGACTGCCTGCGGGGAGGAGAGGACCGGCCTGGTTGGCAGGGACGGGGCAGGCCCAAGCCCCAGGGTGAGAGGCGCAGGGCCGGGGCTGCGGGGCGCTGCTCCGGGGGAGGGAGAGGCCCTGCAGGGCTGGGAGCTCCATGTCCGGCCTGGCCGCCCCGTCAGGCCCGGCCCGGCCCCGGGGAAGGGGGACCGCGGGGGCGGGATTGTTCCCATCACAAACACATCTCGTCCCGGGAGGGGAGGGGAGGGCGGGGGGGTTGTGCTTCCTCGTCACCAGCCCCTAGAAG
>NW_005842344.1:73491-75809 GCF_000455745.1 Alligator sinensis
GGGGGGGACGTGGCGGGGCACGAAGCCGTCGGTGCACTGGTACCGCACCGTGGCGTGGATGCTGTACTTCTCCTTCCTCCTGCCCACGGGGAAGGCGTTGTCCACCTCGGGCGGTGGCCCGCACAGCACTACGGGGCACAGGGCGGCTGTCACAGCCCCGCCCGCTTCTGCCCGCTGGCCCCCCACCCGTGGGCGTGCAGCAGTCCGGCTAAGGGACGTGCCCGAGGGCAGGCGGGATGTCTGTGGCAGAGCACATGGAGCCTGTGCCAGGCCCGGCAGCCTGGAGCACAGGAAGCGGGGCCGGGAGCCAGCTGGCCCAGCACTGCCCCCTCGCACGTGGTGCATTAAGGGAGGGGGCTCCTGGAAGCCGAGCTCGTCCGCCCCCCGCAGCCCAGCCTGGCTCCAGCCCGCACTGGGGGGCAGGACCCGGCCTCCCGTCGGGCCGCGCCCGGGCTCACGCCCACAGCGGGCTGCCTGGCAAGGGGCCCGCACTGCTGAGAGTTAAGCAGTCGCGGGGGAAGAGGGGGGGTCTGGCCTGGCCGCAGCCAGATTATGAGCCCCCCCCAACAAGCCCCCCCCAACACACACACACACACACACACACACACACATACCCCCTCCCCCTTAAAAAAAATAATCAGGCAGCTCCCCCCCCCACAAGCCGCACGTTTCCAGCTTCCTCTCTCGGCCTTGGGGGCTCCCCTCCCCCCAGCTCCTGCCTCTCGGGGGGCGGCAGAGGCGCCTGTCAAGGGAGGAAGGGCTGGAAGGTCTCCATTGGGCCCGGGAGCAGGGCCTGAGCCAGGGACCAAGCTCCGTGTGCCAGGAGCGCGGTGGAAGTCTGCCGGCGGCAGTCTCCCCTCCTGCCCCGCACTCCTGCCCTTTGCCCCCGCTGCCGTGCTGGCCGTGTCGGAGCACGGCTCTGCCACCCTTGGCATGGCTCTGGGCCCAGAGGCTAAGTGTTGACTTTGACCCACCCTGGGCCCTAAGCGCTCATCCTGGCCTACCGGGGAAAGCAGCTTGCACTATGCCCATGGCTATATCCATTCCCATATGACTATGGCTATGCCCATGCCCATGGCTATATCCATGCCCATGCCCGGCCCCGGCCCCATTAGGTGCCATGCCCACATCCCAAGACAATATATAGTCCCCCCAGCCCCTTCTTTCCCAGCCAGCAGGTGCGAGGCTGGCTCCGCGGGCAGGTGGCGGGAGCGGGTACCTGTGCCCTTCTTGCAGATGTAGGGCAGGTTGTAGTTGCAGGGCACGTCGTTCCACTTGCCGATCTCGTGCGACACCAGCACCACGCAGTCCTCGCCGCCCGCGAAGAAGTTGTCGGGCTGGTTCTCGCGCCAGTTCTCGTATTGCTGGGGGGCACCGGCAGCCGGCACGGCCCGGGCCCCCCCCCCCCCTCCCCCCGGACGGACGCCACGCCGCCGCCTCTCCCTAGCACAGGGGGATTCGGCTCCCGCCCCCGGGGCTCACCAGGCCGGTGTTGTCGGTCCACTGGAAATCGCGCTCCACGATGCGGTCGTTGAGCCCGATCCAGGTGTTCTCGTGCCCGAAGCCTGCGGGGAGTCACGCGCGAGGGGGTCACCGCGGCGGGCGCTGCCCAAGCCAGGGGCCTCCGGGAGAGGGAGCCGGGCAAGGACCCCCGCTCTGTGCCCGGGCCAGCCCCGGTCGCCCCCAGCCCCGTGGGGAGCCCGTACTGTTGATGAAGCCGTGCTCCTCCCGCGAGTGGATGCTGGTGAGGTGCCCGGCGCGGCGGCGGCAGTCACGCTCCGCATCCTCCCAGGAGCGCCGGTGCGCGAAGTAGCGGTAGCAGTGGCCCTGGAACTTGTGCCAGTTGTGGTCGCAGCCCTCCGTGTCTGCGGGGCAGCCCGAGTCAGGAGGGAGCCGGGCCCGGGGCTGGACGGGCGGGGAGGGGAGCTCGCGGTTGCACCCCACTCCCTCCAGGCCTCGGGGCCGAGTCTCTGTCCCGCACCCCCGCACCTTTCTCGCAGAGGCTGCCCCCGTAGCTGGGCAGGCAGAGGCAGACGAAGGAGTTGATCTCGTCGATGCAGGTGCCTCCGTTCTGGCAGGGGCTGGACAGGCAGTCGTCGATGTCTGCCGGGGAGACGCGGGGGCCAGCCCCCGGACACACGCGTGAGCCCACCCGCGCGCCCGGCCCCGCAGGGCAGGGGTTGGAGCTCTGCGCGACGGGGTGGGGCGGGGGCACACCGGGCCCGTCTCAGGTCCTGCAGCCCCCCACTCACCGATCTCGCAGTTCTCCCCGGTGAAGCCCGGGTCGCAGGTGCAGCTGGAGACGCTGGCGGTGGACC
>NW_005842344.1:79144-79508 GCF_000455745.1 Alligator sinensis
CCCCCCCCTCCCCGCCGGGACAGGTGCGGGGTTACTCACGGTAGCCAGCCACCCCCTCCACTTCGTTGGAGAAGGGGTAGGCCCCCTCCCCACCGTCAGGCTCCACAGTGATCCCCGGCATGGTCAGCATCTCCACCGCGTTGGCCGCGACGCCTCTTGCCTCCTGCGCCAGGAAGGGGGGCTCCGTGCCTTGGCCCCCTTGCCCGTGCTGCAGCTGGAAGTAGCGGCCGTTCAGCCCCGAGTAGATGCTCTTCCTGGTGGGCTGGGGGGTGCTGGGCACGGGCCGGGGCTCCTTGGAGGCGCCTGGGCCGGGCAGCTCGGGCCCGGCGGCAGCAGAGGTGCCCGGGCGGTGCTGGGCCCCGGC
>NW_005842344.1:79636-82118 GCF_000455745.1 Alligator sinensis
CACAGGCAGCAGCTGGCTGGTGCTGGGCACCCCCTCCCAGGTGCCGGCCGGGGTGCCCTGCAGAGGCTCCTGGTCCACCATGTTCAGCAACTCGTCCTCGCCCGGCCCAGCTGCAGGGGAGGCCGTGACGGGAGCCAGCGCCGTGCTGTCCTCTGCCAGCACCCTGGGCCCTGTTGTCCACTCGGGGCCTGTGTCAGGGGGTGCTGGGTGCCCCCCGGCCGGGCTGGCAGGCACGGGCTGCAGCTGCT
This sequence comes from Alligator sinensis, assembly GCF_000455745.1. NCBI lineage: Eukaryota > Metazoa > Chordata > Crocodylia > Alligatoridae > Alligator > Alligator sinensis. Next base: position 79,885 of record NW_005842344.1, read on the forward strand.
CATCCTCGGGCAGGGCTGGCCCCACCAGCCTGTGCAGGAGGCCGAAGTGATCCCGGGGCACCTCCCGGGAGTCCCCGGACGTGCTGAGGTCCTCCCGCTCCCGCGGGAACAGCTCGTTGTGGCCCGGAGAGGGCAGCTCCTCCTCGTGCTCCACCAGAAGGTTGTCCATGCCCAGCAGGTCGGGTGGCCTGGGGCTGCTCTGCCCCTCCAAGGCTGCCCTGCTCTCCGGTCTCTCCTGCACTGGCGCATCCTGCTTCTCCAGCCCCGGGGGCGGCTGCTGGTGTGCTGCGGAGACAGGAGCAGGAGCTGAGCCTGGATTGCTCCGGCGTGTGCCGGGGACCAGGCTCACATGCTGCCAGGGCCTGGCGTGGTGTCAGGGGAGCTGAGCAGGGAGGTGTCTAAAGGCCGGGGCAGGGAGATATGCGGCGGGGCGGGGGGCGTTGCAGAAGCCCCAGTGCCCTGTGAAACTCCCACCTGGAGCCCTGTGAGCTGTTTGGTCCTGAGACGCCCCCCTGCAAGGGGCCAAGGCAAGGCTAGGGGTGCCCCGGCATGCTGCCGGCCTGGCCACCCTCCAGGGCTGGTGTGTGCATGACCAGCCCCACACCCATGGCCCCAGCACCAGCAGGGCCCTCCTCCAGCTACGGCGCAGCCCCCTGCTCTCCTGGCATTCAGTGCCTCGAGACTGCTGGGATCCATGCCCCGGGGCTGGTGCCACACTTGGCTGCCCCCCAGCCCTGGCTCTGGCAGGGATCGGGGCACCCTCCCATGCTGACAGCTGCCCTTGCCCTGGCTGGGGCGAGGCTGCAGCAGCCCGAGGGGAGGTCTCCCCCGTGCACGTCCCCGCTGGAGGCCAAGGCACCAGCCCCGCGCCGCGGAGGGTGCGGGGAAGAGGCACGTCCCCCCATCCCTCCTCCCCTGGCTGCTGCGCCCTGACAGGTTTATTCATGGAGCAATCTGGGCCGCTCGCTCCGTGCCCAGCGCCCTCATTTATCTGATTAATTCCCCAATTAAATATTCATCCGAGGCAATTCTGCCGCCCGAGCCCATCGATCCCCACACAGCCCCAGGCGGCAACTCCGCCCGGGGTCTCCCCCTGCTTGAGGGAGGGGGGGGCGGGGGTTTCCAGGATTAAGAGGCAGGAACCAGCTGCCCGGACGGGTCTGGAGCCCCCAGGGTGGGGCTGAGCGTCATTCCTGTGCTCCAGCCACCCTTGTGGCCCCAGACAGAGCTAGCACCACCGGGCAGGGTGCAGAGACCCTCCTCTCTGTCCAGCATTGGTAACACGCTGACCGCCTCGTGCCAGGGGCACCCTCTTCCCTCATTACCCCTTTGCTTGGGGACCCTCATCCCTCCCCATTACCCCCTAGATCCATCCATGCCTCATGGAGCTGTGTGGAGCTGTCCCCAGGTTGCATCGCAGTGCGGAAAGGCCTGGGACTCCCCCCCAGCCCTCGCCACCCCCAGCCCACCCTGGTACCTCTGTAGCAGTAGGCGTCGAACTTGGAGGCCGGGTCGGGGAAGCCGGTGCGGTTGGGGAACTGGTACACGGTCCGCCCCCCCGGCTCGTCCCCGCCGCACTTCTTGCGTGGGATGCTGATGGGGTAGCGGACGCTGCCATCGGCCAGCCAGCCCGGGTCGCACTGGTCTAGCCCGCTCTGCCACGCCAGGTACAGCTGGCCCGTGGTGGCCAGCACAGCCCCGTGACTCTGGCACTGCTCCCGGGCCCCCTGGGCGGTGAGCTGCCCAGGCGTGGAGATGTAAAACACTTTCCCTGCAGGGGCGAGAGCAGCCCAGTGAGAGTGGGCCGACAGCCAGCGGGGTGCAGCAGGGGCTGGGTGGCCTGACTGCCGTCCAGCTGTTTCTGGGGTGGAACAGCAGCTTAGCAGCGCTTGGTACCAGCCCGTTGTGGGTGAGGTGGTTGGCAGGACCAAAGAAGTGGTTGGCAGGAGCAAAGAGGCGGTTGGCAGGAGCAAACCAGAAACCACGAGCAGGGCTGAGGGTTGGGTGGGAGCTCAGGCTTGGGAACACGTCAGGAACCTGCAGTGCTAGCGAGTGCTCGGAGACAGGCCTCTTCTCGTGGCAAAAGCCCCATCCAGCACCCACTACCATCCGGCTGTTCAACCACGGCCCCGCCGCTCCTGGGGTTTCTGCCCAGGCCCCGTGCAGACATGCATGCCTTGGCACTGCAGAGCGGAGCCGGGCCAGGGCCGGGAAGCCAAACCCGCTGCTCAAGG
>NW_005842344.1:82162-84220 GCF_000455745.1 Alligator sinensis
AGCAGGAAGGATTCAGGTGCACAACAGCCATAAATCCTGCCCTGCTCCACCGTGAAATCAGCATCCGTCAGGCTGGGGACATGGGAGCCGAGGGACGGGTTTTTAACGTCTTCATTACTTCAGCAACAAGGCGCAGCCAGGTGCATCCCCTGGGGTGGCATGGAGCCACCAGTGCGGCGCCGAGCCGGCAGGATGCCTTCCCGGAGACGGCACCGATGGAGCCATGCACTGAGGTTGAGAGAGCAGGCTGGGGGGATGGATGTGGAGCAGAGGCAGGGGCTGCTGGAGAGGGGAGGCGGAGGAGGCTGGCAGATGGAGAGCAACCCCTGCAGAGCCACTGACCCACCCCCCAAGCCCCGGGGAGAAGTCGGCAGAGCCAGCCCCCCGGCAGAGCTGTGATGGCCCTGCCTTACCTTGGAGCTCCCTGGCATAGCAGTAGACATCGTAAGCTTCATCGGCTTCCCTCTGCCCATAGCTGCGGACGCCCGGGAGGCTGTTGCGGTCTCCGTAGCAGCCAGGTCTGGAGTGCGTGATGGGGTACCTGCGGGGCAGCAGTGCCAGGGGCGTCTGGACCAGCCCAGAACTGTCCTCCTCTCCTGCGCCTTTGGGAAGCAGCAGCACAGACCCTCCCTCCCCCAGCACAGCGCCGGGGGGCTCTGGAGCATGGGCGCACAGGCCGGGGGCTCCCCAGTGCTCAGGGGGCAGCAGGACCAGGCACCGCAGAGCTTGGGCAGCAGCTCCCGAGCGCAGCCATGCAGAAACCCAGCTGCCCTACCGCAGCCCCGGTCCCGGCAGGGTGGGGAGCAAGCAAGGCCCCGTACCTGACACTCTGGTCCGACAGCCAGCCAGCATCGCAGTTGTCGTAGCCATCCTCGAAGGCTGCCTGCAGGTGTGCGGGCGAGGCGATGAGGGCCGAGCTGTCCCGACAGGCACGCCGCGCCTCCGCAAAGGTCAGTGCGTAGCGGTTGCTGGCGGCCCGGTAGTGGAACACGACACCTGGGCGGGGGGCAGCAGTGTGGGCACATGGAGCTGGGGAGGCAGCTGTGGGGCCCTGGCAGCCTGGGCATGGGCCTTTGCAGAGTGCCTCCATGGCACGGTGGGTGCCAGGGGCTGCACGGGTCACACCAGGCACCGAGGTCTCTGCTTCACCAGCAACGTGACTGTGCCAGCGTGCCCCAGGCCCCTTCCAGCACTGAAACCAAGGTGCCTGGACCCCTGGGTGTGGGGCACAGGGGCGAAGGAGCTCACCTGTCACCTCCAGGGGCAGCAGGTCCTGCTCGTCGTCGATCCCGGCCACCACCTCGCAGCGGTACAGCCCCGCGTCGCTGACACGGGCGGCACCCAGCACCAGGGTGGCGTTGTAGCGGTCGCGGGGGTACCCGGGCAGGGACACCCGGCCCTCGTAGGCCTTGGCTACCTTCACGGCGTTATCCTTGGCCACCAGGATGGGCTCGTCCTGCCGCTGGCCGGACGCCGACTGCACCTTGCTCCACTTGATGCGCGGCGGGTCCGGCGGGTCGTTGGGCCCCCGCATGGCCGAGGCGTGGAGCAGGAAGAGGCAGGGCAGGGCCACGGGCTCAGCCAGCCCCACCCGCACCGCCTGGTGCTGCACCTTGTGGATCCGGATGGCCTGCCCATTGTCCTGGGAGCCTGGAGGGCGAGAGGGCGGTGAGCCGGGCCCGGGGCTGGTCGGGATCAGAACCGAGCCCAACCCAGCTGCGAGCTGCGGTGGGAGCAGCCTGTGGCTTGGCAGCGCAGGGCTGGCAGCTGGCCCTGCACAGCTGGGCTGAGTGGGCCGGGCTGTGCCTCATGGCAGGAGTGTGGGCTGCAGCAGGCAGCCAGGTAGAAACACGGATGGGGGAGCAGAGCAGGGCAGGGCTCCCCTCTCCATGGGGCTCACGGAAGGAAAGCTGAGACCCCCCCCCAGCCCAGGAGCCAGCAGAGCCCCAAAGGAGCGGGGGCCAGAGGCCGCTGCGGGGGGTGTGAGCAGCACTGGGCCCTGCAAGGAACGGGAGGGTTGGTTGCCTGCTCCCTGGCTGGCCCCAGTCCCCGGAGCGA
>NW_005842344.1:85017-85278 GCF_000455745.1 Alligator sinensis
GCTGCCCCGTCGGAGTCGCCCCCAGGCCCTTCTGCAGCCCCCGAGGGTCGTCCTCCTCCCCAACGCCTCTTGCAAGCTGGCATTCCCGCCCCCTTCCCTTGGCATTGTTGTGCTTCGGCTTTGCCTAATGCTGAAGCATCAGTCCATACCCCCCCGCCGCCCCCGGCAGACGGCTCTGGGGCGCAGGGAGCCCCCGGGTGCAACACGACGGGGACGGAGGAGGCAGGACGCCTCTCCGGGCCCGGCGCTGCCCGAGGCAGG
>NW_005842344.1:85672-89784 GCF_000455745.1 Alligator sinensis
GGTGGATCCGGGGGAACCACTCAGGACTCTGGCTCCCCCCGACACCAGTGCTCAGAGCAGAGCCCCCTCCTTGCTGGTCCACCCCTGACCCCTGGCTGTCATGCAGGACAAACTGGCGGGTCCCTGGGGGCCACAGGATGCCTTCCCCCACCCGGGGCAAGGCAGGGGCAGTGGAGGAGAGACGGGATGGCAGCCAGGCCTCTGCCTGGAGGCTGAGCAAAGCAGTCCCCAGCCGCACATCCTGCACCCCTCCAGAGCAGAGCCCCCTCCTTGCTGGTCCACCCCTGACCCCTGGCTGTCATGCAGGACAAACTGGCGGGTCCCTGGGGGCCACAGGATGCCTTCCCCCACCCGGGGCAAGGCAGGGGCAGTGGAGGAGAGACGGGATGGCAGCCAGGCCTCTGCCTGGAGGCTGAGCAAAGCAGTCCCCAGCCGCACATCCTGCACCCCTCAGCAGCCAGGACGACAAGCTTCCTCTCTTCTTAATGTCTTTTTAAGTGAGAATGGGACAGAGATTGCACCCCCTCCCCTGCCAGATCTTTCTCCAGCCCCATCATGCTCAGGGCACCTGGCTCTGAGCCACACAATGAGAATATCAATAGATGCCTATCAGCCCTCCAGCCAAGAGCCAGCATCGCATTTCCTCCCAGTGCTGACAGCTCATTCATTATTGAGGTCCTTCTCGCTACCCCATCCTGCAGCCAGGAGCCCCCTTTCAGGATCACGCTCCCAGGGCCATTTCCACAACAGCCCTTGGGTTGGAAACACCCACACAGTGGAGCCCTCACAGCCCTGCAAAGAGGGTCTCCAAAACCAGGCGAAGACCAGACTAGGAAGCTCATGCAGGAGCAAAAGGGAGAGGAGGAGCTGGAGAAGAGTGCAAAGCTTTAGGCAGCAGAGAACAGGATCTAGGCATGGGTCTAGCCTAGGGCGATCTAGAACCCAGGTGGCCAGGGAAATAAAGGGTTCTAGATATAGCTCTGCCAAGTGGTGGAGTGGGCCAGGACCCGGCTGGCTGGCTGGCTGGGGAAGAGCTCTGGATTAGGCACATAGGACAGGCAACATCGACACTGGGTGGGTGAGGAGAGGGGGGTCTAGGTTTGGCCATGGCAGGATGTAGGCTGACCTAGAACCCACCTGGCAGGTGCAGAATGGATCCCAGACCTGCCTGTGGCAAGGGGAGGGCTACAGAGGGCTCAGGAGGCTGCTGGGGGCAGGGGGACTAAAGGTGCTGAGCCAGGCTTGCAGCATGGAGCCGGCCTCGAGGAGCCATGCTGTCCCTGCAGGCCTCTCCTCTTGCTTAACCTGGGCCTCAGGACTCTGGGGGTACCTGCACAGCACCTCTCAGCTCAAGGCCCATGGGTGAGGGGTGCTAGGGGCCAAGGCCCTCGGACTCCAGCCTGTTTTGCCGAGCTGAAATGCAAGGGGAGCAGTGGGGGCCAAGAGATGTCACCTTTGCTCCTCCTCCCCTGTGCCCCTGGGTCTCCCCAGGAGGTCCTGGAGTGCCGGCTCTCACGTGCGTGCTCCCCAGCTCGGCCCGAACTTCACGCTGCACCTTCAAGGGAGCAGCCCCTTTGCTCGTGGCCTCTTCCCTCCCCCTAGCAGCTCGAGGTCGCAAGGCGGGGGCATGCTGCTGCTGGCAGGGGCAACTCCCTCACGGGGGTGCAGGAGCTGCTGTGGCCCAGGGGGCAGGTCCAGTCCCTGCCGGTTCCTACTTTTATCCCCCTGGGGAAGCTCTGTGGCTGTGGGGGGAGCAGTCCCGGCTGCCTTTCATGTGGCAGTAGGGGCCACGTGGGTATCTTGCCAGACTCACAGCAGTTTGGACAGCTACTGTATGTGTGCTCAGGCAGGGGACAGCTTGCTCCCTGAGCTGGCTATGGGGCAGCCACATGCTGTCCCCCCATGGGCCCTGTGCTGCAGACACCCTGGGGACAGCGGGAAGGGGTCCATAGGCAGGGGCATGCCCTGGGGTCAGCCCGTTCACCCAGACACACAGGAGAAGCAGACAGGTCACTGCAGGCGCCTTCCCCTTTGCCACCGCAGTCCCCCAGTGAATAATAATTCAGCCTGGCAGCGACCATCGATGGAGCTAGGATCAAGAGCCTGCCTCATTATTCAAAGCCAGCCGGGTGCACCAGCTAAAAGGAGCGCAGGAGAAGTGAGGCCCAAAGCAGGCTTTTAGTGCCCCTTCCTCTGCAGGGGAGCGAGATCCCCAGCAGGGCAGGACCTGGGAAAGCCCAGCGCTGGAGCCCAGTGCCAGAGACGTGAGGCCTTGGAGTCGTAGACAATATTTCACTCCTCCTGCCGCTCCTGGCAATTAGGCAGACATTCGTAGGCTGGTGTTTGGCACCCGCCGCATAAATACATGCCATTATTGTCACTATTTGGGGAAGGCAGCACCGTGCTGCTCAACACACCCCCTCGCTGGGCAGCCCCTGCCCAGAGCTGGCCCTGTCACCGCAGCCCTGCAGGCCCACGGACCCTGGGGTAAAGCACCAAAGTCTATCGACCGATCCCACAAAGCCGCCCCGCGTGGCCCCCCGAACACTTCCATATCTGTCGCTGGCTGCCACCTCATGCATAATTCATCCCTCTCATGCATATGCAAAGCTGGGGTTGGTGATTAGCTGCCAATGCAATATAGCTTAATTCCTCGTGGGCGATGGGAGGTTGCCATGCTCCTGGGAGGTCTCCTGATTTTTCACCTTTCCCACCCTCCCTGACTTCTGTTGCAACCCCAAGCTGGCCCGGCCTGGGCAGGAGGCTGGATCCTAGGTGGGCTCAGCCCCAGCACTGGAGCTGGGGGCCTGGCAGGTTCCTGTCCCCAGGGAGAAGCGCCATGCTTTCTGCACCAGGCCAGACCCCTGGAGTGTTTCCAGCCCCCATAACAGCACGAGGGGGCAGCGCCAGCTGGGAAGGCCTGGCTTGACCCCATCCGGACCTGCAGAGCCCCCTGCCCCTCCACTGCCCAGCATCTCTATCGGAGCTGGGGACCAGGACTAGGCTGGAGGGGGTAGTTCAGCTTCCCAAGGTCTGGCAGGCGGACACATCTCCCCTGGCTGTAGGAACCAGTCACTGGAGGGCTGAATGATGTCCCCAGGGAGGCAGATGTCACCCAGAGATGGGGGGAGTTGGGCTCCTGCTGCAGGCTGGCGCGTGTGACCAGGGAGCCCGGCTCCAGCTGCTGGAGGCTGCAACGGAGCGTCCAGGCACTGACTTCATGGGGTGGAAGTGCAGGGTCCCATTTAGGCAGCTCAGCCTAGAGGGTCCCACAGGTTGGGCCCTCCCCAAGGGCCTTCCACGTGCTTCTCGGCCCACAGTGTGAACTGGAGCACAGGGTGAGGGGGAGCTGGACAGCTTTTCACAGCCAAGCAGCTCTGGCCCTGCTGGCCCCTCACTCCCCTTGGCTCGGGAGCTGACGGGGAGCCGCTGTGCACAGAAGGGTCAGTGCCATGGCTGGGAAGGCAGTACAGCTCCTGCCTGGGGACACTGCCACCTCCTCACCTGCCCCTGCCCCACGGGGTGACCTTGACCCAGCCCCTGCCTTGGCTGTTTGGGCCAGGCAAGCGGCGGTGCTGGGTCCGCAGTGCCCAGCGCAGGTCAATGCGGGCAGCTGGGACAGGCCGCTAAGGCAGGGAGAGACAAGGTGACCCGTCCTCCTGCCGTGGCCCAGGCTGTCACCACTGCAGACGGGGCACTCTCCGACGGAGATGGATGACCTGAGGGGTGCACAGGGAAAGCAGGACCTGAGGGGAGCACAGGCCTGCAGTGAGCCAGACCAGGAGAGTCCCCGGGGTCTAGCCAGGATGGGCCCCAGTGAGGTAGGGGCCACGACAGCCCCCACAGCGCTTGGAGCTGGGATGGAGAAGGGGTCCTCGGAGCAGCTGGAAGGAAGGGGGCTGAGCCCAAGGCTGGGAACTCCGGGGACCCTGGGGCCTGGGCGGCAGGGAGCTGGAAGGGAAGGGGAGGGAAGGGGTGCGAATGCCAAGCCAGCAGGGACAAGCTGGGAGCTGCCCTCTCTGCCCGCTGGTCCTGGGGGTGGCAGGCTGTGCCCGCTGCCGGGCAGACGTGGGGGCCGGGGGAGGCACGTGCTCGCCCACGGCCCAGCTCCG
>NW_005842344.1:90864-95629 GCF_000455745.1 Alligator sinensis
GTCCTGGGGAAGCAGCAGAGGCGGGTCGCCAGGAGCAGTCCCCGCTTCCCTTGGGGCCCGGGTCGGGCTGGGCCTGAGCCAGTTTCTTGCTGCCCCCCTGGGCCTTTGCAGCCCTTCACATGTACTGTCTGCACCCAGCAGGGTGCTGAGGCCTCCCCACAGCCAGGCTTCATCTCTAGGGGGGAGGCAAGGGCCAAGGCCAGGTTCTGCCGGTTCAGGACGGGGCAGCTGACAGCCAGGCAGATGGAGTGACTTGCCCAGGGTCACAGGGGAGACAGTGGCAGAGGCCAGACTGGCCACGGCTGGGCTTGGAGGGCTGCAGACCCAGAGAGGTGATGCCAGAGTGTGGGAGGCCAAGCAGGGGAAGCACTGGCAGGGCTGCAATGGGAGACATAAAACAAGACCAGGTGGGAAGGGAGATAGGGCCCAGCCCCAGCCCTAGCTCCTGGCACGGCCCCTGCCTTGCCCTGGCCTGGGCACCCTGCAGCACAGACCTGCATCCAGCTCCTCTGAGCACCCCGGGGCCGATGAGCCCGGGGCAGCGAGAGCCAGGCCCGGGGCTCCCTTCCCTGCCTGCGGGACGCGGTCACTTGGCCTGTCCCTGCCTGGTGGGGCAGGGTTGTCCACCGAAGGTTAGTCCCCGCCGGGCCCTGAGCTGCTTTGCAGGAGGCGTGTGTGAAAGGAGCCTTTGGAGGACAGACCCGGGGCGCCTCGTGGGAAGATCCTGTGGAGATCAATGGGGTGGTTAACCCCAGGGGCCAGCCCCAGGGGAACAGAGCCCTGCAGAGACAGCCCCGCAGCCCTATGGATGTGAATAGAGAATGGGGCCTTTCTGCGGCCGCTTGGCACCATCCTATACATCCCGCGCGGGCAGAGCCTTTCCCATTCACGCCTATAGGACGGGCCGCGGAAACCCGGGGAAAGGCCTCATTTCCTATTCCACTGTATAGGACGGCTCCATAGGACTTCCTGCCCTTTGTGAGCGGCTGTCACGGGGCGGATGCGACTGAAGCACAGAGCTGCCTCTGTTCCCCTCCATCCCCCCGGCGCAGCTGGAAGGGGATGCTCCCCATAGGTGCCCAGGCATGGGGGCAAGCGACATGGAGGTCTGTGCAGGGTGCTAGGTGAGACCAGGTGTCTTGACGCCCCATCCTCCTGCACCAGCCACCCACCTGCCAGCCCTCCCAGAGCTGGAAAGAGAGCCCAGGAGTCCTCGGTCTCAGCCCTTGCTCCCCTGCTCATCACTACACCCCCCACACCCACCCCCAGGGCTGCAGACAGAGCTCCAGACCCCACCACACTCCTTGCCCCCACTACTAGACTGCACTGGCCTAGAGGGAACCAGGGAGTCCTGGTCCTTAGGCCCTGGCTGTAAACCAACCCACCCATGAGGCAGAAGCAGGGAGGATGGCTGATACCCAGCTGCCCATTCCCCTATGGCTCCAGGATTCATCAGGGATCTTGGATGCAAAACAAGGGAGCTAACGCCCTTGGAGCACAGGGCATCCTCCCCAGCAGGAGCCAGGCCCCCCCGGGACCTTTGGGCTGGCAGCTTTCCTGGTGGAGCCAGGATGGTCTCCCAGCAGCTGCTCCATGCAGGGCACCGGGGAGCACACCCTGCCTCGGAGCTGTCACATCCCAGGGGGTGGCACGGACCCTGGTGCTCCCCTAGCCCCCATGCCAGGGTCATTCCTCTGCTTCTCTCAAGCCTTCAGTTGGACACTTATGAAATCTCTTGAAAGAATAAAAGAGAATGGAGCTGCAAGGAGGGGTGGGGGCTGGCAGAGGCTGGGCCAGCCCCTACATGACTGGGGGGCAGCTGGGGACATGCCAGTCTTTACCTGCCCGGAGCAGAGCCCTGCCCATCCTGGAGCCAGAGCCCAGCTCCTGCCTCTGACATTTCAAGGGCTTTGGGGAAGTGCAAATCGCCTCTCCATTGACAGCGGTGCTTTATCTTGGCTGCAGCCGGGGAATAAGGAGGGCAGAGGGAGGCAGGAGAGGTCGTCTCTCCAGGTACAAAGTCTGACCTGCCGCTGGAGCACCTCGACAGACAGAGGGACGCCGGGAGAGGCAGGCAGGCAGACAGACGGAGAGGAATCCTCCTGCTCCTGGCTCCTTCCCTCCTCACCAGCTGCGCGAGTGCTGCGCTCTCCTTTGTTCTTGGCTCTCTGCTCAAACCCGTTCCTTCCCCTCCTCTCTCTTCTCCTCGGTGTCGGATGCAAAGCAGCAGCTGCGATCTGGGTTCAGAGCCGCGGCGCATTGAGCCCCAGTGTGGGGGATCACACCGGGTCCTTCCCAGAGCCAGGCCCTCGCCGTGATCCGGGTGCTGGGCGTGTGGGGCCTGTGCTGCTCTTTCAGCTTGGGTTGGGGGGGTTGTTTCAGTACAGAAATTGCTTCAGGGAATTACAGCCCCTTGCCCAGCTGGGGCCAGGGAAGGGGGAGAGAGTTGCCTATGTGGGAATGCTGCTCACGCTGCCCTTAGCAGCAGCGGAGGAAAATCAGGAGAAATGAGCCGTGTCTGCGGGGTGCTCTTGGGAGGATCGGCTGTGGCTGGGCAGGTGGGCCCTGTTATGCTGAGTCTCACACTCGGGTCTCCACGGCTGGGCGCATGGGCCTTGCTCTCCCTGCCAGCTCCTGGGGTTCTCCTGGAGCAGGGGCTGGAGGAGGAAGGAGGGATGCACACACACACTCTTGCATGCCCACACCCTTGTGCAAAGGGCTGCATGCAGGGCAGCCCCCAGGTGTAGCAGTGACCCCTCCCTGGCCCTTGCTGGCTGTTCTGCGCTAAGCCCATCTGTCCACGTGCCATGAATGGCAGGCCAGAGCTGGGGGCCTTGTCGGGCAGGACAAGGATTCACCACCTCTTGTGATGGTGCTAGAGGCTGAACGCACGCGTGTGCGGCTGGGTCCTGCTCCTGCCCAGGGGACAGTCAGCTCCCGGGGCCCCCTCACACCCACCCTGCCTGTTGCCAGCTCCTGGACAGCCCAGGAGCGACTCGGACTTGGGGCCATTGGCCTGCTGCACCCAGCTGACCCCCCCCCGGACACTTCCTTAACAAGCACCCTGCACCTTCATGACCCTGCTTGGGCAGCATCCCCAGCCCACCCCTGGGCCTGCCCTTCTCCCTAATTGCCTCCTTGCCTGCCGCATGGCCCTTGCTCCCGCCGTATTGCTGTCAGCCGCGGCAGAGAGCAGGAGCGTCTGAACACCGCTAATGAGAGGGCGCATTTGAGAAGTGATTAAGCGCCGTGGGGGGAGGGAAGGAGCAGCCTCCCAGGCCAGGCAGCCACGGCGCTGGAGGAGTTTATCGGGAGCAATCAACAATCAAGCGATTAATAAAGGCAGAAAGCTGCTCAGCTGGGGTGCGGAGCACAGTGCCGGTGCGGCTGCTGGCCTCCACTTCAGCAGATCGGGGGACCAGGCCGCAGTGGGGGGACAGGCAGAGCCATGATGCTCCTGCCACCCCCGGGCTCCCACCCAGCCAGCAGGGATGGAGCTGCGGTGGGGAACGGTTGGCCGTGGTGGGGACCCCTGCACGCCTGTCGGTAGGATCCCGAAGCGGCAGCTTGCACTGCCCGCTGGTGGATGGAGGAGGTGGAGGCAGGGAGGCCTGCTGGGCCCCGGGGTCGTCCCGGCTGGCTGCAGCTGGAAGGCAGAGCTGGGCCTGCAGGTAGAGGCGGCCTCAAGAGCAGCCACGTGCTGGCTTAGCTGGAGGCCTGACTGGGTGCCGGGCCCATGGGCTATGAAGCCTGGCCTGGGACAGCCAGGGGGGCCCGGGGCCCTCCAGCTGGGCCCCCCCACTCCCCTCCTCCCCTGTGTCCAGGCCAGCACCGTGCCAGCCCCATCCCCTCTGTTCCTGCCAGGCAGGCCACGGCTGCCCTGCCCCAGCCCCCGTCATTCCTGGGGGAGCACGTCCATTCATCAGCCCCCACCTCCCGTTGCCGCGCGGCGCACAATGGCTAATCTGCCCGGGGCCATTTGTCTTCATGAGCACGGCCCCGGCAGTGAGTTATCTGCGCTCTCCTCTCCAGCCAAGATAAATGTCAGAACAGACACCGGCTTTCATGGCTTATGGATGAGGATATAATAGACCCCCACAGCCCCCCCCCCGCAGCTGCTGCGCAACCGGAGGGGAAGCCAGCCGCCCATGGGAGCTGGGGCCGGGGCAGCCCCTGGTAAGTGCTGCTTGCAGTGGGGCACCGGGCCCGCGGGGTGCTCCTTCCCCAGCGCTGGGATCTGCGCTCGAGGTGACGGCGTGGAAGTAGCAGCCAAAGGCAGAAATGATCTCCTTTGTGGAGGCAGCTGCAGCACACGGCTCAGACCCCGCCGGCGGCAGGGAGCTCGCGGGCCAGCCATGCTGCACCCACCGGTGCCCAGATCCCCTCGCAGCCCAGCTTCCCTGAGTGGGGACAAAAGCATGGCTCTCCTTTGGCTGCACAAAGCATCCCAGTCCCCATGTGGGCCGGGGGACCCAGTCCCAGCTGGGCAGGAGGGGATGCTGCAGGGAGCAGGCAGGCTGCGGGGCTGGTTTGCCCCCCTCTGCCCTCTGCCCGCTTGGGCTTTGCACCCCCAGTTCTGCCGACCACCCGCTCCCTGGTCGCTGCGGTCTCCGGGAGCCCTCAGGGTGGGTCTGCTCCGCCGGGCAGGGGGTCAGCAGCTCCTGGAAGCTGCTCCCCATAATATTACCCCACCCAAAAATACCCCGGAGGCCACCAGGCTTATTAAGCACCTGGTTCCCCACTGGAGGCCCGATGCTCCCCGGGG
>NW_005842344.1:95649-104598 GCF_000455745.1 Alligator sinensis
CTAATTAACCCCTCTGGGGCTCCCTGCCTTGATTCCCTTCTCCCAGGGATGGACCGCCCTGTCCCGGGATAGCAGCCACCTGCCCCAGGGACACGGCCCCGCTTGCCCCCGAGCCTTGCTACGAGCTGCCAGGAAGCCCCCCTGCCTCCGCTGCGCCCGTGCCTGGCCCCCGGCTCTCTGCCAGGCAGCAGGATGCTGCGAGGGGCGCCGGCGCAGGCAGGGGCATGCGAGAGGGTCCCGGCAGCCTGGGCAGAGCTGGCTTTGCAGCAGCCGGAGCCAGAGGCCAGCGGGAGCAGAGGCTCGACTGGCTGGAAACCATCCGTTTCCCCGGCATCCAGCTGCAGGGTTGCCGTGGCGACCCTCCCGCGGCTCCCAGCCAAGATGCGGCTCCTCGGGCTGCGGCCCAGGGGCAGCACGTGCCGGAGGCCTGGGGCACCCCGCGGGACGGACCCCGCTGAGCTGCTCGGCCCCCGACGGGGTGTCTCGCAGAGGGCACTGGTCTGAATCTGCCCCTGTCAAGGGCTAGCTCGGCAGAGGCCGGAGGGCTCCAGGAGCCGCTGGGACCCTGCTCCTGCCCTTGTAGCTGGAAGGAGCCTCAGGGCAGGTGCTGGGGCCCGGGAGAGCCCAGTCCAGGCCCCTGCTCCACCACAGACCTGCAGACCCCTTGGCCCGGGTGGCAGAGCGCTGCCTGTGCTATGGGCAGGGGCTGGGCTCTGGCTCCGGCTGCCCTCTGGCAGGCAGACAGGGAGGCCGATCCTGCCCCGTGTGCAGTGTCGGGCTCAGCTGGGTGGGAGGGACAGCGAAGCCGCTCCCAGCCCCCCGCGAGCAGGGAGACCCTTGGGGGAAATGGGGGAGAAAGAAGGGAGGGAGCGGGGGAAGCAGGCGCACCCCAGCACAGCCAGGGCACAGGAGATACCAAGGCCCGTCCGGCCCCTGCCGGGCTCCCGGTGCAGCGCGCGGGGCACCCCGCCCCCCGCCCCGGTGCTTGTTATTCCGCTCATGCTCCCCGCCTGCTAATGATCCCGTTCCAGGAGAACTGCCACATTCATTCGGAGACGGGCTTATTAATGAGGCCTCTGCCACGCAGCTGGGGCCGGTGCCCGGGGGCCGCCGGAGATGGGGGCACCTCCAGCACGGGCAGATGCCCCCCGTCCCCCTCCCCAGCACACAGGAAATGGCGGAGTGGGGGTGAGAGCCCACCTGCCCCGGGGCGAGGGGCACACAGGGCTCTTTGTGGGAGCTCGGGCCCGGGATGCGGAGCCTGATCTTTCCCCCAGGAAGGCCTCAGGTGGCGGGGGGCTGTAGAAACCATGCCCCCCGCCAGCAGGCACCCACAAGCACACCGCGGAGCCAGGCGAGGGCTGCATCTCTCTCCCTCCTTGTCCCGATGCCCGGGCCCTGCGGCTCTGCCACGGAGCTGGCTGCGCGGCACGGGAGGATCCATCGCACAGGCTCGTCCCTGCCAGCTCGCGGTCGGCTCAACCTGGCATCGCTGCCAAGTCCCAGCTGCCGCGGTGCCCGCGTTGCACAGCTGGGCTGGGCACGGGGCAGCCAGCAAGCAGCTGCCTCCTGGGGGTGTCGCTGGCCCAGCGGGATGGCTTCCAGCTCAGCCCCAGGGTGGCTCAAGGCCCAACCCGCCTGGCCCCGGCCCCACGCAGCTCCTGCCCAGCCCAGCCCAGTGCCCCGGCTGCCAGCTTGGCCCCAGGGAGAGGGCTCAAGCCGACGGGTTCAGCACAGCCCAGGGCTGCAGGATCCGTGCGCACGCCGGCGATGCAGGCAACCTGGGCACTAGCTCAGCCCCCTCCATCAGCCGGTCCAGAGCCACCTGCCTCCCCAGTAGCTCCCAGCAGACCAGGTCCAGCACCAGGAGTGGGGTGGGTGGAGGGTTTCTGCCCAAGGAGCTGGGCCACAGCAACCCCGCGCTCCCCAGCGGCCCTGGAAAGCCTTTCCTTGCTGTTTGCTGTGCTCAGCCCTGGGCTCAGTGCGCTGCAGGAAGATCCGACAGGAGAGACCGCGTGCAGACACCTGGCTTAATTTGCAATCAGAATTGAGTGGGGGGGAGGGGCTCCCAGCCAGCTGCAGCCCAAGGACTGGGGGGGCCTCTGGCTTCAGGAGGGGGAAGCAGGAGGCAGCGTGGGCTGCGGACATGTGGCGCCGAGCCAGCGAGGCTGGGTACGGTAGGTGCAGGCCGGCGGGGCAGAGGCAGGTGGACCGGGATCTGCCCACGCAGCTGTACTGCCCCCAACCCTGGGGGGGCAGAGCCCTGTCCCCCATGCCAGGCCGCTCTGGGCCTGGGCTGCCCCCCGGCAAGGACGCCCCATCGGAGAGCACGGAGGAGGACTGGATCGCTTTGGTCTCCATGGCAACCCCCCTTTGGGTTTTCCGGCAGCCCAGGCGGATCCCCCCGGGTCCCCGCGCAGCCCGGACCTCTGGGTGCCCCAGGGCTGGGCTCTCAGCTCCGCTGCACCTGGCTGCCTGTGACCTTCACAGACCCCCCGCGCCCAGCCGGGGTGCGCTGCCAGCAGCCCCCCACCCCAGAGCAGGCTTGCAGCAGGGTCATAGGCCCCCTACAGCCGGCGGGGGATTCTCCTTATTCGGGCCAGCGGTTTTGGGAGGAAGGGCTACGAGGTGCAGAGGCAGGGGGTGACTGCTGAAATGCCCCGACGGGTCGGATCCCTCAGCCAGCGATTGTGCTCGGGCATGAGGCCATCTCCGTCCTGCCCTGACTGCTGGCCTGTCTCCAGTGCCCCAGCCCCACGGCCAAGGGCTCCGGCACTGGGTGCAGCTGGGTGCAAGGGCTCCGAGCAAACAGCCCGTGTCCGAGGGGCTTCTGACCTGGGCCCCCACTTCCCGAGCCTTGCCCAAGTCGCGCTCTGCTCCATCCCTGAAGATGCTCTGGGCTGGAGCTGCTAAGACGGGGGGTTTTCCCCGGGGCTGAGTCTGCAGCAGGCTTCTTCAGCGCTCAGCCCAGGGTGCTGTAGAGGCCCCCGGCCAGGGACACGTGGGTGCAGGGAGGGGAACGGCCTGGCCCCAGGCAGCTGGGAGCCGTCTCTGGACCATCCCCTGGGCCATGCGCAGGGCCAGGTGCAGCTGTGGCTGCGGCAGGACCCGGTGCCAAGCCCACGGCCATGCCAGAGGGGCCTTGGTGCAGCTCTTGGTGGCACAGGCAGGTCACTGCTGCAGTGAGAGCCAGTTGCAGACCCCCTGAGGACTGGCATGGGCTGCTCTCACCTGCCCCTGATGCCACAGCTCCTACCTGGGGCATCCTGCGTGCCCCCCTCCCACCCTGCCTGGCAGACCTCGGCCCCGGGGGGCTGCAGCAACCCGCGGGGAGGGGGCTTCTGCCTCCCTGTCCCCGCCTGAACCAGCGGCGCTGGGTTGTGGCCTCGGCAGCACGGTTCTAATAAGATAATTATAATGATATCCTTTAATCTGTCTCTTTCCAGAGGGAGATATTAGTCCCTGCTCCAGAGAGCTCCTTCCCGGCGTGGAGTGTGGCTGGCGAGATGCTGCCGCATTATTATTATTATCAGCATCCTGTTTGGCCAACAGCATTAATTACGGAGCCTGGCTCCCCAGGGGCCTGGGGATGGTAGGTCAGTGGCGGGGGAGGAGGGGGCAAACCTGCCCCTGCTGTGCTCCAGGAGGGGCCCGTGCCCCATGCCCTGCCTGCCAGCGCCCGGGGGAAGGCGCTCTGGGGCCCTGCGAGGAGATGCCACCAACCCCGGCTGCAGGAAGGGGAGAGCAGAAGCAGCCTTGTCTCAGGAAGACTGGAGCTCCTCTACGCATCGCCACCCCACCACCGGAGGGGCCGGCCTGCCCCAGCCAAGGCAGGCTTCCAGCTCGGGCACCGATGGGTCACTGCTGCTTCTCCGGGGAGATGCAGCAGCCTCGTGAAATGACCTCTGCGTCCAGGGGATCGGAGCTGGGGGAGCCAGGCAGCATGTCGAGGTGTGCGACGGGGCAAGAGCACGGCTAGCTTCCCCGCCCCAATGTTTCTGGCTAGAGGACGCAGTCGGCTCCGACCCAGCCACCCTGCCAAGGAGCTGGGGGAGACGCCGGATGAGCTGACGGGCTCCTAGTGTCCGGGGATGGGGGGTCCAGGCCCATAACCGGGCTCCCAGCCTGCGCGGCTGCAGAGGAGGTCAATACGGGGTCCCTCAAACCTGTTCCCCAGACTGTCCCGGCTCTTGCAGCCACAGGCCTGCCGGAGCCGTCCTTGGAGCTCGGCCACTCGACAGTCGGGAAGGAGACCAAAGAAAGGCAGCAGGAAGGTGCAGGACCCCTGCCCAGCCGGGCCCTGCTTGGGGTGCAAGGGTGCTCTGCTCTACCCGGGCATCGCCTCTGCTTTGGGGTAGTAAGGGACACCCCAGCTCGGCCCAGAGAGGGCAGGGCTGGCTTCCCATCCCCACCCCCCGGAACGAGGACGGTATAACAGAGCCAAGGGGTCTGGGGCTGCCTGCGAGCAAGGAGCTCAGGCCAGGCCGCTCCTGGGGGAATGAGTCCAGCTGGAGACGCCCTGGGCCCTGCTGGAGGACTGCTTTACCTGCGCAAGGCCAGGCCGGTTCTGGCCTCTTCCCTGCACGCGCGCCCCTTCTGCCGTGGCTGGATGCTCCTCCCGGGCCCGAGAGGAGAGGGGCAGGCGTGCGGAGCTGCCTTGCAAACAGGCAGGGGCCTGTGCCGGTCAGCCTGGGGGGCAGCCGGGCACTGAGCGGCCTCTGTGCTGCGCGGACCCCTCCCTGGCGCGGAAGCGGCCGTCAATCGCTGCGGCTGATGAAGTGGCAAGGGCACAACACGGGCTCGTTGTTTGGCAGCGGCCCCCGCGCCAGCCGGGGCTGCTCAGCAAAAGGCGCACGGGGCCCGGAGCGCACAAAAGCCCCCGGCGCTCGCTTCCTGTGCAAGCTGCCGCATCAATGGTCACCCTCAGCCGCGCCGGGCCTGCCAAGAACAGCCCCTTGGACCAGCGACGGAGCCACCGCTGCTGGCGGGAGCAAGCATGGTGCCTCCCCAGGCCTGCAGATGGCCTGAGACCCAGGTGCTGTGCCCCTGCCAGCACCCCGCAGGATTCACCCCTGCTGAATGGCTGGGCTTGATAACGGGATGCAAATGCCGCACCCCGATCTGACAGGTGCCAGAGCCCCCCCTGGCAGTCCCACTGCAGGCTCAGGGCCTGGGCCCCCAGCCAGCTCCTCTGAAGCACCAGGCTTTCTATCGGCAGCTTCAGAAAGTGCTAACGACCCCGCAGGGGTGCCCAGCGCAGGGCTGGAGCCGGGCCTGGAGTCTCGGCCGCAGGGACCCGTGCTAGCAGACGGCCGCCCTCGGAGCTGTTCTCGCCAGTGGTGCAATCTCACGTTGGCAGCGCGGCAGGTGCCCTCGTGCCCTGCTCAACGCGGTGCCTTCCCTGCCTGGCAGCAGCCAAGGGGTCACTGCTCACTGCCCTTGCCCCCGGGGTGCCATAGACCCTGGCTGCTCAGGGCTGACCCAGCTCCGTCCTGCCTGGGGGCTGAGGAGGGACTTGCCACCCAGCCCCAGAGAGAGAGCTGTAAGCGCTGGGAGATGCCAAGGCAATGCAGGGCACAGAAGAGCCCCCCCTGCCCGCTGTGCCTTCACCGCTGGCACTCTGTCGGGTCAGATCGGCCCCGGTGCCTCCCCCCAGTAGTGCCCTGCACTGGCACGGGTGGACCAGTGCCTCAGCCGACCACCACGGCAGCTCGCCCGGATCCCCCCACCACCCCGACATCTCTGCTTGCCGCGCTGCCAAACCACCCGGAATAAAACAGCGTCGCATAAACAGCGCAGGTGCCGGGAGCAACGTGGGCCCCCACTCCCTGCTTGCCAGCTCCTCCCCGGCGCATCAGGTGTCGGCTTCTTCCCGCCGGCTCCTTTTAGGAGTCCTTTTATTTCCCCTCCCTGCTCCTGCTCGGCTCTGCCTCCGCCAGTCCCAGCTCCAGGTGCCAGCCTGGGAGACGTCTATTCATCGCAACCGTGCGGAATAACAGACAATTTGCTTGAAAAGGCTTCCAGGAGGAAGCTGCGGCAGGGGGGGGGGGGGGGGCCCCAGCAAGCCTGAGATGGGGAAGAGCCCAGGAAGCCCTGCCACCCCGGAGGGGCAAGTGCATCTGCCAGGGCCAGCCCTGCCATTCCCATCCCTCCTTCCCTGGCAGCGAAGCGAGGGGAGATGTTGGTAGAAGGCACCAGTGGGAGGACGCGCAGGCCCGTACCCCGATGTGCCACCAGCCCGGCTGCAATTAAAGGATCTTCTGTTTTTGACCCAGTTTCCGAGGCAGAATGGAGGAAGCATCGCGGCAGCTACACCAGCCCTGCCCGGGGGGACGGCTCCCTGCCCAGCCCAGGCCAGGCCGGGTCTTGGCCCCCAGCTGAGACAGCCTTGGTGCAGCTCCTTCCCGGAAAGGCTTCCCTGAGTGGCCTCCAGCCCTTGCCTGTCCCGGCAGGGTCCTGGGGGGGCAGGGAGCTCAGGCCTGGATGCTGGCTGGGCCTTTGCTGGTGGGATGCAGCCTGCAGTGAAGGGGCTCTTGGGAGCCTGCAGCCCCCCAGCTCTATGGAGCCGGGTATGCTCTGTGCACCGTAGCCTCCAAGGACCCTGGGGCAGCTGAGCTGGGACGTGATGCTCCAGACACCACGAGCTGAGCAGGGCCCCCTCCAAGCTGTTGTGCCCCTGCCAACTGGATGGCTAAACTGCGGGCCAAGCTGGATGGCTGCCCGCTGCAAACCTCATTCATCCCCAGGAAGGGACCAGGGGCCATGCTTGGTGCAGCACTGCTGCCCTATGTGACCTTGGGGATGCCCGTGGCTCCCCTGCTTCTGCCTCCAAGGCTGTGAGAGGCTGTTTCTCTGGCCGGGGGGTTCCTGGGGCTGTGTGGTCGCAGTGCTAAGGGGGGCAAAGTACCAGCGCCGGCAGGACCCTCTCTGGGTGCTGGGCTCAGTCTCCGCTCCGGCTACCACCTCGCGCTTCGCCCTCTGCAGGGCCCAGAACCAGGGCCCGGACAGACGAGTTCTTAATTGCCATCATATTAAGAGCTGGCTCGGAAAGGGGAGCGGGGGGAGCAGCTCTCCGGGCTCGTCAGTGGAAAGTGCTCCGACAAAACGCATATCAAACGCAGCTCAATTAGCCGGCTCGGGCTCCCCTCCCCCCACCCCTGCTCCAAGCTGCGCCATGGATAAATAGCCCTGAAAAGTTGCTAATTGAACAGATTTCCAGCACGATTGCCGACGCGGATGCAGCCGGGCCCTCATTACCATGCACATGCTGCGCGGCGCCAGGGATGGGGCGCAGGGATGAATCACCAGGGAGAAGGCCACGAAGCCGTCCCCGGTGCGGGTGCGCACGTCTCCGAGTGGGGGGTGGGGAGCTGCAAACAGCGCCCTGGGGGCACGTAAGAGCTGGGGAGCAGGGCCCAGGGCAGACGGCGGAGGCCGATGGCCCCTGACCCCCCCAGGGAGAGGAGCCAGCCTTGGAGACCCCTCTGCACCGAGGCCTGCCCTGTGCTACGGCTCCTCTCTGCTGCCCAGCGCAGCTGCAAGGCAGAGCAGCCTTTGGGTGGCTCTACGTGACCAGGCAGCTGGATCGTGCCCTCACCCTCGCCCCCCGCCCCACACAAGTCCCTGCCCAGGCCAGTGTGGGTAGGCTGGGCCCAGGCCCCTCCGCCGGCTGCCTCGCGGAGATGGTTATACCTAGTAAACTCGATGGCTGCTTCCCTCTCATTAGCGGGTGTTTTTCTCCTTGCTTTGACACGGCTCAGCTTCTTCCCGGCCCGCAGCTCTCCCCTGCTGGGCGCCTTCACACAGCCTTCAGATGTTGCTGTCTCGCCCCCCGGCACCCTGCGGTGCGGCTGAGGCCCACATCTCCATGCCGTTTCCATTGGGTGTAATTTCCCCCTTGATGTTCAGGGCAAATCTGCCCTGCTCATGCAGCAGCCAGAGCCCCACAGGTGCCATGTGCTCCGAGTCTGGTGGGGTGAATTGAGCCCCCTGGCACAGCCTGGCCCTTGTGCATGGGACACATGGGCTGGCAGGTCCCGGGGCCCTGGTAGCTGCTGGGGTTGGTGGCACCGGCTAGGCTGGACTAATGCAGGAGGCGTCAGGCTCTGCTATAAGCTCTGCTCCCCTCCAGACAACACCCCTGGCCTCAGGGCCTCGAGCCAGCTCTTTGCCCCCACGTTCCTCCGCTTACGCTGGGCAAGGAGAGTGCCACGGCTGTCTGGGCACGGCTATCAGCTGTGTGGAGGCAGAGAGGGAGGCGCCCCGGCTGCAGGACGGCTTTGGCGGGCTGGCTGCTGAGACACAGGCCTGCACTGCCTGGCGCAGCGTGGGGCGCAGCCAGGGCTTGGGGTGGCCACCGCGCAGCTGCTGCAGGGCGGCCGGCGGAGTTTTGCCCGCTCCAATTATAGTTTCGCAGTAGGTCGGGTCGGAAGGGACCTGAGAGATCATCCAGTCCGACCCCCTGCCTGGCCAGGAAAGAGCACTGGGGTCAAACGACCCCGGCGAGGTGTTCATCCAGTCTCCTCTTGAAGACCCCAGGGTGGGAGCCAGCACCACACTTCCCTTGGAAGTTGGTTCCAGATCCTGGCCGCCCTGACCATGAAGTAGTGCCTCCTGATGTCCAGCCTGAACCTACCCTCTGCCAGCTTGTGACTGGTTTAATTAGCAGCACGTCCGGGCCGAAGTGGAGCTGACTAGCTGGACCGGTGCTGCTCAGCAGAACTGCTAATTAACCCACTGCTCATTACCGCCTGGCTCACTCGCTGCCGGGCACCTCTCCGCCCACAACCCAGGGGTGCCTGGAAAGGTGCAGGCAGCCCCCCCAGGCCAAGGGCACGAGTCCCGAGCTGGAGCCGGGCAGCCCAGGCCTGGCTAGCTGCGGGGCAGGCAGGGCTCTCGCCCTGGCTCGGTCGGCGGCTTTGCCCCGGTGCCAGCCCGGCCGTGGCCGGC
>NW_005842344.1:104776-113910 GCF_000455745.1 Alligator sinensis
GGCGAGCAGGTGAGCCCACCCGGTCCCCTCCGCCTGGGGGCATCCTGCCGGCCCGAGCCCCTGCCCCTGCCCCTGCCCCCAGGCTGCAGGAGGAACCCGGCCTCGTGTCCCCGCAGGGTGAGCTCCGTGCTGCACCGCGACGCGAAGCAGTTTGGGAAGAAGCACATGTTTGACGGGAGCGAGGAGACCTGCTGGAGCTCGGACCAGGTGAGCTGGGCCGAGGGGGCCGGCCCGGGCCTTGCCTCCGCCTGGGCTGCTCGTGCATCGGGCGCTGTACGGAGCCGGGCCGCCTCCGGGCGCTGCGGGCCTGTGCCTGGCTCCGGGGCCCAGCTGGCTCGTCCCTGGTTTCAGGGCTCCTCCCAGTGGGTGACTCTGGAATTCCCGCAGACCGTCCAGGTTTCCCGGCTCCAGCTGCAGTTCCAGGGCGGGTTTGCCTGTCGGTTGTGCACGCTGGAAGGTGAGGTGCTTGGGGGTTCGCGCTCTGGGGCCAGGGCCCAGCACAGCCCCCCACGTCCCAGGGAGCGGGGATGTGCGCGGAGTCCCTCGGTGCCTCCCGGCGCTCGACTCCCCCCCAGCTCCTGTCATCGGCGCTTGGGACAGGCCCAGAGCCTGGGCCGGGCCTGTTGGTTCCTGCAGCACGGAGGTGCTGGCCTTGCGCGGGGGGCTGCATCGAAGCGGACGGCGCCGTGTTGAGCATGCACCTGGATGCATCCAGCCTGAATAAGGGTTTAAATGTCTCTTCCCCCGGTCCTGCTCCCTGGGTGCGAGTGCCAAGTGTCTGAGGGTGGCAGCGCTTTGTCCAGCGCTGGGCTATGGCCCCCAGCCTGGGGCCGAGACTTGCCTTTGTCTAGCACCCGTGCCAGTGGCAGGGAGCTGGTGCTAGGGTGGCCCCAGTGCAGCCGAGCCCATCACAGCCGTCCCCCTCTCTCCTGTTGGTATCCAGGCTGCAGGAAGGGTGAGGAGCTGGTGAAGATACTGGATTTCTACCCCGATGACGTTCATGCCCTGCAGATATCCTTCTGGTCTCGCTGGGGCTGGGCTACACCGACAGGGCTGTGTAGGTCCTGCCCCCGCCCCCCAGCTCTAATGGGGGGGAAAATCACAAGGAGGGGCATGGACAGGGCAGTTTTTGCCTTACACGGGGGCAAAGGAGGGTGGGAGCACCCTTCCCTGGGTGGTGGCCCCCACTGCACCAGGTAGCTGCCCCAGGGGTATGTGGGGTGCTGGGTGGGTGACTGTATCTGTGCACCCCTCTGTCCCTGTTTCTTCCTTTACCGCTCTGCCTACAGCTTCCCGGTGCAGGGAGCCACGCTGGACAGGTTGAGAATCACCTTTGCCAGGAGCACAGACTTCTTCGGGAGGATTGTCGTGTATCACCTCAGCGTGCTTGGGGAGAAGCTATAATGTGGGGAAGGGGTCGCGCCAGGTGGGTCTCTCCTACATGCTATTGTGCCAGCCAGGTCCCTGGACCTGGGCACAGGGGCCTAAATTAACTGGAAACAGCAGCTTGGAGCAGACCGGGGATGCTCTGTCAGCGCATCTCACCAGGGAGCGACTGATCAGGGTGAGGTTGCAGGACCTGCTGCACCCCTGCGGGCTCGGGGCACAGAGAGCACCACTCCACCCCTGGATCCCAGCCTCACGTGGGCCCTTGCTGGTAAATCTGTGAATTAACGGCATGCTCGGTGGAGGCCTCTGCCAGATGCAGCTCCTGTTAATGGTGGAATAAACACGCGTGGCTCTGAGCTGGGGCAAGCGAGAGGTTTTGCGATTTAAAAGAATCAGATGCTTTGTTCTGAAACTGCTCTCCCTGCACCCTTGCTGAGTGAAGCCTGAAGCCTTGGTTGGACCCGGCTGGTTCTTCCTACTCGCCTTTCTGCAACTGGCTAAGGGTGCTGAGAGCAGGTGACCCTCGGCTGGGTTGGGTGGTGGGTTTGATCCTGCCTCCGTTCTGCCGTGAGCTTCCAGGCCTGGCGTCTGGCTGAGCTGAGCCCTGGCTGCTGCTGCCATCCGTCCGGCTCAGGAGCCCCTGCTGAAGGCCCTGGGATTTGCCTGCTCTGGAGAGCCTAGGTCCATGCTTGGCTACCCAGCCCATCCCTGCCAGGCTCTGGTGCAAGCTGAGCCCTCTGCTTGTGTCTGCAGCAGATGAGCTCAGCAACGCGGCCAATGTGGA
Source organism: Alligator sinensis (assembly GCF_000455745.1). Lineage (NCBI taxonomy): Eukaryota > Metazoa > Chordata > Crocodylia > Alligatoridae > Alligator > Alligator sinensis. Next base: position 106,950 of record NW_005842344.1, read on the forward strand.
TCTGCACACTCGCCGTGTGTGTTTGTGGGAAGTACAACAGCCCAGCCCCCAAGTTCACGGCTTTGTAGCCAAAGGCATCTTGGTGCCCTAAGTCAGCCGAGGGGCAGCATCCGAGTTGCCCCCTGCGGCGGTTGGAGGACTGGCTGCCGGGGCACCCGCCGCGAGGGGGAGATTCACTATTCCAGGTTCGTCCCATTCTGAGATGAAGCCCCCTCGGCTGCCCCAAGGAAGCCAGGCAGTGCGAGATGCAGAAGCCAGGAGCCAGCCAGGCTTGCACCCCTTGGGCTGCTGGGGGTTTGGAGCATGCAGGTTTGCATGCATGATGGCTGCAGCGGGGTTTGGCCCAGGTCCCAGTGCAGATGGCGGGTGCTGGGGCTGGAGGGGCATGTCGGGCAGGTGCAAGTGCCAAGGAGGGTGTGTGCTGCAGGGCAGCTAGCCCTTCTAAGGTGAGGCCAGCTCCAGCTGTTTGGGAGACTAATCAGCTGGGAGCCAGGGTTCAGATGAAGGCAGCAGGCAGCTCTGGGGCAAGCTCTCACAGGAGCCTGGTCAGAGATGCTTTCTAGGCAGGTGAGGGGGCTTGCTGGACTCCAGGCTGGCAGCTATGGGGCAGCACAGCATAGATGCGCTGACCTTGAGCTAGGTTGAAGCAGGAGCTCTGAGCCCCTGGCAGGTAGGGGCCAAAGCCCTGGTGCAGACACATGCTCCAGTGCATTAGCCCACGAATGCTGCAGGCACATGTAGGACCCGAGCGAGGCTGGCATACTGTGGCCGGAGTGCAGGCTCCCAGGACAAGGGCTGGGAGCCCTGACTCTGGAGATGGCCAGAACGCCTTCCTCAGCCACCCTTTGGAAACCTGCCTCACCTCTGTGGCAGTTTTGATCACAGGCCCAAGCAGGGGCCTGGCTGTCGGCAGGGTACTCAACGGGGCTGTGAAACTGCTGTAAGAGCTGGTCTCCTGCCGGTGGGGTAGAACTGGGCCACGCAGCTGTGGTAGAGGATGGGACCGGCTTCGCCACGTCGGAGGCTGTTCTCAGTCAATGCAGTAGGAGCAACTCTGGGGCTGCTCTAACTTGCTTCTGGGGCTGAACTGGCTCCCAACCTGCGATCTTCCCAAACAAGCCCCAGAACACGGCTGACCGGAGCCCCCTGAGACAGCACGAGGAGATGGGGCCAGGCCAGACTGCTGGAGGATTTACTTCCAAAATGCAACATTAGCACAGGCAGACGGTGTGCCCTGAGCAGGTGAGGGCCCTGCTTGGGGCGGGGGCACAACAGCTAGGTCTGGTGCTGGGCGCGGATGCAGCTCCTGCCAGACTCCTGGGAGTGTCGATGTGTTCGGCCTCACCAGGGACCTCCCAGCCTTGCATCTGAAGCACTTGTCTGCTGCAGGGATCCAGCCCGGTTGGCTCCATCCGATGCACCTGCAGTCCCTTGGAAAGGCAAAGCCAAGGCCTCCGAGTCCTGGTCACTCCAGGCCCTTGTTCTGAAAGAGCTTGAGGATGTGGCTTTCAATCACCTGTTGCACTGATCGGGGGGAAAGGAGAGACACGGCAATAAGTCCCAGGAGGGTTTGGTGGGGCAGAAGGCAGCATGTGCCTGCTCCCTAACCCAGCCGGGACAGGCAGAGCCCTGACGGAGTGAAAAGAGCTTCAGCTGATCTGGGGTCACTGCTGTGTGTCTACACTCCTGCAGTGGAAGCTAAACCCCGGGCAGGCTGCCCTGGAACAAGACAACCGTGGTTCAGCCTCCCCCTAACATGGTGCAGTGTTTCGTCTGTCCACCCCCTGCGGTCTCTAGCAGCTGTGGGGGGTTGGAGTTATTCCTGCTCCATCCTATGGCCCATACCCAGCTCTCACTAGCTACTGGCTACCTCTGCTCCACTTAAAGAAGTCTCTGGAGAAGTCCCAGGTTAGGGCAGATGGGAGTGAAGGGATAGGACCCTGCAGGGAACTCCTCGCCCCTTCCCTGCATTGCAGGATACTTGCCCTTCCTGTGGCCCAGGGCGACAGCCAGGTCCATAGGGGTGTAGCCGGAGTCGGCCTCCGTGGTCAGATCTGCTCCACGAGCTGCAGATAGATGGGAGCACGGGTTCAGGGATGCTCCCAGGCTTGGGAGCAGCACACGGTACCCCAGGGGCTCTGCTCGCCCCGGGCCATGCTAGGCAACGGAGCCCACCCAGCACTTGACACCTGTGATAGTCTGGGGCTCCAGGAGCTCTAGCTTTGGCCTGTCACCTGCTGCTGCCCCAGGAAAGAAAGTCACCAGCCCTCCCCAAGCCAACTCAGCGCCTTCCCCAGGTCAGACCCGCCAGACACAATCTGCCCCTGGCAAACCACGGCACATGCAGTGTCTCCTTACCTAGCAAAGCCTCCACGCACTTGACGTGGTTGCCACGCACCGCGTACAGCAGGGGGGTGCCGCCGTTCTGCAAGGGAGCAGAAGGCAGCTGTCACAGAGGCCCGTGTTCCCCCACCCTGAACACCCGCGCACCCAGGAGGCCAAGGGCAAGCTTTGCTTGGGGCTTCCCGGCAGTTTACTGGGGTCACTGGCTGCCTGGCACAGTGATCCTGCGAGGGGGTGTCAGGCATGATCACAGGAGGCCACGCTTTGCTGCGCCTGGTCACGCCAAGGAGGGCTGTTCCCTGCTGCCCGCGGGGCGAGAGGGCTGGGGCCCATCAGGCTTTCCCTTGGCTGTCTGTCCAGGCGGCTTGGCACTCCCCAGCCAATTTCAGGGCTTGGAGGGATTTTCCTTCTATGAGGCAACACGGCATTTTTAGTTCCTGGTTCATTTGCTCAGGGTCTGTAAATCACTGCAAGGTCAAGCTCTCTGCAGGCAGCCCCCGGGCTCACAGGGCCACTTTGTCCCAGGGAGCAAAGAGGGATGTTAACCTGCCTCTTAGAGATCCACCTCCGCCAGGTCCACCACCTGGCCCCTGCAGCAGCAGCGGCGCCAGACTCTGCTACATGCACTGCACTTCCTTCTCTGCATGCACAGACCAGCGGCCTTGTGCAGGCCTGCCCTCTCCTTCCTGAATTTCCTGGATTACACCCAGGAAGCAGCTGCCGTGTTTTTTTAGAGGTGCGTTTAACAGCAGCTGCCGCTGGAGCCCAGGCCGCCTGCTCCAAGGCCGGGGCCGCAGCAGAGTTACCCAGTCGTAGATGTTGATGTCAACGTTCCTCTCCAGCAGCATGATCACGATGTCGGTGTATCCCCCTGTGCTGGCCAGCGACAGCGCACTCTCCCGCTCCTTCCCCAGGATGTGGGGGTCGGCGCCCTGGGGATGGCACAGGGCCTCAGCCAGCAGGTCAGGGGGAGGGGGCCGGGGTGGGCAGCTGCCTGCAGCCCTGTGTCTCACTGTTTAAGCTGCTTAAAACAGAGGCTTGCAGGAACTAATCAGAGGAAAGGCTCCAGCCTGCCCCACGCACACACCAGGTTGCCCTGTTCACTGCCCTGCCAGGCTCAGGAGCATTGTTCTGCCTCCAGCCCTACGCACAGCTCAGGCAGGAAGCTCCAGGCACCAGACCCCTCCCCACAGGGTAGAGGCTTTTTGTCCTCCTCGCTCACCCAGCCCTTCCCTCCCAGCCTGAAGCACGTCCTTAGCATCCCTTATGGATGCACTACGCTTCATAACCTGCAGCTCCTGCTGGTGGCTCGGCCTCCCCCTCATCCTTATTGGTATATGCGGCTTTTTTGCTTCTACCTGCTGCCCTCACTTCACCTGTGAACCAGGCTGGGCTGTTCCACAGCTCCCATTCCTTGGCTTTTTAGCCGTATAATCAAACTCTTCCTCAAGAGCTCCCAACTTCCTGCAGCTCTCAAAACCCTGGATCCGCAGGGCCAGCAGTTCCCTGGGGAAGGACGCCCCATCAGCAAGGAGCTGTGCCTCCCCCCAGGATGCCAGAAATGCATCTCAACAGCAGGCACGTTTGAGGGCCCCAAGGCGCGGCATGAGGCCGGTGCGGCTCAGAGTTCATTACCGGGACAATGCCTTGGCAGCGCACTGAGGGAGGATTACGCAGCCCCGCGATAAGCCTGATCTCAAATTACCAACAAGCAGCTATTTAATTACAAACGGCTCTTTCTGGCCATAAGATAAGGTTCTTAGTGGTCTTGACTTCGCCCATGGGCTCTGTGACTGCGAGAACGGCTCAACGCCAGCCCCTAGACCATTTCCCGTGGGGAATCGCGCTTCCATCTTGCTCTGCTCAAAGGAGCCAGTGGCTAAAGCCACTGGGAAGCTCTGGGGGCTGTGGACACCCCTGCCCTGGAGACCTGCAGGCAATCTATTGTTGGGTGGAGGGGGAGAAAAGAGATCTCCATCCCTGTGGGACAGACCCAAGGGGCACGCCAGCATTTGGGGCCTTGCTGGTGGGGGTTAGGCAGGGTGGGGAGGGGGCATCCCAAGGACAGGGACTAACTTAGAACTGCGCTGTCCACGCTGACGCCATCCACTCACCCACTCCAGCAGGTGACGGACAGTCTCGATCTCCCCAAAGGCCGAGGCCCAGATTAGCGGGGTGAAACCTCTCTCGTCAGGCTTGTTCACCAGGTTCTCACCTATGCAGAAAAAAAAAAGCCCCGTGCAAATGAGCCACTCCCAGCACCTGCACTTACACAGCCCCATTTCACAGGTGGGGAAGCCACGGCCCAGGCAGCCATGTGACTCTCACCCGGGGCACGGGGAGTTCCCAGCTCCCAGCCTGGGCCCCAGCCCTGTGTGCTCCTCTACAGGATGATTCAGATCCTTAAAGCAAACCCAAGGGACATCTCCCCACTCCCAAAGAGGGAGGCACTCTTCAGCTGCACCCTGCATATTCGCCTGCCGTGCCCTGAGCCAGTGACTCAGGGCAAAGTCCAGGGGAAGGACGGAGCAGGTGAGATGTACAGAAAGGAACCTGGGGAAGAAAAATCCAAAGCAGGAAGACAACAGGAGCCTGGTTCTTCCAAGAGTGCATGCTACAAAGTACCGCTGTGGTCCAGAGCTGGGCCCAGCTCCAGGGATCCTGGCTCCCCCACCCCACAGCTCTCACCCAGAGGTGGGACTGCCTGCTTGGGAGGCAGCGGCGGGGATGGCTGGGCATTGTGGGAAGGGCAGCGCTTGAGGGAAGGGGTGGCACTCACCTCTTTGGAGATGCTCCTTCAGCTGGCTGAGTTCCCCCTGCGCCGCCAGCTGGTGGATGGACAGAGCTGGGTGGGAAAGGGGACAGGGTTAGGACAGTGGCAGGCGGCCGCACATGGCATGCGGCACGCAGCCTTCCCCACGGGCACCGTCCATGCCAGCCACCACACCCCCAGGCCCTGTTACTCACTGTCGAGCGTGGCCGGCAGGGCAGAGACCTCGTTGCCTCTCTGCCGGTTGGTCAGAGTGGTTGAATGTTTCAGGGAAAAGCCTGCTTGGTTGGAGGGAAGGAGAGTTAAAGCATGATTATGTCCTGGAGAGCAGAAGCTGGGCTAGTCTGGGCTGGGGTGGGTGGGCAGGGGCGGGAGATAATGCACTGAATGACCCCAAGCACGATGCTACCCCCTCCTGCCACGGGGAGAAACCAGCCCCATGCACTTTGCTTTAAGCTATAATCATCAAGAGCAGCCTCTGGCATTTGTCCGCTCAACCCGAGACGCTCCAGGCCTCCCTTTCCCCTGATGGGTGGAAGCAAGCTACAGCTCCTGCTGGAGCCTCCAACTCTAGCACAGCACCCCGAAGCCCTGGCCCAGACCAGGGTACCAAACCTCTGCCCCTCCAAGCTCCCTGCCTGTCATGGGTGCCTCTTGCCTGCCTCATCTCGCTACATGCTCAACAGCGCAGGGATGTGAGGGTGCAGGCCACCCCCAGTGCACATCCCACCAGAAGCTACGCTGGGGCCACCGCTTCGAAGCCCAGACATACTGACCATCAAGGGCCGAGGCCTCGCTGCCTCGCTGCTGGCTCGCCGGGATCACGGAGGGCGTCAGGGACGAACCTGCTTTGTTTGAAGAAGCGAGTGACGGCCTATCCCGGATGATGAGATCGGACCACAACTGTCCCAATCCTAGACCTGTGTTCTGCCCGGGGGTGAGATACCAGCCCTGGGGTCCTGCCCTACCAACCACCCCCCTCTGCCACCTCGCAGCCGAGGGGATGCAGGGGCCACTGGGGCGTGTACGTGGCCACAGCTGGGGTGGCAGCTCCGATGCACTCGGCCGTGGGAGAGCTAGGGCTGGGTTTACAGCTCAGAGCGGCCTCCTGCCTCAGTCCCCAGAACCCGCGGGAGTCAGGCGGCAATAACAACATGCCCCTGGGGTACGAGTCCAGCCCCTCTGCCCCGCGTCTTGTGGGCTCCCGGGGGGCCTCTCAGCCACAGCGAACCCAGACTCCCTGCCACATCCCTCCCGGGCAGTTGCTCACCGTTGTGATCAGGGAGGGCCTGGTCAAAGCGCGGTTTCACATCCTCCTGCTTGCAGGGATACAGACGTGGAAACACCGCGGCCGGCTCGTCATCCTCCTGAGCCGCAGCCTCGGCCAACTCCTCCGCCTCCCGCTCCTCTTCGCATTCGCGCTTCAGGCTCTGGCACCCGCTGGAGCCCTGCGCAGAGGGGCTGGGTGCCATCCGTCTGCCGTCCATGGGCGCAACTGCAAGTTAACAGGAAAGTCACCGACCAGACGCCTGGGACGGAGGTGGACGCCGATCCGTGCGTGCACCTCCGCCGGGGAATGGAGGGATGCACGTGCCTGCTCACGGGGGAGCCGGGCAGCACCTTGCAGCGCAAGGGTGGATCTATTCTCTGGGGTGCACGGGGCAGGGCTCCCCATTGCCAGGCCCACCCTGAGCGGTGGGGCACCGCGGTTTTTTGCAAAAGCTCGAGATTTTCCCGCGCTGCGCGGGAGACTCGTGACTTCCTCGGTGCCGTGCAGAGTTTCCCGCACGGGGTGGGCACACGCGGCTCTGCTCCCCCCGCATGTCCGCCCTCGCCCTCGCCCCAGCC
>NW_005842344.1:114032-122985 GCF_000455745.1 Alligator sinensis
GCCCCCGCCCCCCGCCCCCCCGCCCGCCCCGGGGCTGTGCCGAGCCCAGCGGGGCCACCAGGCGCTCGGCTCCTGCCCCGGCAGGCAGGCGGGGCTATTGCGGAGAAGGCCGGAGACAACAGCGAGGGGGAAGGAGCAGCCGGGTAAGGCCGGCCGGATCCCCGGGACATGCAGGGCAGAGGGGCCGCGGCAGGAAGCAGGGAGACGCGGGCTGGTGACTTCCCAGTGAACCTGCAGAGGCAGCTGTGCTGGGCTCCCAGCGAGACACCGGCTGGTGGCTTTCCTTCCAGCGAAGGTGCAGATGCAGGTGCAAATATAGATGCAGGTGTAGATGTGCTGGACTCCCAGAGACACTGGATGGAGACTTTCCAGTGAACCTGCAGATACAGATGCAGATGCAGAGGCAGATGTAGATGTGCTGGACTCCCAGCGAGACACTGGTTGATGACTTTCCCTCCAGCGAAGGTGCAGATGCGCTGGACTCCCTCGGTGCCGCCTGCGTTGCAATGCAGCTGCTGCTGCCATCGGTTGGTGTTCAGCTCTGGGTGGAGCGGGAAACCGAGGGGGCACACGGGCACCCCTGGATCCACCCCGTGCCCACCGCGGATCGGCCCGGCGTCTCCCCACGGGCGGCTCAGGGCAGGGGCCGCCGTCTCGCAGGCCCAAGGGACCGTGCCCAGCCCTCCAGCGCCGCCAGACGAAGCCGGGCGCCACCGAGAGGGGAACGTAACGAGTAGGGCGGGGGTGTCACACCGTCAGGGATGCGGGGGGCGTCACTCCCAGGGGTCAGGGTCAAGGGGGTGTCACTCCCAGGGGTCAAGGGGGTGTCACTCCCAGGGGTCAAGGGGGTGTCACTCCCAGGGGTCAAGGGGGTGTCACTCCCAGGGGTCAAGGGGGTGTCACTCCCAGGGGTCAAGGTGGTGTCACCTCGGGGGTCAAGGTGGTGTCACTCCCAGGGGTCAAGGTGGTGTCACCTCGGGGGTCAAGGGGGTGTCACTCCCAGGGGTCAAGGGGGTGTCACTCCCAGGGGTCAAGGTGGTGTCACCTCGGGGGTCAAGGTGGTGTCACTCCCAGGGGTCAAGGTGGTGTCACCTCGGGGGTCAAGGGGGTGTCACTCCCAGGGGTCAAGGGGGTGTCACTCCCAGGGGTCAAGGTGGTGTCACCTCGGGGGTCAAGGTGGTGTCACTCCCAGGGGTCAAGGTGGTGTCACCTCGGGGGTCAAGGGGGTGTCACTCCCAGGGGTCAAGGGGGTGTCACTCCCAGGGGTCAAGGTGGTGTCACCTCGGGGGTCAAGGTGGTGTCACTCCCAGGGGTCAAGGTGGTGTCACCTCGGGGGTCAAGGGGGTGTCACTCCCAGGGGTCAAGGGGGTGTCACTCCCAGGGGTCAAGGTGGTGTCACCTCGGGGGTCAAGGTGGTGTCACTCCCAGGGGTCAAGGTGGTGTCACCTCGGGGGTCAAGGGGGTGTCACTCCCAGGGGTCAAGGGGGTGTCACTCCCAGGGGTCAAGGTGGTGTCACCTCGGGGGTCAAGGTGGTGTCACTCCCAGGGGTCAAGGTGGTGTCACCTCGGGGGTCAAGGGGGTGTCACTCCCAGGGGTCAAGGGGGTGTCACTCCCAGGGGTCAAGGTGGTGTCACCTCGGGGGTCAAGGTGGTGTCACTCCCAGGGGTCAAGGTGGTGTCACCTCGGGGGTCAAGGGGGTGTCACTCCCAGGGGTCAAGGGGGTGTCACTCCCAGGGGTCAAGGGGGTCAAGGGGGTGTCACTCCCAGGGGTCAAGGAGCGTCTCCCCGCCCCAGCACGGTGTGCCCCGGCGGGCACGCGCACGCGGTCGCTTCAGCAAAGCTCAGCACTTCGCCGCCGCGGCAACGCAAGCTCTCGCCGGCTAAACGGAAGCCGGACAACAAAACCACTTCCCTTAAAAAGGGACCGGTGAAAACGCTTGCATTTCGTTAGGGAGAGGAAACGGGCAGCTCGCTGCCGACTCGCTGCGGAAGGTGCCCGGCGCTTGTATTTGCATTTGCATTGCACACCCAGGAGGGATCCATCCACAGCTGCTGGTGGCAGCTGCCTGCGGCGCGCGCTGCAAGGCGCCGTTAGGGGAAGGGGAAGTGAGGGGGCGCGGGGCTTTCCCAGCTCGCGGGGGAAAGATGAACTGGTGGCAGGTTGCTGAGCTCGCGAGCCGGGACCGGGGCTCGTGCGTGGGGAAGGGGAAGGGGAAGAGACCTGCCTGGGGCCAGCCAGCGTGCCCAGGGCGCGGGGCAAACCCTGGCACTGTCGCAGCCGGGGCCGAGGCGAGCTCAGAGGCAGACGTCTGCGCGTGTTCGGCTCGCGCTGTGAGGCGGCAGCAGGAAGGCGAGTGATTTCGGAGGCCGGGGCTCTGCCCGCGTTGCATAACCAGCCGCTGCCCTCCCTTTAGTTACAGACAAGTTCACCGAGAGCATGTACGTCCTGGCCAACGAGCCGTCGGTCGCGCTCTACCGGCTGCAGGAGCACGTGAGGCGGTCGCTGCCTGAGCTGGCCCAGCACAAGGTGAGTCGCGCTCGGAGCTGGGAGCAGGAAGTAGCAGCCCGCAGCTGTGTGCTCGCCCTGCCCGGCTGCACACGGACAGCACGTGCTTCGGTGCCAGCCCTGCCGCCTCCCCTGCCCGTCAGAGCTCAGTAGGAGCACCGCTACAGGAGTAGCTCGCTGCCTCGGGCCTGTGCGAATGCCCTGTCAGGCCCCATTTCTTACCTTTACTTCATCGCCTGGACATCCGAAAGAACCGGAGTTGTGGCACTTTATTATTCAATTATTTATTGGCTTCTCCCGGGCACGCTCGAGCACGTGTCCGTGCGGGGAGGGCTGCAGAGGTTCCCGTGCTACACACGCAGGCCTGGCCGGGCTATGCTGCTGGGAGTGGGGACACGCTTGTAGCGTTGTTCCTGAGCTGTTGCTCACTTTGATTTAATCCATGTAGCCCCAGTTGCAGGGAACGTGCCCTGAGCAACAGGGAATGGAGGAAACCATCTGGCCAGCCCGGCAGAAGGAAGAGGTCGGCTGCCATTGCTGAGGGGGCATAGGCCCGCCACCCGGGAGGACGGCAGCATGAGAGCCAGGCGCAGGGTGGTGTTAGACTGTGGGTGCATCCAGGCGGGGATGCCTCTTGGGTCCCTGGTTTTCCCCCCCTTCCCTGCAGAGCTGGGCTGCCTCTCTAGACTCAGCTTGGGGCCATGTTCCTGGCTGCTGCTGTCTCAAGGCCTTGGACGAGAGTGGCTGGTGTTTCTTACCTCCTCTCGACCTGGCAGCCAGGGGGGTCAGGCAGCCAAAGCCCCCACCACTGGTCCCTCTCCATGCTAAAGTTGCAGATGTAGGTGTTGGCACGCAGCGTGGACACGTCTGAGCTCAGCCTTGTCTGTCCTGGTGGCCTGACACTGGGGTCACCGCAGACGAGTGACGTGAGGTCCCGAGAGGATCCGGGACAACACGTAGCCACAGGTGCGTCCCACCCTCCTCAGCTGCAGCATACGTCTGCGGTAGTCCTCGGCCTGGACTGCACTTGGCTGGTGTCGGCAGCTCCAGGATAGTGAACCTGGGTCCCAGTCTGTTCCCAGCGATCCCATGGGGTGGATGGTGGTTTTCCCCACCTGGCTGGACGCTGATGTGTGTCTTCATAATGCCCCTGGGCTTCCAGGGTGCTGCCAGTAAACCAGGAGTACCTGAGAGCAGAGCAGGCACCGCAGGCTGAGCCTGTGCTGCATCTGGTCTCTAGAATAGTTCCCAGGTTTCCTCCCCGCTGTCAGTGGTGGAGCGAAGAAGCGGGGAGATGGAGAAAAGAGAAGGATTCATTGCATCAGGGCAGCGACGGCTACACAGACACCTACTGTGACCTGTCGCTGCACCACCTCAGCTTGGCTCGACCCCTGTCCCTGGGGTTCAACAGGGAACAGTTTCTAATAAGCCACACAGTGTCGTGTCTGCCGTGGTCTCAGGTGCCCCAGCTGGCTGGGATCCATTCCCTGCGAGTCGGGTATAAGCTGTGTTTAAACTCTTCCCTGCTGACCAACGGGTTCCAGGTGCCGAGCGTTCCCGCCGGCTCCCCCTAACAAGGTCTCTGCTGGCAGACTGGCTCGTCTGCTCTCTCTCATGCTCACTTGATTACTCCGTTCACAAGTGACTGTTTGAAATGAAGAAGGGCTCAGCCATCATCACTGCCGGCACCTTTAACAAGATCTGGACGGGTTCTGTCAGCTGCTCTGCCAGGGCCCGTCGGCTCCATGCAGGCCTCGCGGGTTTGCGCAGGCTGAGGGTGTCAGGCCGGTTGCGCTCCAGGCACCCGCTGTCAGGGCTGATTTAGCTCAAACCTGCCTCTGCCTCGTGACTTTGCTTCTTGTTACTTCTAAGAAGACTTAAAGCAAAGGGAGGTTTTGCAAGTGCCGCGCTGTGGTGGGAAGGACACTCGATGTCAAGAAATCAGCATCCCGGTCTAGTGAGGCATGTTCGTAGCAACAGCACTGGGGCTCGGGGGGATGGATCAAAGGAAGCTTTGCTGCAGTGGTGGCCCGAGGTCGTTGGGCCACGACAGGGCAACCTTTCATGTCCTCTTGAGAGTCGACTGCCTAGTGGCTCAAGCTTTGCTGTGGCACTGGCTCCGGTTAGGGACCCGCAGCAGACCCAGGAATGGTCTCCCAAGGAAAGTGTTGGAAGCCCCATTACTCAGACAATTTAAAACTCAAGTGGCCACGATGCAATGAAACGTGCTGCAAGGGAAAATGTGGTGCAGGCTGGGGGCAGATTAGGGGGAGGTAATCCGCTTTCCCTCCCTGTCTGTGGAGATGTGGGCTTAGACATTCCCAGGGGCTTTAAAGATAGGGATAAAGCGGGGTGGGGAAGGCTGGTGCAGGGAGAAGGTGACCTCTGTGCCAGCACAACAAGCAACTTCTCTGATTGATTAAAATCATCTTAATACCTTCCTGCATCTCCAACTCTCCAGGCAGACTTAACACTTAACTCCTCGCTGATAAGATACAGGCGACGCGGGGCCGGGTGCTCCCCGGTGCCGGCACTGGGCTGCTAAGCCCTGCTCCTGCCTTTCCCCTGATCTCACAGGAGCCCAGGACTCCTCATTAATTTGCTGCTGTGCTCCCGTAATTCATTGTTAGTGCTCGGCTATATCATTAGCTGGCTTTAGTGATTAACTGCATCCGAGGAGCTGTCCTGGGAGTTCTGAGAAAGGGCATTGAGAGGAGATTAAGAAGTCCGGAGCTCGGGGGGGGGCTCCTGTTCCTAATGAAGGGCATGAAAGCCCCAGGAAGCATCGAGAGTGCTGGAAACAGGCATCACAACCTGGCCCCAGACACAAGCAATGTGTGAAACAAGCAGAGACCAAAGGCAGGCTGCTCAGGGAGTGATGTGGCTTGGCCACCCCTCTGCTGGACCTGCTCTCCCATCCTCTCCCCCAGCCCCATTTCACCCTGACCTCCCACCTCAGTCCTCCCTGCTGAGCAGAGGGTCAGTACTGAGCCCCTGGGTCAGGGCAGGGGAAGGCCGCTTGCTTCTGAGCAAGGCACACAAATGACTCGTGGCCACGGCTGCCCTGAACTTGGGTTGAGCACATCTCCCCATTGGACCGGCAGCGCTGTCCCGAGGTGTCACATACGTGTGCACAGAGGACCTGGGAATGGGCCGCGTGGGTCACAGGGAAGGCATTTGCCTGGCCTGCAGGCATCAGCCCTGTTGCTTTTTGTGACACAAGGTTCATTCTGTTTTCTCTGTGATTGCCTTGCAGTCAGACATGCAGAGCTGGGAGGAGCAGAGCCAAGGGGCCATCTACACCGTGGAATACGCCTGCAGGTACCTGACAGGGCTGGCAAGACTTTGGAGACTGCGCTTCCCTGGGCAATGGCCCCGCCCTGCGTAAGCAGGAGGAGCTGGTCAAGGCTGAGGCCGAGTCTCCAGCTCACCCTCCCCTCTCCTACTCCCCAACTCAGGGTGCTGGTGTTTTCGCAGCTCCAGCACATGGGTGCTCGAACCCCGCTGACAGACCATGGCTCAGCTCTGTGCTGAGGGTACCCTCCCAGCTGCTAGTGACAGGAGTCCTTGTGGGTTGCTCCTTAATTGATGAGTAACCTGTTGGGGAGGGGGTGTAAAACCCTCTAAGGGAACCAAGCATGTCTCTGTTGAGCCAAGAGCTCCAAAAAAGTCACCTCTGCATGCTCCCAGATGGCACAGGTCAACATTGCCATGGGCCACGCGAAGCCATTCGCACCGGTGCAGAATGAGCATCGGCACTACAGAAATGGGGCTGGGGGCAGTGTCCGCTCCCTTCAGACTGACGTAGGTGCAAGACAGGGGTGAGTCAAGCCCCAGCTGGCACTAACTGGCCTCACCTCAGCAGAGAGAGGAGGGCCAGGAGGGCACTGTCAGCACCGACTGCCTTCGGTGCAGCATGGGCCTGTCGGTCCTTCCCAGCAAATCCACCCACTCGCTAGCACTGGAAGGTGCCAAGTGCCGCATGAGGCTGGAGCTCCTTGTGAGCGATGCCCTCGCCCGGCAGCACGTGTTTTCTACTGCAGCACAGCCCCAAAGCTCCTAACCGCCTCCTCTCCCTCCTGCCCCACCTGTTGCAGTGCCATAAAGAACATGACTGACAGCAGCGTGTACTTCAAGAGCATCGACGGGCTGCTCAAGCAGGCCATCGCCATGAAGGATCAGCTGAACGCAGCGCAGGGCCGCAGGTAGCGCAGGGCACCTGACCTCGAGTGCTGCTGACCGCCTGCCCGGGTCCCAGCAACATCTGTTCTGCCGGCCAGAGGCTTCTGCGACTTTCACACTGCCACATGCAAACGGGCTGAGCGGTTCTGGCAGTAACACAACCTCCTGCTAGTGTTTAATAGAACGAGTGACTCATGCAGCAGGGAAGCTGAGATTTGCTTTACTTGGCAAAGAAAACAGCCTGTTTACAAAGGGTTCACTGCAGCATAACACAGCCTCTTGGGATTAAAAACGGGGTTGTTTTGCTGGCTGGTAGCATTCCTTTGTGGACGTGTGCTGCATGATGTTGGCATCCTGTACTAACAGCCGGGGTTGCTGGGGCGAGGGGAAGAGAAGCAGGGTGAAGGGCTGGATTGGGGGCTTGTCACTTGGCGCTTGTGTGGCTGTCAGGGGTGGGGGGTTGATTGTGGCACTGGTTGGTGGAGCTGGAGGATTTGCTCTGATTGCAGCCTGAGCAAAGCTACTAAAGTGTCTGGCACTGGCTGGTCTGAGTCTGGCGTGTTCCCTCCCCCAGGGTCTCAACAGCACAGCCGGCTCCTGGCTGCCCTCGCCACCTCCCTGCTGGCTTTGAATGTCCCGCCCCTGCTTCAGAGCTGAGGCTGGCAGTGCCAGGCTCTGGGCAGGAGGATGGTTGTGGCTGTGGGCTCCCTTGCTTTGCCAGCAGCTGCCCCTCACCTAAACCCCAAGGAGTGTTTTCAGCTCTCATGTTTCATGGGGAACGTGGCCCTGGAGCTTGTGGTGCCCCCGTCCCTGGGGGCCTGGCTGGCTGACACACCTGCTAGCGAAGGGGTCAGGCCATAGCTCTATCTCCATGGGCTGCGCTTGACCTCCATCGCACCCACGCCCTGGTTTAGCAGCAGCGCTGGAAGAAGCCTGGTATGTTCTGTCCTTTCTCCAAGTGCTGACGTCCAAATCGCCTGGTGGGCTGTTTTCTTTCAGCTCTGCTGCCCCGCAAGCCACAAGTCCTCCTGCCAGCTCCTGACTGCAGACAAGCCGGGCCTTCCTCTGCCTGCAGCCCAGGTCGGTGCTCTCTGGAGCCACTGGTGAGACATCCCCACCTTCCGCAGAGCCTGCTGCTTGGTCAGCCTGCTCTTGCTCGGGAGCCTCTGGCCTGTGCCCGTTTCCAGGCTGAAAGCGCTGGGCATCAGTGCTGCAGCCTCGCCGGCTGTCCCTCCTTCAGTTGATGCAGTTGCTGAGACTTGTGTGCTGCAAAGGGAGAGCATGGTTTATTTTGCACTGGCCCTTCCCGGCTCCTCAGCGGTTACAGGCTGCCCTGCAGGGTATTTCTGGCTGGGTCTCAGCCTCCAAAATGCCTGAGCTCTCAGGTCTCGGGGTTCTGCTGGAAGATCGTCTGGTGCCCTGAGATGGGCACTGGGCAGCCCTCAGCCAAGGGGCAAGGATGCAGGGTCCTCTCAGAGGCAAACTGTGCAGGGGGGTGCTGGGAGCCTGGCAAGCGTTGGACAACAGCGAGAAGGGGCAAAGGTGGGGTGCTGAGGCCCTGATGAAAACTCCTTTCCCTGCAGTAGCCCCTCGCTGGTCACTCCAGGGCTCCAAAGGGCCGTCCAGACACCCCTGCTCCTGCCCCACTGTGGAGAGGGTTAGAGGCATTGCACGACGGAGCACTGGTGGCACCAGGTTGTGGCCTTGCAGAGCCAGCGCCCCGCCTGTGAGCGGGCAGCCTGTTGCCAAGCTGGCTAGCAGCAGCAAAGGCCCCGGTGGGAGAGGGCTGGGGCAGGAGCTGCCAGCCAGCGATAGGAGGCAGATAGAGCTGTCTGTGCCCCCACAAACCCCTCTGGGTGGGAGGAGGAGGCAGGGAGTGGAGCCAAGTCCCTTCTCATGGCAAGTCAGTTGATTCCCCACATCAGGTGGGTTTAGGGAGGCTGAGGATGGGCTGGGCTGGGACCAGCTTGGCATGAGCTCCAGGAGAGATGCCGGCCTGGGCGGTGGGGCGGGTGGCTGACCGGGGCCAAACGCTCCTGCTCTGGGCTCACACCAGGGTCGAATCCTTCCCTGCAGCCACCGGCTTGCGTGCCAGAACGTTCTTCATCTCCTGCGTGACCCCGTTCCAGGGCTTGCCCTGCACCTGCAGCAGCCCGGACTCCGCCGACAGCGTCCGGTGGGTCCTGGGCAGGCTGCAGCTCCCTTCGGGCAGGGCCCCAGGGCTCCCTGCCGAGCTGACGGCGCTGCTGGCTGGGGAGGGAAGG
>NW_005842344.1:123158-128520 GCF_000455745.1 Alligator sinensis
TCGGGTGGGTCGTGGGCGGCTTGCGGCTCCTTTCGGGCAGGGCCCCGGGGCTCCCTGCCGAGCTGACGGTGCTGCTGGCTGGCGAGGCAAGGGGCGCCTTCCGCTCCAGGAACGGTGGGTAGGAAAACTCCCGGTGGATCTCCGGCCGGGGCCGGGGCACGGCCACATTCTTGCTGTTGTTGAGGTGGCGGGCAGGAGCCTCGCCGTGCTGGGCAGAGTCGTTCTCGTACAGGGTGTGGGAAAGCTGGGTCCGGCCACGCCGCGCCACCTGCTTGGCCCGGACCAGGGCGTGCGTCACCGTGATGAGCAGGACGAGGATGCCCGAGGACAGGATGCAGGCGCCGGTGATGCCCGTCTCCATCTCAAAGAGCAGCAGCATGTAGATGGCGAGAGCTGGAAGGGAGGGAGAAGGTGTCAGCGCAGAGGCTGCCACAGCCTTGCTGCTTGCCAAGGCGGTTGGCCACCAGGTTCTCCAGGGGTCGCGTGGCAAACTCCTGTTTCCCCACCAAGGGAATCACCTGGCCCCAGGGAGCCCGGGGACACCCTGCAAAGGGAAAATCCTTTGCTCCTGGTCTGCAGGCAGCGGCTTGGTGCGAGGGGCAGGACGCAGCCTGGATCAGACGCGCGTGCTGCCTGCACCGGGGCCGTGCGCCCCAGGACCAGGCTGTTGGGGTTTGCAGGGGAACGGCAGCACTTGCCTGTTAAGTAGATGGAGACTCCACAGCAGAACAAGCCGACGGCCACGTGGCGAACGGTCCGGCTGTCCAGGAGGAACCAGTCGGCCCTGCAAGAGGAGAACCATCATGGTCTGTGTGCAGGGCAGGCTTTCTCCCCTTCCCCTGCCCATTCCCTCAGCCGTCGCTGTGTCGGCTGAGCGTCAGCCCAAAACGCAACCCCCTCGCAATGTCGGACAGCCCTAAAAGGGTTCAGCCCTGAGCGGGCATCAACCCCCTTTGGCCAAGGGGGCCCATGGTGACCACCGCCTGCCTCCCAGCCACCTCTGCCAGGGCACGGCTGGCTCAGACCCAGCCCCGCTAACAAGGTGCATCTGCAGAGCTGGCGAGCGGGGCCCTGGGGGGTTTCTGATGGGAGCACTGGTATTGCTGGGAAAGGGGCCGTCTCCGCCACGTTGGTGGCTAGCACCTTTCTGAGCTGTCACGGTCTTTCCTTCCAACCCGCCTGTGTTCGTGCTCCAGCTTCCCAGCTCGAGACGGCTTTGAAACGCAACAAAAGCATTTGGAGCACAGGGAGTCCAGTGGAGACGTCACCGAGCCACGGAAACCAAACGCTTCCATGAAACCGGGCCACGTTTTTATCTGTGCCTTGGGGTCCCGGCCGGCCTTGCTGCATGGGGACGCTCCGTCTCCGCCTGGGACGGGGTCCTGTTTTACCAGCTCAGGTTTTCAGAGGCGGGCAAGTTTCAAGGCTTTTGAATGGCGATTTCAAGGAGCGGAGAGGCAGGAGCGGGGAGGCCACGTGAGGGCACCGGTCTCTCCTTCCTTTAGCAAACCCCTGGAGAGGGAAGAGCCTCAGTGAGTCAGGCAAGGTCCCGTGTACTTTCATCCTCTGGGTTCAGTGTCTCTGCATGGCTCGGAGCCCGGGCCCTGTGTCTCCAGGCGCGTCCTGCAAGAGCTCTGCCTCACGTGTGCACGTATCCCAGGCCCTGCTCCTTTCTCCGTCCCCATTTCGTGCTCCGCACAAGAGCAGCTGAACCCTCCCGCTCTGACCGTTCAGCTCGCTCCAGCCGGCGAGGCCGCGCTGCTCCTGCCCGCACACGCCGTCCCTTTCGGTCTGCCCCAGCCCACCTCGGCAGAAAGTATTCATTGCTCCAGAGACCAGGAGAGCTCAATGAATGGCCGTTCTTGTCCACCGCTGCCCTAGATCATTTGTTTCCTCACTGTGACCTCGAGGACCTCTGCGCTCCAGTTCTGGCCGCGGAGGCCGCTCGTGCTGACGGGAGCCGGCGTCCCGGCTAGTTGCGTGAGCGGGGCCTGGTCGTTTGCAACACAACTGGCCTCGCAAGCACCGGGGCAGGGGCTGGCGAATGCGGCCCTCGGTTCGGACCATCAGCCGCTACTACGAGGTGCGGAGCCGGCGTCCCCCTGGGGGGAAGCCCCGGATCCATCCCCAGCACCGCGTGCTTGCCTGGCAGGGAGCCCCACGACCTTGACCCCAGGGTCAAAGGGAGCTCTGCTTCCAAAGGCCAGGCAGCCCCTGGCTTCCCGCTGGCAGCATACGGCCAGATCGTGGCTGCGGCAGGGTGGACGTCTCCGCACGGGGAGCGGGGCCAGACCCAGCCCAGCGCCTTGCACCATGGACCTGCCTTCAGCTGGGAGCCTCGCCCTGGGGGGCAGGAAGAGCAGGGCCTGTGGAGGGGCTGGCCCAGGGACCGGGAGAGGAGCAGCTAGCTCTAGGGGATGGGGCTGCAGCGCCTCCTTTGCTCTCCCGCTGGGGAGAAGCCGGGTGCCCCGAGGGCCAGGCCGTCGGCGGGCAGCGGCACCGATCCCCGTACGTGTGCCCCGGCCTGGGGCTGCAGGCAAGGCAGAGCCAGCCGGAGAGGAGCCCCCAGCCCTGGCGGTGCAGAGGGACGAGGCTGCCCCCGCTCTCTCCTGGCCCATCTGTTGTTGTCCTTAAACACGTCGCTGCCAGGCGTCAGGAGCCGCTAATAGACCTTGGCTGAGCTCCCGCGCCGTGCGGCTCGTTGGGGAAGAGAAGCCACTTTGTGTTATTAATTACATGATTGGGGGATTAGCGGGAGGGGAGGACCGGGCTCCCGGCTGGGGCTATTGAGCGCCGAGCTGGAAACTGGAGCAGTAATTCAGGGTGACAGGCCCAGCGTGGGAAAGCGCCTGGGACGTGAGCGGATCCCTAATGACCGGGGGCTGGCGGCTGGGACGGGGCTGAGGCACAATAGGGAGGTGCCGTTCAGGGCTCGCCGGGGCCAAGCCGCCCCCTTAACTCTTTCCTGCCGAGATGTCTGTACAAGAGCAGCATCGGCCGCTGCAGGGGCTGGGCGCCGTTTGCAAATGGACAGCATCGAAATGGTTGGACGGCTCCCCACATGCACAGGCACATACGCACCTGCGTGGCAGGGGGACCCGATTCCCCCCCAACATTGCAGGTGGGAGCCAGAGGTGCAAACCAAGTGTCCTGCACCGGGTCAGCTAGTGAAAGCGAGGGCAGAACCCGGCCCGCCGGGGACAGGCTGCCTCTCCGGGGCCTGTTGTCCTCTGGGCTCACGTGGGGACTCTGGTGGAGTCGTGGCAGCCCCCACGGCCCTGAGGAGCTGGGTGAGGCGGTGGTGCAAACTGCTCGGGGCAAATCATTCTGGGAGCAACTTTCTTCACCCCGAATGGGCCAAGGTGCCCTGTGGGGAGCAGGGACTTGCCCTGCCTCTGTCAGCGGCATCAGACTGCCCTCTGCCACCAGGAATCGCCAGCCGCCCCCAACCTCTTGCACTAACCAAACTCGTGGCACCTTTCTCGGCTCACCCGGGAAGACAGGATTCCCACCGGCTGAGCCCTTGCTAATGCAACGGCTTTCTCTTTGCAGCTCAGACACAGGATCCAGCCACGGTCTCGCTGATGCTTTGCACGGAGGGCAGGATGCTACTCCACTCGTCCGTGCTCCCCTGCGCACACATCTCCGGACAGCACGTGCTCTGCACTCAGGCAGTGACTGCCACAACCCCCAGGCTCTCTACTGAATCACAGCCCCCACCCCATACATGTGACTGGCGCCCTCCCTCCTGCATGCACGAGCTTGCTTGGAGCCGTCTAATTAGCTGGTCGGCCCGCTTCAGCTCTGCCAGCATCCCGGAGGTGACTGGCAGGACTCTGGACAGAAGTGCAGCATGCGAGAGCCCAGGTTGGCACCAGGTGTCGAGCCGAGTTTCCAACGGGTCGGGAATATTTCACTCCAACAACCCTGCAGCAGGAAGCTCCGTTTCTGCAAAGTCCAAGGTGTCCACGGGACAGGTCTGCAGAATCAGACATGCTCGCTTGGGAGGACTGAAGTGAGACGCTAGTTCTGGGCGAGTCGGACCCGCGTTGGACTGTTCTGGGCTGTTGAACCAACTTGAGTCCATTTACCACCAAGCTGGATCTCAGCCATGCAGTGCCCTGTGCCATGGGCATGGGACCCACTTGTGATCTGTGCTGGGCTCCCCAAGTGGCCCCATCTCCCGTGGGGCTGTGCACCTGCCCCTGACAGAGCTGTGCAGGGCGCCTGTGGCAGAAATGCCACCGTGGGTGCCCCTCTCCAGAGACCCGTCTCAGCCAGCCTGAGAGGCTGGTGTTGAATCCCTCAGGGCGGGGATCTCCCACCTTGTCTGCATGACAAAAGCCTGGCGCCTGGGAGGCGATGCTCTGGTCACCTGGGCAGGTGGGGGGGTCAAGGCAACTGCCTCCGGTACCGCGTTGCGTACTCCACTAGAGTCAGTATGTATTTCTTCCCCCTACGAGTCCTATGCTTCAGCGGTCCCACAATGTCCACGGCCACCCTGTGGAAGGGTTGGTCGATGATCGGGAGGGGCTGCAGGGGAGCCCTTCTCTTGTCCCCGCTTTTGCCCGTCCGCTGGCATGTCTCGCAAGATTTGCAATAGTCCGTCACATTCTGGGCAATTCTGGACTAAAAAAAGTTCACCTGTAATCGCTGGCGTGTCCGTTCCCTGCCCATGTGACCTGCACACGGTAGATCGTGAGCCATGGCAAGCAATTGCTGTCTGTATTTTCGGGGTACTATGAGCTGGCGCTGGGGCTCCCAGGTCTCGGCATGGTTCTTCGGCACCCACAACCGATAGAGAAGCCCCTTATCCCAGACCACCTGTTCCCTCTTGTCCGGAGTGAACTCAGTCTCTTGCTCCTGAGCCATCTGCCGGAGTCCCTCCAAGCTGGGGTCCACCCGAACCTCCCGCTTGAACTCCTCTTGCCCAGCTAGGCAATCAGCAGGGAGTGCACACTCACCCACAGGGACTTCCTGGTCTCCTCCCCGTTAGTGTCACCTCCCTCTCTCAACGCAGGAGCGCCCCCTACTGGCCCGCCACAGCGCCGAGTCACTGAGCCACGCCCCGATGCATTTCAGAGCTCCATATTTGCAAAAAACAGTTATTTTTGCCTCCCAAGCCCGGCAAGGCCAACTCAGCCCTGCACTAAGGATGCCTTCAACTGCCCCAAGTCTGGGAGGGATCGAGAGCAGGAAGGTGTTTCCAGAAGTGTTGGTGCAGCAGTAAACCCGCTAGTAATGATTAAGTCGACGTGTCGCGGGTAACAACCCAGGGCCCTGCCTCAGTCTGTTCCCTGCAGGTCACCTTTGAATGCCCTGGGACGCAGGCAGAAGAGCCTGGCAAGGGCCGGGGGGAAAG
>NW_005842344.1:128714-129855 GCF_000455745.1 Alligator sinensis
GGGAGCAGCTGGAGGTGGGAACGGAGCCAGGCTGACCGCTGCTGCCGTAGCCGAGGGCAGGGCCAGCCCCAGGACGGGCCAGGGCAGCAGGACTCCTGGGTTCTCTGCCCAGTTGTCACCCCGTGACCTGGGGGGCACGTTAGGCACTTTGCTGCCTCTATCACCCGCAGGAGGGCTCTGGTACCATTTAGGGGTCTTGGGCCCCCCAGGTGCTTGCAGACAGGTGGTTGGAAACCATCGCAGGAGGTTAAAAAAGCCAAGGCTCCACCGACTTGACTTATTGCATCTCTCAGCCTGTGCGCTGTGAGGGGACCAGGTGCTCGTGCTGGTGACCCCTCCAGCCCTGGGCTTCTGCGCCAATAGTTTCTCCCAGGCAGGCAGCGCTGTCCGAGACACACTCCTGTCATACACGCATCTACACAAGGATATTAGCAGGTGTTTAAAGGGGGGGAGGTGTTAATACCAGTGGTTAGTGCAGACAGATGTGAAGGCAGCTGATAGAGTCGGTAGGCACAAGTGCACACACCTGGTACTAAGTGGCACCCCACGAGTCACGGCCCACAGGCATTGGCCTCATGGCCAGTGAAGGAGGGGAGGTCTCCCTGCTCAGAGACGGGTTAGAAATGCTGCTAGGGATCTGCCTCACCCCACTGCTTCCCACCCCGCACCCCTGCAATACCCCAGTGCCTCAGCCCTGCCGCAGCCCCCAGCATTCCCATTTCATGGGGGGCAGGGAAGCAAATGCAGCAGGAGATGCAGGGATTTGGCCAAGGCTACTTGGGGAGTCTGTGGCAGGGTGGGGAACGGCCCCCACAGCTCCCGAGTCCTGGCCCAGTGCCCTAGAGAACAGCCGCGGGGCGGGGAAGGTGCCTGGGTGCCCCCATGGAGGGGCTATCTTACCCCTGCTGGGGCCCACGGTGCCCAGGAGCCGGGAGGTGGCTGCAGGGGGGTTCATGGAGAAAGGGGGTCTCCCTCCCTCCCTCCCTCCCTGGGAAGGTTGTTAACCCTTTGCTGAATGCTCCTCCCCTCCACCTGGTCCTGGCAAGTCAGAAATCCCCCCGCTGCCGGGGAGCTGGTAAAGGGGGCACGCACCCGCCGGCCTCCGCCGCTCAGCCCGGAGCAGGGCCGCGGTAGGTGGGGC
>NW_005842344.1:130342-136066 GCF_000455745.1 Alligator sinensis
CCCTCGCCCCGCCCCGCCCGGGCACACGCACGTGCACCCCCCGGGCACACGCAGAGACCCGCGTCACATGCGCCGGCTGAGCGCCAGGTGCACACGCACGCACCGACAGGTGCACGCACACACGGGGAGACAGGCGCACACACGTGCGTGCACACAGACAGAGGCACGTGCGCGCGCGCACTCACAGGTGCACGCACACACGTTCACGCGTCCGCCCACACACGTGCACACCCGGGCACCTCCGCCCCCCACGCACACACACACGTGCACACACACGCAGCCCCCCCGCCCCGCATGTCTCGGAGCCCCGGGGTCCCGCCCGCCCGGCCTGGAGCCGCCCCCGCCGGGCCCCGACAGCTGCTGCCCCGCGTGCGGGCAGGGCGAGGGGCACCGGCATGGCTGGGACTCGGACAGTCCTGGCTTTGAGCCGCACAAGGAGTGCTTAAAACCAGCTTCAGGCGTGAAGTGTGGACGAACCAGGGGTGCAGCCAGCTCCCTGCTGCGGGCTGGCGCGGGGCGGTGGTGTCCTCTGGGATGATGCCAGAAGAGAGCAAGGGGAGCAGGTCCCCGAGGTGCCTGCCTCAACCCGGCACAGGGCCCCGGGAGCCCCTGGATTTGTCCTGGAGCAGAAATGCCTGGGAGAAGGGGAAGGGTCTTTCCCTTGGCAGCGGTCCTCCCAGCTGCAGCGCCGCTGGCTCAGGGGACCGTCCCCATGGCAGGGCTCCTTCCGCAGAGCAGGGGTCTCGGGGCCCTTGGGTCATGGGGGCCAACTCCACCAGCCAGCCCAGGCCCCTGAGCCTCTCTGGGGGGCTGCGCGGCTCCCTGGCAGGGCAAATGCACGTGGGTCCCTGCGGCTGTAGGCAAGTGCTGCAATGAAAATGGGGTACTTAGTGCTTTAAGAGGATTGACATGACACTTCCATCGATATTAAGCAGAAAGGCTTCATTAATTAGATAAGAGCTAATAGGCAAACGACAGGTAGGCTGTTGCATGAAGGAATAAAGCAAGCTATAATCAAGTCCAGTCTACCCCTAGGAGTGTTTTCTCACCAAACATGGCCAAAGAAGCAGTTCTGATGGTTGCAGCTTTCACCGGGCCTGGATCTGTCCCCGAGGGTGGTCAGCTGGGCACAGGTGGCAGGGGGAGCAGAGACCCCCTGGTCCACCAGGTTCTCCCTGGTCCATTTTGCACCGTTGGGCAGGGTCAGAGCACCCTGTGGCACAGAAAGGCCCCGAGCCATTCCTGCAAGGAGCACCCGCTCCCCCCCTGGAGACGGTCCCTCACCCCCAGCCCAGCCCCCAAAGCCAGCAGAGCTGCAGCCTGGCTCTGAGGGTGTCGGCTCCTCTTCTCCCATCTCAGGGAGGTGTGTGTCCCCCATCTCCCCCCCCAGCATCCTCCTCTCCTGCCTGGCTGAGCTCGCTCCTGGCCTTGGCCTTGGCCTTGCCCTTGACCCGCTGGCTCCACTACGGAGCAAAGGCCTCCAGAGGGAGCCAGAGACTATCCAGTGAGGCCTGGAGCAGGGCAGGCCCAGGGTAGCGGCCAGCCCGGGGCCCAGGGTGAAGCCCCAGGCCAGCGGTTCTCAACCTTTGCAGGACTTGAGACACCTCGGAAAATGCCAGCTCCTCCCTCGCACTCGCTTGTGGACTGCAGAAAAGCAACAGAGCAATTCTGGTGTCGTGACACGCTCAGCAAGCCTGCAGCGGGGCAGGGTGCTTTGAGCGCCCCGGACTCCTGTTGGAAATATCTGGGCTTGTCTTGTGAACCATGTGCACAGCTAGCAGTGTTGGCCTTGTGTGGTGCCCTAGGGCACCCTTGAGAGGATCTCAAGGCACCCCAGGGTGCTGCGGCCCCCCTGGCTGGGACTCGCTGCCCCAGACACACACAGAGATGGCAGGTGCGGGCTGAAGCCCCCCACCCCAGCCCCTCGGGGGTCAGATTTCAGCTGGACCCACCTCCAGGAGGCTCCTCAAGGCACCCCCAGGGAAAGGCGTCCACCTGGGCAGTGGCTGCCTCTGGTGCTGGTGCCCAGAACAGAGTGGCTGGACTATTGGCCATGGGCAGTGGGGTCGAGGTCCCGTGTCCACATCTGTGTCCGGGCAGGGGCATCTCTGTGCCAGCTTTGCCCAGGGCAGGGGTGTTCTTTAGAGCAGCTCTTTGAAGACCCCAGGGTGCTGGGTGTCATTGCATAGGCACTAACACAGCCTCTCCCCCACCCCATAAAGCCCATCTCCAGGATCAATTAAGATTAGGAGCAATGCTAATTAACAGCCTGCTAATTGCACTCTGCAGCCCTGTGCAAATCCCGGGGTTTGCAGGCAGCAGCCGCAGCCCTAGAGGCAATGCCAGGTCCCCTTTCCCCAGCGCTGCTGGCAGGGTGGGCTTCCCCCCCTCGCCCCATCCCCTTCTCCCCCTTGCTGCACCTCTGTGATGGGAGAAGCAGCTCCGGGTCTCTCGTGCCCTGCCAGGGTTGGGCCTGGGGTCCAGGAGGAGCTCCAGCTGCCGTGTGCTGTACCCCGCACCCCGCTGGCAGGGGGACAGTCTGTCCTTGGACTGGCAGCCCCAAGGCCCAGCTGCCCCCCGCCCACACTCAGAGCAGGAGCTGAAGCTCAGTCTCCACTCTGGCAGGGCTGGTTTGGTACATCCCATGGGAGCATTTTCCTGGTCGGTCTGCTCCTTGGAGCGGGGCTGGGCACAGAGCCACGGCCAGGTCCTGGCTGGGTCCCGGGAAGCCCTGCTGCCAGCGCAGCTGTTGGGAGGGGGTGTCCTTATGCACCGGCCCTCCCTGGAGGCAGGCGCATGCCAGCCCTGCGAGCCGGCCGAGCCTGCGTGGGGCAGGGGACGGAGCTGATTTCCTGACAAGCCCTTTCTAATCCCACATCCCACATCCCACCTGGTGCCAAGGCAGCTCCTCTCACGTAACTGGAGCCCAGAAGTTGCATCAGTTCCACGTAGCTGCTGTAAACAGTGGTGTTGCCCCAGGGACCCTGCTCTCTCCGGGCTGTCAGGACAGCTCATTACTGCCCTGCCGCGCATGGAGCCAGTGGGCACTGGGTGGGCAGGGGCAGGCAGTGAGCGGGTCCGCGCTCACAAGCCCTCGTAGAGCCCCAGCAGAGCTGGCTGTGCAGGCGATGCCTAGCCTGCCCGGCTGCTTAGACTTGGCAGGGTAGAGGACAAGCTTCTTTTCTTCTCCTCAGGCCCCAGAAGATCAAAGCCCTCCCCTAGCTGGCAGACGGGAAAGGCCCAGGGACTCAGAGCGAAACTCAGCCAAAAGCCCCATTTCTCACCTAGCCCAGAGCTCAGCTCCACCCAAACCTGCAGCCCAGGGAGCGATCAGGATCAGTGTATTGTTGGCCAGAGACTGGGAGCCCGCTGGGCTGTGCCGGGCACCGTGCAGGCACAAACTGTCCCTGCCATCCCACCCTGTGGAGGACAGGAGGGGACATGCTGGCTTGGCGCGGGGCGTGGGCGTGCTGACGGCCACCCCGCAGGACACAGACCCAACTGGGAGGAGAAACTGGTCACCCAAGTCCTGGTCCAAGAGCCGGGGTCCATTGCAGGTGCCCCCTCCCCCATCTAGAAGGGGCTCATTGGTTTCAGACTGGAGCGAGAGCCTCGCGGGACCACGGCACTGCTGCTCTGCACTGGGGAGCAGCTCCCCCGAGCACGCAGCCATGGCGCACGCCTGCCTGGGCTCACTGCTTGTCACACTGCTGTGCCATGCATGCTCCACCTGTGTCTGCCAGTCCCCATCTCTCCAGCTAGTGGCGGGCGGCTGGAGGGGATGCAGAGCCCTTGGCAGCAGCCTGGGAGGAAGGGGGTTTGGAAAGGCTGAGAGGGGGGTTCTCCAAGGGCCCGAGCTCCAGGTGCAATCTGAGCTGGTATCTGCTAGAGTGTCAGGTGATGCCCCGAGCCAGAACCTGCCTTGAGTGTGCCTCAGGTAGTGATCCACGTGCCGGGCACAGCTGGTAGAAGCAAATTGGCACCAAGCACAGAGAGGGCAGGGCTGCTCGGTCCTGGCTCCGCTGGCCACAGAGAGCCGGCTCTGGCCATGCCCCTTCTAAGCCTTAGGCCATGAGCTGGGGCAGGTGTCAGCGCTCAGTCTCAGCAGCTCTCTCCCCTGGAGCATCACCCTGCCCTGCTCCCCTCGGGCGGCAGGTGCGTCACTTGTGGTGGGAGCCGCTGCGGTGACAGATGTTATTGCCTGCTACCCACCAAGCGAAACCTCATCAGCAGGCTGCTGGGAAACAGCAGTGACGGCTGCACTGGGTGGGAGGAGGGGAAGGCCTCTGCCCCCCAGTCTCCCCTTCGTGGGGCAGGAGCCCTCGCAGTGTCTCCGCTCGGTTTGGTCCCAGCGGGACTCCAGCAGGCCAGGGCAGGGTGCCGCTTCCCTCCGCTCCAGGGAAAGGCAAGGGAAGAGCCTGGCTTTCCCCCAAAGCACTTGGCAGCCTGCGGCAAAAGGGCCTGGGTCTAAGCTGAGGGTTCCTGGGTCTTGCTAGCACAGAGGGTCAGGGCATGCAGGCTCAGCAAACGCTGCGCTGGGGGTTTATAAATGGTTGATCCATCAGAGAGGTAGCATTAAGGGCCTGGCAGACTGACAGTGACCCTGGCATGGTTGATGCCATCCCCTGCACCCCCGACACACCTGTGTGGGCTCCATGGGGCACCCCCAGACGGACCCATCTGATCAGTGCGGCCCATTGCCTCTGTTACCCCGGGGAAGGCTCCGGCTCAAGGCTGCTTGCACAGTCTGGTATGGGGGAGCCGGAGCCGGGAAGGCAGTAGTATGGCTATGCCCAGCTGTTCCCTCCGTGCGGGCTTGACCCTTTGGAGCCGTACCCATGAACAGACATTCGAGCTGGTGCAGGGCAAGGTAAACCGCTGCTCTCTGGGGCTAGGGCAGGGCCCCGAGCGGGCAGAGACCACAGAGCTGTCAGGGTCAGCGCGTTACCTGCTGCGTCCCCGCTGTCCGCGCTCCAGGGTCGGAGGCTGGCCCACGCCGGGCGCTGGAGGCAGGGAGGTTGGCTCGGGGCCCTGCAGCTCACCCCGGCCCAGCAATTCCACGGTGACTCGGCCCCGGATTATTGCCATCCTGCTCTCGTGAGGCTGCGACTGCAGCGGCGAACGCTAACAACAGTTTGCGGCGTCCCGTTGCCCATGCTGTCTCAGGCCCCGGAGGGGAACAGGGGGGAGCCTCAGGGTGGGACATGTCTAGGCCCCAGGCGCCTTGAGGTCTTTCAGCCTCTTCTCCGACTGCAAGACAACACTCCCAATCTCAGGGACACAACTCGGGTGTCCTGAGCCCCCCAGGCCCCTGTCCTCTCACCCCACGCCCTCCAGGCCATGACGCTGCGGGGGCCTGCCCAGGAGCCTCCCTCGTGATGCCCCTCAGCCCCACTGGGGTGCACGGGCCCCCTCACCCCTGCCGGACGGAGGCAGGGCGCCGGGCTGGGCCATACCATTGTTTTTTAATAAAATCTATTTCTATATATATCGAGAGAGAGAGAGAGTTATATATACACATCCTCTATCATAAACTTTCCATCACACATCTTAAACCACATGAAGACAAGCCCGCCGCCCATTACAATGAACGCACCGGCTGGGCCAGACAAGGTGCAGAGAGGCAGGGGCTGGTCACCCGGGGCTCTTCCCCACGCGCCCCGCGAGCTCTAGGCTGCCCGGTGCCCCGCAGCAGCTGCCCCCGGGCGCGGCGGGCTCGCGGCA
>NW_005842344.1:136664-151363 GCF_000455745.1 Alligator sinensis
CTCTGCGTGGCTGGGTAAACTGAGGCACGGAAGCAGCGGTCCTGGCTCGGCGCTCCATGCTGCTGGGGGGTCTTGGGGCTCGGGTGGCAGGGCTCGTCTCCCTATGCAATGCAATGCAACGCAGCGGGGCCCGGCTCACGTTGGAAACTTGGCGCGAGGATGCGGACCCGGCCTTACAGGAGGGTGTTCAGGGCGAGGGGTCTTCGTCCTGCCAGGCTTGATTTCAAATCAAGGTGCCCCACCTGCAGGGACTCGAAAGCTCACTGGGGACACGAGCATCATCTGCAGAGTGGCACTTAACCCTGCCTGGCGCCATGGCTGCACAGGCCCCTGCCAGCCTGCCTTCTCCAGCCACGTCCCACGAGCCTGGGCAGAGCGGTGGGCTTCGCAGCCAGGCCGGGCTCCGCGCACCAAGGGGAGGGCGGTGCGCTCAGGTTGGGTCCTAGGGCCCCGATCCTGTCTGGGAGTCTGCTAGAGCTCATGTACAGTCCTGCTGCCCGCCCGCCGATGCAGGGTCAGGGCCTGTTTCCACACTAGTTTGCTGCTGTGTTTCCCGGAGGGAGGTGCACGCATCCAAGGGTCAGCTCACAGCGGGCAGTAGCCGGCCTCAACAGGCGGGCTTCCCCAGCGCCTGCGTGAGGCGGGCGCGCTCGTGCCGTCTGGTCCATGCCGCGCTGTCTGGTACAGGCACGAGCGCGTCTTCCTGGCTTTGGCTTCCCCGGTGCAAACGAATCCTCTGCCGTAGTCTCTTGTCCACCTGCGATTGATTTCCAGCCAGTCCCTGTGCCCCGAGCTTTGCTGGCTCCGTGCTGGGACGTTTCCTAGTGCTGCTAACTTTAGAGAGGGGTTTTTGCTGGTAATGAGTTAATCTTGCTGCTCACTGATGAGACCTGTGCAGCACCTGAAAGGGAAATCGTCCTGCTCCAGGGCTCCAATCCATCTCTTACGGCCTGGGGAGGACAGCCCACCCCATGCCCACGACGGCAAGGCCCCCTTCCAAAGTGGCCGGTAGCAGCTCGGGTCAGGAGCAAGACCGGAGATATCTGTCCCCAGGTCTGACCCAGTTCTGGCGTCCTGAACGGTGCCTCGGAGCTGCACGCTCTGGTGCTGCCTGCTCGCGTCCTCTGAGCGTGGGGCAGAGGCTGGCACTGCCACGGGCTGCCCTGCAAAGGGAGGTGGCCAAGATGAGCGGGTCGAAGAGGGTGTTTGAAATCCCGGCTCCCAGCCCCAGGCAGCTCTCAGCCCAGGTCCCAGGGAGATGGTCCAGCCAGGGGCCGTGACAGCTTGCCCGGCAACCCATGGCACGGACCCTATCGGTGCTGGGTCCCAGACCCATGAGATCCCCTCTGAGTGAGCAGGGAGAGACCTCCACAGAGATGCCCGCCCTTCTCTTGAGGATGAGACCCACAGGGCTGAGCACCAGCAGCATCGGCTGAGCTGGGGGTGCTCAGTCCTCCTCAGAATTGGGCCCTTTATCAAGCGCAGGCAGGGCAGGTAAAAGGGGAAAATATGCCGCCTGCACTGAAAGAGGGCGGGAGCCCTGTCCTGGTAGCAGCATGGGCAAAACCCTGTGGGCATCAAGGGGCCCCATCTCCCTGCCCTACCCATCAACAGGCTTGGGGGAGCCGGAGCCCCAGGCCGTCTGGCAGGGATGAGAGCCCAGAGCTCGGTCCTGGCTCGGGAAACCTGTGGGACCCTGTGCAGGGCGGTAGTGAGGCTGGATACAGAGGTGATGGGCCCGTTAGAAACGGGTACCTGCTGGGTGCGGGCAGCAGGGGCAGGCGGGAGTCCCGCTCTCGGCTGGCTGGAAAGGGCCCATGCCGCGCGCTGGAGCAGGGGGAGCAAAGCAGATGGGGTGTGGGCAGGAGGGTGAGGCACCCCAAGCCTGGGTGTGGGTAGGATCATGTGCGCCCGCCGGTGACCGCCGATCCACTGGCCCCGCTTTGCAGGCCTGGCGCTGCCTGCTGTGGAGGGGGCACTCCAGTGCTGTCCCTGGCAAAGAGCACTAGCAGGAGGAAGCCACATGTGCCATGCAGCCCTGTGATGCCTGGCTGTGCTCAGCCCAGCCGCCGGGACTCTGCCCCAGCCCCCCACCAGGCAGCAGCGCCCTGCCTAGAGCCCGCAAACAGCTCCTGGGCAAAGCCCGGAGAGTCTCCACCTGAGAGGAAGCCGCCTGTGTGGGTTTCATTATTTATGTCGCTATGGTGGGACCACCCGCAAGCCCCAGAGCCAGCCCCTGCTGTGCCAGGTGCTGTACAGATGTGGAACACGATCGTGGTCCTGCCCCATCACCTTGGCACTCCCCATGCGTGTGTGCATGTGTGTTTCCATGTGCTTCTATTAAAGAAAAATAGAATTAAAAACCCTCCTTCTCCTTGTCTGGGACATCAGGTCCCCACCGTCCCCCGGTGCAGTCATTCCTGTAGCAGCAAATGCTCCACCCTGCCCAGAAGTTTCAGCATCACCGGATTTGCAAGGAGGTAGCTGTGATGAATCGAAATAACGTAGGACTTTCATTCTGTGTCACTGCCATGAGGAGCTGAGCTTGCAGGCATCGCTCTACGGACAGTACAGCACCAGGCTGCATTTTTATTGATGCTGAGTTTGGCGTGAGTGGTGGGAGGGAGAGAGGCCTGGACCCATAAAGTGGACCCGGATTTTGAGGGCCGTGGCGAGCGTCGTATTCGGGTAAGGGGAGCAGTGATGCTTCCTCGGGCTGTGAGGGAGGCTGGGTTTCCAGGCCGTTTTTGGGTCCAGGCTTTTGTAAGGATGCTGCCAAAAGGAACCGTGAATGCAAATCATGTGCACCCATTTCGCTGGTCTGCTCCCCTGTGCCCGGGCGGGGGCGGGCACCAGCGTTTTATGGCTGCTTGCACTCCCGTCACCTCTTCCGACATCTTGCTTCCCATGTTGTACCAGGGGCTTCTTCCCTCGGCCCCATGACCTGCAAAACGGGCCGCTTGTCCTTGAAAAGAAATGGCCTGAAAGGCTTAAAGCGTCACGAGCCCAACGCAGCCCCTCATAGGTGATCTCCCCCGAGCTCCTCCGGTGCAGCTGCCTCATGGCGGTAACCCAGCGCCTCTACCCTGCAGAGATGCTGCACAGCATCCCAGAGCGCAGCAGCCCTCCTGGTATCTAGGAGATACCACAATATCTACAAAAATGAGTTTTTTCGACTCCAGGTATACCCTTCCCGGCTGGAGCTGAAGTAGAAGCAGGTGGGGGTTTGAGAGAGGCAAGAGGTACCTGCTCCCACCAGGTGTGATGAGGATGCCTGCATGAATGCCCCGACTCCTACACACATCTGTGGTGTGCACACACTCATGCAAGGGGGACCTTGCGGGCAGTCACCAAGACAGTCCCTGATCCCACTGGCTCAGACTGAAGCTGCTCCTGCACCTGCTTCAACCCAGCCCCACCTGGCAGGGAGCAGACCCGTGCAAGCTCTGTCCTCTGCAGACGGCTCTCTCAGCCCTTTTCTGCTGCTGGACTCTCTGCGGGGTGGGCCTCCACCCCTCTCCCTCTGCCCGCAGCTCGCTCTGGTCTGTGCTGGTTTGTTGTTTAAACAAGCTATAAAAAGCAGGAAGCCCGTCAAAGCCCAGCAAACACGCTAGTCAACTTTGACTTTTCCCTGAGTCAGAACCGGGATGCTGTTTGCTTTACGAGGCCTCGGAAACAGAGTGCAACGGGTCCCTGGGGTGGGCGAGGAGCTGTGCTGGGTTATCGCAGCTCGGGGAGAGTGAGGAGCAGCTCGGCAGAGTCTCTGTGCGGTGCCGGCGCTGGGCGTGGGAGCCGGCTTCTGCTGGCTGCGGCGTGCAGCAGAGTCCGGCGTGGACCCGCGGCGCGGAGGGAACCTAGGGTACGGGGCCTTGTGGCCTGGTCTGTCCCAGGGTGTCAGGGCTGGGCCGGATCCTGCTTCGTGCCCAGTGCTGCCAGTCCCCCAGAATGAAGTGAGGGGGTTCTGGCAAAGCCCTGCGGGTCTGGGGCAGAGCTCTCGCTGAGCAGGGCGACGGCTGCGGGGGGGTGCATTCGTTTGCTCCAGGAAGGATTTGAAGGAGCGATATTTTTTTCTTTTTTTTGTCTATGCACTTCTCAATTGCTTTGGGGGTGTCACCTAGGCCAAAGCCTGTGCAGCCCCACGTGCAGGGGGATTTTGACGGAGCCCAACCTCATCCGTGAGGACAATGACCCTTGATTTGCAAACGTTTCCATTTCTGTGGAAACATCATTTTTTCCACCCCCACCCACAAAGCCCCGTTTGGATGGAAGCTCAGCCAGAGATGCTGAGCTGACCCGCGGCCTTCGCAGGTGGCACGGAAACGGCTCTTCCCGGCATGGCATCGCCTGGCGCGTTGGGTAGAGCCGGCGTCCCGGGGCGTGGGGCCGCGGGCTGCATCTCCTGCAGCCTCGGTCCTCAGGCAGCTCGTTTGCAAAAGCAAAGCAGCTCCAGGCGAGGTGCCTGCAGGCCCGGCTGCGCTCTCGCACCTCAGCCTCGCGGCACCAGGAGGGAAGCGTTTCCGTGGACAGCCGCAGAGCTGAGCGCCGTGCGCGCGCCGAGCCCGCAGCCCCGCCAGCGCGAGGGGCCAGGGATTCCTCAGCCGCTGCCTGGCTGTCCCCCCGCTCCGCTGCGGCTCTCGCCGCCGGGCCCCGCCAGGCACCTGGCGCCTCCGTTGCTGGGGTCAGGGCTCCCTGCCCTCGTCCGGGCGGTCGCCGAGATCTCGTCTTGTGGTTTCCTGCCAGGAGGCTGCCCGTTCTAGTGTCTGCGCTCGCGCCAGATCAGAAGCCTCTGCGGTTTCTTCCTTTGGTTTTTCCTGCCTGGTTCTGATGAAGCCCCGAGATCAGCAGGGGAAAAGCCTGCCACCCACGCAGGGCTCGTGATTCAAGAGAAATGGATGCAGGCGTGAGGCCCTGGGGGAAAGGAACTGCCTGATTCATGGCTCGCACCATCGGAGTGTGATTATCACCCGGTGCCTGCACCTCCCTGGAGATGCTCAGAGCATTGGTCCCATTTTACAGGCAGGGAAACTGAGGCCCAGGACAGGGAAAGGATTCGCCCCAGGGCTGCAGAGCAGAGCTGGGAAGAGTTCGCAGGTCTCCCAAGTCCCAGGCACGGGCCGTGTGCTGGGGGCATCGCAGGCTCCTGGTCCTTGTGGCTGTCTGTCTCCGTCTCGCACTGCAGTCTGCCCTCGCGGCCATGCTCCCCGCTAGCCTGATCTGGAAACGCTTGTCCTGGTGTGACTGGGGCAGCGTGGCCATGATCCAAGCTCTCCAGGGCTGGCAGCTTGGGCAGCCTCTGGCTCTGGGTGCCCCGCTGGGGCAGTTTGGAGAGGCGAAGCGGCTTCCCCTGAAAAACACATTGTCTCAAGGTCGGCCCCAAATCCACCCGTCCTGGCCTTGGCTTCTTGTAACCGAGGGCTTGGGGCAGTCTCAGGGCCTTGCTTTGCTCCTGCGGTGATCCGTGGCTTTGCTAGGCCTGGCCTGGGAAGCAGGGGAGGGCTCGGGGCATTGCATGCAGCCTGGAAGATGCCGAGCTGGGCATCTTGGGCTGCGTTGCTGGGGTCCCTTCAGTGGTCTGCCTGTTGGCAGCGCGGGCACATGCTGGGTTCGCACGCTTGCCTCGGGGAAGACTTGGCTCCGTTCCTTGCTGTGTGTGACCTCAGGGCTTTGCTGGAGCACATGGAAAAACATTGGCATCCTCGGGGGGGCTGGGTGCATCTCAGAGCACTAATTAGGCCTTCAAATAGGAAGTTTGCACTCTCTGCCCTGATGCAAATGACCTATAAATGCGCACCGGCTCTTCGGAGCTAAGAATGATCCTCCCCGCTGCCGGAGGACCTGGTCCTGCCAGCTCTGGGGCGCCTCCGTTGCGTTCCTGCCCGGTGCAGAAGGGTGTTGTGGCACGGGGCAGTTGAGGGGTGGTGGAGCTGTCGGCCACGTGAGAGCTTAGGGTGTCTGCCTGTCCTGTGTGAATCTCGAAAGGAGGGTCTGTCCTGCACTAGACCCTGGGTCCCAAGCCCAGGAAGGGGCCGTGGCCCTAGGAGCAGGAGCAGGGGCCAAGGGTGCAGGGAGCCGTCGTGTCCTGCCCTGGCCGTGGCCTGATGCTGTGCCCGCCAGGCCCCGGCTGAGGGGGTTGCAGTCGGGACAGGCCGGGAGGGCCTGGCAGGACTGGAGCCTGCTCCACCCTGCGGCAGCAGCAGGAGCCTGTTGGCTTGTGGAGCTGAGCCGGGCACGGGATACCAGGGCTTGGGGCTGGGGGAGAAGGGGTTTGTCTGTGCACTTGCTGGCAAGTGAACCTCAGGGCCATCTTGAACCCTCAGGCCAGCACGTAGGATGCCTGCTGAAGGATTTGGAAGTATGTGAAGCCCCAGGCTGAAAAGTTTGGGGTGGAGGATACTTGCTGGTCGTGGGGCCGTGTAAAGGTTTTTGAACGATTCAAAGGATTTGGAACTGATCTGGCTAATTTGACCTGATGCGCACACACTTTTCCAAAATATAACCCCCCCCAGACACACACACACACACACACACACACACACCCCCTGGCTAAAAAAAACAAAACAAAAACACTTGCTCTTGAGCACTGCTTTGGCCAGAGATGGAGCACCGCAGCGCTCGGCCCACCCCGCACGAGTCCCTGTCCCCTCTGCACCCGGCCTCCCTCTGCACGGCCCGTGGGTGTGCTGGCGGCATTGGGAGATGGCCAAGGAGGCACCAGCCTCATGGCGGTGGTTGCTGCCATGGTCCCAGGTCATTATCCTTGGAGATGAGGGGCCTCGAGAGCACCCGAAGGCAGGGGAAAGGGAAGTGGTTGGGCGGCTAAGAGGAGAAGCATTAGCACAGCAGGAGGCTTAACCCGTGTCCAGGGTCTGCACCGGATGGATCTGCCCGATCTATTGTCTCTGAGCCACACGTGGGAAACGCCAAGGTGTGCTCAGCCCTGGCACTGCCTGGAGGATGGGGCTCGTGCCCTGTCCGGCGTGGGCACGGGGGGGCAGGGGGTTGTGCCTGTGTGAGACAAGGCCGGCACGGGCACCACGCTGGTCTGTGCTGCGTTTCCGTCCCTCTCGCACGAGGGCCTTGCACTGGGGGTTGGTGGCAGCTGATGAAAGCCAAGAGGCAAGTGCATGGCTGGCGAGACCAGGTCCCCTCTGCCCCCCCCCTGCCCCGGGCACTGGCCTGGCCTGGGGCAGCTGGGGGGGCAGGCTGGCAGCTCCAAGCACGAGACCTTTGCTGGACAGAGCTTGGCCCGAGTCCTGGCGGCCAGGAAACCTCAGGCCTCCCTCTGCTGTGAAAGGGGCACGGGGTCTCCAAGGCACAAGGGGCTGGGAGAGCTGCTCGACCTCTGTGGCACCCGCAGCTCCGAGGGCCAAGGCTGGCGTGGTGCGCCTCCAGCCTCGGGTGTCCTCGCGTGCGGCCAGCTGATGCTGCGAGCTCGGGCTCGGCTGCGGGAGGTGCTGCTCCTGCTGCTGTAATGAGCTGCTTGGGGAGGCGGCTGATGAAACCAGTCCGCGTGTTGCATGAGCCCTCTCTGTCTGCGTGATTAACCGTATACCCTGTAGAGGCCGGGGGGAGGGAGGGGGCTGTGGCCGGGGCTCTGTGGCCGGAGCCGCGCCTGCCTCTCCCCTGGATGAGCAGGGGTTTGCTGGGCTGCTCTTGGCTTTTGCTGTCCCCGTCTGCAGATGCCTCGGCCAGGCCTGGTCCCTGGGGGCCCTGTTGCCGTCAGCCCCACGTGCAGCAAGGCCCGGGCGGGCTGGGGCTGGGGCGGTGAGGCCCCTACTCCGTGCCTGTCCAAACGCGGGGGCTGCTGCAACTTCCCTTTTTCTTTCTTTAAACCCAGCGCTGCCTCCCCCGCCTGCTATTCTCAGCCTCCAGCCAGTGACCACAGCATCTCGGGCTGCGTCACAGCCGCCCCTGGAGCTGCCGGCGCCTGCGGGCACCGGGCTGGCACCGGGGGAGAGGGGGTGAATCGGATCGGCCTGCCCTGGGCTCCCTGGCTGCCTGGGGCAGGGACGGGGCCGCTGACCTCTGCCCCGTTCTGCTCCACGCCCCAGCCGGGGATGCTTCTCCCCACTGAGCCGCCCGGGACCGGCCCCATATTTGCGTCGTTCTGATTGAATAGTAATGCGGTGCTGCTCCCCCGGCCCCCACCCTCCCGAAGGGCCCTCACGTACTCGGCAAGTGAGAGCCTGGGAGCAGCGGGGAAATGCGGCCATCTCTGGGGAGCGGCGGAGGGAAGGGGAGGGAAAGTTCCTGCCCAAGAACAAAGAGGCCGTGGGGCTTGGCCGGTCTGTGGAGAGCAGAGTCCTGGGCTCAGGGCCGGCAGGATCCGCCGGAGCCCCGGCCCGGCCTCGGACCCTGGGTTTGGGGTGGCCGCATAGCTCAAAGCTGGGGCCTTATCCTTGCACATCAGCCAGGTGCAAAGCTAATGCAAGCCCCAGCCCAGCTCCCCATCACAGAGGCTCTGGGCTGTGCGGGGGTGGGGGTGCTGGAAGAGGCAGAAGTGCAGCAAATAACCTTCTGGCAATGGTGCACCCCTGCACAACCCCGCAGGGGCCCTTGCAGCGGGGGGCCGGGGCTGGGTGACGCAGGGCAGCCTGTGGGCTGCTGTGACCCTGCCTGGGGCGTCGCAGGCTGCATCCCTCCGCTTCCCCCTGGCTGCACCCACACGTGCAGACCCCACCTCCCCATGAGCCACACGCCCCGGCTTTACAGCCCAGCATGAGGGAAGGTAGGGCTGGGATGGAGGGAAGGTAGGGCTGGGATGGAGAAGGAAAGGGCTGGGATAGAAAGGGTTAAGCAAGGGGAGAAGGGAACCCCCCTGAGGTGACTCGTTAACTGCTGTTGTTCTGGATCCAGCTAATTGCCCAGGCCTCAGGTGCCCTGACAGCGGCGGGGGCCATTCGCTGTCTCTATGGGTGCCCACCCAGCCAGTGGCCTCTGAGCCCGCGGGACGCCCAGCGGCACGGCGGCCAGCACGGTGCCTGCACCGCCAGCCTCAGGCCCGCAGCCCTTTTTGGGCAGCAGAGATGTTCCAGGCACCGGGCACAGCTGGGGCTTGCATGCTCTGCCCAGGGGCTCATGGAGCTCGGCATCCATGCAGGGGCTCTGTCCAGCCAAGGAAGGGGCTTGGGTTGCTCAGCAGCCGGGCTGATGCCCAGCCCCTGCCTCTGCCTGCCCCAGATGAATGCGTGCGAGGCCAAGGGCTTTGCCTGGCGCTGTCCTTGCAGGGATGTGCTGCACCAGTGGGCTTGCCCTGGGGCAAAGCCTGGCACTGAGCTGAGCCCGGCCCTGCTGCGACCAAGGCTGCAGCCTCCCTGGCTCTGCTTGGGGCTGGGCACACACCCTGCCCCCTGATCCTTGAAGCCCCATTCAGGGAAGATCTGCCCTCTGAGCCAGCCCTGAATGCCCACCACCCAGCCCTCGGTGCACTCAACTCTCAGCCACCCGCCCATCTCCCTTGACTGCCTTGCACACCCGCTTTGCACTAGTGCCCCTGCCAGCCAGGGAGAGGCAGACTGGGCCCTCGGCCAGCAGGCACGGTGTGTTGGGAAAACCTCGGGGAGGGCTCCCCGGGGACCGTCGGCTTCTTTCCGGCAAGTCCCTTCCCATCGGAGCGCGGGGCACGCTCGTCCCCTGGGCACACCTTCGCGTCGTGCGTGGGCCGACAACATGCCGGGGCTGGGGGCCGTGGGAACCCAAGCAGAATTTCCTTCCATCAATTAAAATTAGTTTGGATCGACTAAATTTAGCTGCCAAGGGAGATGGCGAAGGCTGCCGAGAGAGGAGCGGGACGAGAAAGGGCACCGCGCGGGCACAGGGCAGCCTGGCCGCGCCCCGGGCCGCGGCGTGGGGAGGGGCACGGCGGGCTCTCGCTGGGTGTCTGGGAGCGGAAGCCGGGGCCGCGGCAGGTCCCCGGGGACCGCAGGCCAGGACGGCGCCAGCGGGGCCTGGCTCCAAATCGGGAGGGAGGCTTGGCTGGCCCCAGAGAGAGGAATCCGGCCCCTGGGCCCCCTCTGTGTCCTCCTGCACCCCGCTGAGCCTGCGTGTGCCCCGGAGGACGTGCTGGGCCCCGACGAGACCCTGCTCAAAGCTGCTGTGAGAAGCCTTGCTTGGGCTGGGTCCCATGAGAAAGCCCTAATCCGAGAGGCTGAGACTGGCCGTCCCCGACCGCCATCGGTCGAGCTTCGGCGAGAGGAGGCTGCTGGCACGGAGCCGTGTCCCCGCCAGCGCTGAACCCCATGGGGCCGCGACTCCGGGGTCCGGTCCCTGCCAGGGTCGGGCTCTCGGTGTGGATGGACCATCTCCGCCGCAGGGGGAGCGGGAATGGGCGAGGGAAGACCGAGTCCCAGGTGTGGGGGGCTGGGCTGGGCTGGGCGGCAGGGGAGGAGGGCCCCTCCCACCCGCTCGGGGCAGCAGGGAAATTCGGGGTCTCTCTCCTGCCCGCGCCGCTGTCACGCACACACCGACGGTAAGAGAGACGTGGGTGGTTTTCATTTCACTCCCTTCTCAGGCAGCCACTTCCTGACCCAGCCGTGTCTGAGGTCAGCGCGAGTCTGCGCGAGAAAAAATAAAAAGTAGCTTAAAAAAGGATTGAAAAGGGGAGAGAGAGAGGGAAAAAAAAAATATAAAGCCTGAAACCTCCCAGCCTCCCTGGGCCTTGCAGAGGGAAGCCCGCCGGCTCGGTGAGGTACCCTGCGGTGGTGGCGACCGGGAAGGGGAGCTTCTGTCCTCTTGGCACGAGGGGAGAGGTCTGCGGTCCCGCCGCGGCCCCGGGAATGCAGGTGCCCCAAACCTGCTGGGTGCCGAAGGGTGCTGGCGGGGGCAGCCCCGGAGGTCGGAGCCGCAGGGGACTGGGCAAAAAGATGGGGGCGAGGTCGGCAAAAAGACCGGGGTCTCTTGTGTTCTCCGCAAGCCGTTCCCGGGCGAGCGCCGGCCCTGGCCAGGCCGCGCCAGGAGCCTGCGGCCACGGTGCCAGGTTTGGTTTCTGTTTTTTTACTGAGAAACTGAAACATTCCACCGAAAATGAAACTGCCCCCGGAAATGGCCGTTCTGGGCCAGCTGCCGTGACGCAGGAGGTGCGGGCCGGCCCCGTGGGCGATGGAGAGGAGGCCGCGGAGCCGCCCCCGAGGCTCCGTGCTAAGCCCGGGCTGCGTCGCAGGCGGTTGGGCTGGACTCTGGTCCGAGGCCTCCTCCGGGCTGTGCCCGCCGTCCCCTCCCTCGCGCCTCACCCTGCCGACAGCTCAAGGGCTGCGTCTCCCTCTCTTCCAGCCTCTCCTCGCAACCAGGCGTGAGCAATGGGGCGGAAGAAAATACAGATCAGCCGCATCTTGGACCAGCGCAACCGGCAGGTGAGTGACAGCCGCGGCCCCCAGAGCCGCCTCCATCCCCCTGCCCTGGGGCAGGACCAGAGCGACAGGGGCTCTAGTAGCTGCGGTCAGTGCCTGGAGCCAACCAGTTCCCCAAGCTGGCCCAGCCCAGCGCCCAGTCTTTGCCCCGTGGGGTCCTGGCCTGCCCTGATGAGCACGTGGCATGTGCATGGCCGATGGTGCTGTGTTTCCTCCTCTCCAAGGTCTCTGGCAGGGACCAGCCAGCCATGCAATGCCTGGCAGCTTGCAGCAGCGGGCACCGTGCCACCTGCTGCAAGGGCAGAGCAGTGCCTGGGGAGCTTTCTTATGCACCTAATGCGCCTGGGGGCAGAGGATATTTATACCAGAGCTGAGGAGCCACGGGCTCCGGGAGGCACTAATTTAGTCCTCGCGGTGAAGCGGGGCGAGGACGGGCCCCTGCACCCGGGCCTTGCAGGCCATGTCTCGTGGCGGGGGGGGCATCTGTCCTGGGTGTGGGCCAGGAGAAGCCCAGGAGTCTCTGCTGACCGGAGGAAGCCAAGCCCTGGCACCTG
The DNA here is from genome assembly GCF_000455745.1 of Alligator sinensis. Lineage (NCBI taxonomy): Eukaryota > Metazoa > Chordata > Crocodylia > Alligatoridae > Alligator > Alligator sinensis. The sequence goes on from NW_005842344.1 coordinate 148,564, forward strand.
GCTGTCGTTGTGGGTGCAGGGCACCGGGGTTGGGCCCACAAGCAGGGTGTCCAGGAGGTGGCAGCTCCCAGGTGAATGCCAGGGGGGTAATGGAGAGGGCACAACCGCAGGCTCCTTGTCCCTCTTGCCCCGAGCGAGCCCCCACTGAGGGCCCCCGTGAGCATTGGTCACCATCAGGCCCTCTCCCGACGGCTGCCCTGGCACCACTGGGCATCCCAGCCCCAGCCTGGGGAGAAAGCCGGGGGTCCTGGGTGTCCGGGCAGTTGGAGCACCTGCCCAGCGCGCTGTGCCCTGCCCCAGGTGACCTTCACCAAGCGGAAATTCGGGCTGATGAAGAAGGCCTACGAGCTGAGCGTGCTGTGCGACTGCGAGATCGCCCTCATCATCTTCAACAGCACCAACCGCCTCTTCCAGTACGCCAGCACCGACATGGACAAGGTGCTGCTCAAGTACACCGAGTACAGCGAGCCCCACGAGAGCCGCACCAACTCGGACATCCTTGAGGTACCGGCGCGGGGCCGGGCCCAGGCCCAGGCGGCGAGCAGTGGAGCCAGGGCCCTGAGCCGAGCCGAGCCCTGCAGGACACGAGTTTGCAGGGGCTTGGGCTGGAAGCGGGGTGCCCGCCTGAGCCCCGGTGCTCCAGTGCACGGGGCAGTGGGCCCTGGGGTGGGGTGCGGATGGAGCAGGGCAGGGGCTGGGTGCCGGCCACGCGGGCCCTAGTCGCTCATTGCCGCCTTCCCTGCCAGACACTGAAGCGGAAGGGGCTGGGGCTGGGGCTGGAGAGCCAGGAGCTGGAGCTGGAGGACGGGCTGGACTCCATGGAAAAGCTTCGCAAGCTGGACGAGGGCGTGGACCTGACGATGGCGCGGCCACGGCTCTACGTGAGTAGCTGGCTCCCCCCTGCCCCTGCCTTGTACCCCAGTGGCCAGAGCCACAGAGAGTGCAAGCACTGGAGGAGTCGTGCCCACGGTGTCTGGGCAAGGCACGGGCACCCCCAAGTCCTGCCATGACCCCGCTGTCCCCCTGCAGCTGCCGTCCTCCCTGCCCAGCCACGAAGCCGCCTATGCAGGCACGCCACCCTCCGGGAGCGAGGGGGGCCTCAGCAGCACCAGCGGGTCGCCGCAGCACCAGAGCCGCCCGCCCACGTTCAAGCCGGCCATCCCAAAGCACGGCCCGCCCTCGGTGCGGTCCCCAGGGCCTCTCCCGCCAGGTGCGTGATGAGTAGGGGCCGGGCTGGGCTGCAGCCACGCCATGCAAACCTGGCCCCTCTCCTCTGTGCCTCGGTTTCCCTGTCAAACCAGGACAGGGTTTGTTCTGGTAAAGCAAAACACCCACCAATGTCTCCCCGGCTGCAAGGGGGGGACCGGTGCCCCAAGTCGGGGGGCTGTGGGAGCATCGGAGCAGGACTCTGGTGGCTTCCAAGCCCTTGGCACGTCCTCAGCGCCCCAGCAGGCAGGACAGGGACCCACGGGGGAAACGGGCCACCCCCACCCTGGCACTGCTGTGATTTGGCGCTGGGGGGAGAGCTGGGGTGGGGGGTGGCGGCTGCGGCCGTGCAAAGCGCTTGCTGCTGCTGTGTCTGGGCATGCACGGGCGGAGGGGTGGGGGCAGGCGGCAGCTGGGCAGGTGTCTCCTCCTGGCTCCCCACAGCTGCTTCCGGCACCGTGCTGAGTCACGGCTTCTGCGGCTGTGCGCACGGGCACACGCACCCATCGGCGCACGCTTCCCATGCATGTGCATGCCGCCCCCGCGTGCTCGCATGCACACTTTGCTGCCATGGGGGGTGCTCCAGTGCCCTGCGGGGAGGGGAGAGGCAGGGGTCCTGCTGCCTCCTGGCTTTGCTCGGGGCTGCAGCGAGGCCGGGCTGGGAGCAGTGGGAGGCGGTGGAAATCTCAACCCCGCTGAGTGCAGCCTGGCTTGAAAGCACCCGTCAGCTGGAAAAAGTGACTGGGGCTGACCAGTGGAAACTCCCCGGGGGCGCGGGCGGGGAGGTGATGAGGGGGCCAGGGGGAGCATGTGGCTTCGCTGCGGCCGCGCGGTGCCGGAGATGGCGCGCTGGGGGCAGCGCCCACGCGGTCTGTGCAGGGCCCTGGCGCTCGCCCCCGCACCGGAAGGCCCTGGGTAATCAGTGCTGGGGGAGAGCTCACCTCTCCTGTGTGCTCGGGGGCAGGCGCTCGGGCTGGACCCCTCCGCCCTTCTCCAGCTGCCCTCTGGCCCAACCGGCCCGTGCTCTCTGCGGGTGGGTTGCAGTGAACCAGATGCTCATCCTGGGGACAGGGCGGAGAGCCACCCGGGCCCTTCAGACAGAGCCCCCAGGCAGCCAAGAGAGACCTGTGGGGCTGGGCAGGGGCCAGGAGCCCCCCTTGCCCCCCATCAGCCCTCTTTCACCTGGGCTGCGCTGTACCTGCCCCCCGAGGTGCCTCATTTCCCCTCCTCCAAGCAGCAAACGAAGGGGGGGCTGTCAGCTTGTGCCGCCTGCCAGGCTCCCGCCGGCCCCCGCCCCCGTCGGCCCCTGCAAGCCGTGTGCAGGGAAGGATGCCAGCGGCCGCTGGAGGTCTCCCATGCACCGCGCAGCAGCGCTGCTGGAGGCAGGCTGGGGGAAGGTGGGGAAGGGGCACCCTGTTTCCTGCCTTGCCCAGGGGCGGGGAGGACCAGCTGGGGCTGATGCCAAACTCGGTGCTTGGCCTCCGGCGGCGCGCGTGGGGCTGGCCCGCGAGTCCCGGGCTGGCCCAGCCACCGGGGCTGTTAGCAAATGGCTTCCGCCGGCCCCAGCCGCAGCCACGGGAGGCGGCCCGCTTGC
>NW_005842344.1:151770-161837 GCF_000455745.1 Alligator sinensis
CGCAGCCCGGGGGCGAGGCTGCTCTGCCCGGACGGGCCCCGGGGCCGCCTCGCAGAGGAAGTGGGTTTGCAGGCGCCGGAGCGGGGGAGATTTCCGCCGCGCGCCCTCATGCGCTGCTCAGTGGCCGCTCGCTGCTCCCCACCAGCACGGGGGCCGGGCCAGCAGCTTGTGGGCAGCTCCAGGCCCCCTCCCCGTCCTCCCCAGAGGGCCTGAGTCTCCCCCAATTCCAGGCAAAGGAGCCCTGATGTGGGCTCCACCTGGGTCCCCTACACCCATTGGGGCATTTAAGGCCCCCATCTCCTGCTCTGCACCCCAAAGAAGAGCAGCCACGGCACTGGGGACCCTTCCCCAGCCCAGCCTGGCACTTCCCAGCTGCACTGACCCTTGCCTGTTCCCTTCTCTGCTCAGGCATCGGCTACCCCCTCTTCTCCCACGGGAACCTGAACCGTGCCCTGGCCACCAGGACCTCTCCCCCGCTCTATCTGGGGGCAGAAGGCCGCAGGGCTGACGTCCACACCAGCTTGTCCAGTGCCAGGAGCAACCTGACAACAGCGGTGAGTGCTGGGCACGGCCTGAAGAGCTGGCATGTGGGAACTGGCATCTCCCGGTGCCGCGGCTCGCCCATAGAGACACGGGGCTGGGGTGGCCTCGGGGGCCGTGGGCTGGGAAGGATTGAGGGGGCAGACGTGAGATGACTTGGCCCTTGTGCACGTGTGTTCGTCGGTGCCTGCGCGCACCCAGCCACGTGTCCCTGCCCAGTTGTGTGTGCATGTGTAGGTTGGGGGCCGGGGAGGGAAAGGAGTAGGGCGAAGGAGCCGCAGTCCTGGGGCACCCGGCTGGAGCAGACTTTTGTGTTTCTCAGCAGCGCTCGCTCTACCCCGGGCTGCAGGGCATGAGCCCAGTGATCCCCGCGGGCAACGCCAGCATGCCAGGCCAAGGGCTCGGGGCCTTCCCCTTCCTCACCTCGGGCCAGTCAGGTAAGCCCCTGGGCAGACGCCCTGTCCCTTAGCACGGCTCCATCCCGTGCTGGGCGTCACGGTCAAATCAGCCCTCCCGTCCCCCCCAGGGGAGGCGCGGGGGCCACTCCCAGAGCTGGGCCGACTCCCCACCTCGCAGGGGCTTTGCCTGCTCCCGGCGCCCGTCAGCTCCCCCCGCCTGCCTCCCCTGAGCAGCCTGTCGCTCTCTCGTTGGCAGAGTACGGCTCCGGGGAGGCCTCCGTGCACCCCAGCTTCCTCCAGCCCAATGCCATGGCCTCCTGGCAGCACCACCGGGACATGGCAGCCTCCGCCCACCCGCCGCTGGGGTAAGAACCGCGCCGGGGCTCTCTGCTGCTGGAGACAAGTCGGGACCCGTGGCCCTGGAGCACCCCACCCTTGCTCTGCCCCCGCACCCCCTTGCAGACAGGGCCACGGGGTGGGCCCGGGACCCGACAGCCAGAGCCCCAAGCCCTGGGACCCTGCGCCTGCGCTGCACTCCCCCTCCAAGCTCCCCGGCCACCGCCAGCAGTGCAGGCACGGACCCTGGCGAGGGGCTGCTGCAGGGAGCTGGGGAGACCCTGCCCTTTGTGGTGGGCCAGTAGGGGGCGCTCCTGCGTCGAGCCACCCACCTCCCTGCGCCCGACCACCTTCCAGTGCCTCCCTGGGGTGCCTCACGCCTGGCCGACCCCGTCCTGGAGCACGCCCGCTAGCCTGGGGTTTCGCTGCCACCACCCAGGGCTCTGGACTTAATTCGGGCTCTGCGCACGCTGGGAAACACAGGCCTAGTCGCCCTCAAGGGGACTTGATTCACTTCAAGAAGTTGGGGTGCTTCCCTCCGTCAGAAGCACCAGTAGTGGCTGAGGGGACCCCAAGGCATAATCTAGACCCACTCCCAAGAAGTCTCCCACGCTAGGAGACAAGGGAGAACTTTATTGGCCACAGAGGGTAGGGCTGGAATAGGGGACAGGGGAGAGCAGTATCAGAGAAATCCCATCGAGCAAACTCCCCTGTCTGGGTAGCCTTTGGTCTCACGTGGGAGTTGCTGCAAGCTGTATGTCTAGCTAGATCTCCGGTAGCTCGCTCACAAGTATCATCCAGGGGCGGTTGGAGAATCCTCTGGAGGCAGGCGGTTCCTCGATCATGAGTTTTGAGAGAGAGAGCAAGTTTCAGATGGTGCAGCTCCTCTTTGTTCCTGAGTCTCCCTCATGGCTGCCACCCCCAGCCCCGGCAGTCCTTAACTTACATAGCCCTTGTGACCTCAGTTACCCGGGCCAATGGAGGCCAGCACCTGTTGGCTCTCAGCCAACCAATTTGAACTACATCACTAGTTGCTGGGCAGACTCTAGCCCACCAGGAGGGAAGCCCCTCACCCAGGTAGGCAGAGGGAGCAGGTTCCCCCTCCCTCGGGAATGTGTCCAGCTCGGGTGGCCCAAAGAGAGAAGGTAGGGTGGGTCTCTCGGCTGGGCCCAAGGTAGGGTGGGTCTCTCGGCTGGGCCCATCCTAATTACAATTGTCGCAGAGCTGAGTTTTTTTGGGAGGGAAACAAAGGTGGCTTTCTGCCACACCCTTCATGCCTGCTCGGAAGGGACCAGCCCCGCCTGCCCACCCCGGGAGATGCCAGGGCTGGAGCGAAGCCTCCTCTGCAGAGGTCCTGGCTCCACCTGGTGGCGGGAGCTGCCCTGGGATGGAGCGACCAGGGCTCTCCCGCCACGCCGATTCACGTGGCACGTGTCCAGCGGCCACGGCAAAGAGCAGGTCCCCCGGCCCCGGGCCTCGGTCACGATGCTGTGCTGCACGATGCTTGGACGAAGCGCAGGGCTCCCCTCGGCCTCGATGCGTGGGAACGGAGCACCTCCAAGCCCAGCCCCTTTGCCAGCGGTGCAGGCCCAGTGCTCATGGGCAGCCCGCAAGGATAGCAGGGGGAAGCCCAGGGCTGTGAGTCCCGGTGCCCCTGGCTTCCCGGCAAGGCCTGCTCCTGGGAACGTGCCCGGTGCCTTGTCCCAGGGCTGCAGGCTGTTTGCCGAGCCTGTGTAAAATTGGATGTGTCCAGGGGAACCCTCCCCCATCACCCCCCGGGAGCCCCTGGCTGCTGGCAGCATAAGCCCAGATCTCAGCCCTGTGCCAAGGGAATTGGCATCCCCTACGTGACCCGCATCCCCGGCATGGCTCACGCCTTCTTCTTTCCATCCCCAGGACCCCCGGCAGGATCCTTCCCACCGACGAGGCGGCCACGGTCCCCAGCTCTTCTCCCCAGCAGCAACCCATCAACATCAAGTCCGAGCGGGTCTCCCCGGTAGTGAGCTGCAGCTCGGCCACCCCCCAGCCCCCCGCAAGCGGCCTGGCCCCCCTCGGCGATGGCCCCCGGGGGCCTGGGGACCTCCACCTGCGGGAGGAGTATGGCAAGGGGTACCCCTACTCCCTCGTCCTGCCCCGGCCCCTGGCGGAGGAGCAGCGCGGCGGCATCCCCATGCGGCGCCTGCAAGTGACGGACATGTGGCAGAGATAGTGGGTGGGCCGGCCAGCGGGGGCTGCCCCAGGCGGGCAGCAGGGCACAAGCGGGCACCACTCGGGGGCAAGCCCTCACCCCCCAAGGAGCTGGGGGTGCCTGTGGGGAGCCTCTCCCAGCACCCTGCCCTGTGCATGCCCGTGGCTCCCTCCCTCTACCTGAGCCACCCCCGGCCCCCTTGTTCTCTGTTCCCGGTGTCCATAGTGTCGGAGAACAGGGCTGTTCCCCGGAGCAGGGCTGGGCTCCCTGCCAGGGAGGGGTGCCCGTCTGGCTTTTGACCCTCTCCACTCCCCACGCCAGCCAAGCCCGCAGTGACGTCTTCCCCCCTCCTGCCTTCGTGCCAGGGGCGGCAGCTGCATGCCCAAGGCGTCAGCCCGCTAGCCCAGCCACAACCTGGGCGACCGTCAGGATGCCGGTGTGCCGCCCCAGCTGGGTGCCCTGCAGACAAGAGCAGGTCCAGCCCCAGGCCAGGCCAGTGAGGGGTTCACAGTGTTCAGGTGCCGCCTGGGATCCTTTTCTATTTATTGTGCTCCATCCATGGGTTCGACCAATAAAATCCTGGTGCATCCAGTCCCCGCACCATGCCCCTTTTTTTTTTTTGCAGCGTGCGTCGCTGCCCCCAGCGCCCATCCCTGGCAGAGCTGCACCGCAGCTGCACCGGCCATGCTGGGGTGGGAGGGATGCAAGCAGTGGCTCTTCTCTGAGCCCAGGGCCCAGCAGAGGCTTTCTGCAGCAGGAAGCCAACCTACTTTTGTTGCCGCTGATGGACAGGTCACTGCTGCAATGCTGGCCCTCTGGGGAGCTCCCATGTGCCACATGGTAGGAGCAGGGCACGGGCCGTTCCCACGCAGCACCCTCCCCTGTTCAGTAAGGGCACGTGGGGGAGCTGTCGTCCTGGAGAGCATCTTGGCTTGGGACCCAGAGCAGGGGACAGTCAGGGTGCTCCAGGGGCAAGGAAGGGAGGAGAAAGATGCTCTGCACCTTTAAAGTCCTCGGCACCATGATGGAGGGCAGGTGTGCATGTGTGTTGCCACCCTCTCACCACCCCCCTGATTAGCTCCAGCGTGGGCAGGCTGGGCTCTGCCTGCTTCCAGAGCGGTGCCGAGGGGGGGTGAGATGGGGTCTCTGCTGAGCCTGGCATCTGTCTCTTGTGGGTGCTTCTGTCCGTGGTGCAGCCCCATCAGGTAGGGGAGCATTGGGTGCTGCCTGAGGCATCGAGCTGGGAGCAACGTCCCTGGGGTGGGGTTGACCCAGGCCTGGTGTCCCCTGTTGTCAGCCTGGGGCAGGCTCAGGCTGTAGAGAGCCGGGGCTGCCTCTCCACAAGGCCCGGGGGTGGCTGAAGGCCTAGTGAGGGGCCTGGCAGAGGGCTGGGGAGTCCCTGGTCCTTGGGCACTGAGACCTGGCTGGCACCCTGCCTGCAGGACCAGGCAGCTGGGCCGGCGCTGGCCCCAGAAGCAGCATGGTGAGTTTACCCGCTAACGCAGGGGCAGGGATGGGAGTGGAAGCAGGGGGCCTGGGCTCCCAGCCCTTCCTGCGCTGGCTGCTTGCACCCCACTCCCCCCTCGGAGCTGGGCCTGGAGCCCAGGCGTCCTGACCCCCAGCCTCCTCCTGCCCTGGCTGCTTTGACCCTGTTTGCAAGGGGTCTGGGCTGTTGCAAAGAGCTAGAGCCTCAGGCGCTGGGACAACACATTGAGCAGGCTTGGGCCATGCCACTCAGCCCCCCAGAAGTCTCCCCGGGCAGGCTGGCTGGGTGGGGAGGGCCTGGCCCTCCTGCAGCTGGTCAGGCGGCGGCAGCGGCGAGCACAGGCGGGGAGGGGGGGCATCGGCGGGTGCATAACACAGCCCCGGCCGCAGTCTGGGATTAATGAAAATGAGCCTGTTCCCATTGTCCCGCTGGGTGTCTGGAGCTGAATGGGATGTCTGGAGCCGTGACCTCGCCAGCTCAATGGGGGCTTGTTGGGGGGGGGGAGCTTCAGTACCACATGATGCCCCCTAGATGTCGCCCTCTGCCGAGGCTTAATCCCCAACCACACACACACACGTGTGCACATGCACACGCATGCACACACAGGCTTGGGGGTCTTCCGGGTATGTCCGAGTGGGGCTTCTCCAAGAGGACTGTGGACCTGTGCTGGGGCCTGGGGGGAGGACTCCGTTCCCTTGCCTTGCCTGCCCCACAGCCCTGAGCCCTTGCCCCACTTCTCCCAGTGTTTCAGCCCAGCTTCCTTTGGCCTCTGCCCCTTTTATTTCTTTCTCAACCTGAAGTCACAGCTGGAAAACCCACAGGCTTGTGAATGTGTCCCCCCACACACCTGGGACACTTGCAGTTTCTCAGGTGAAGCGATGTGTTTGGGCCCCAGATCTCAGCATCCGGAGGCATCTCCACACTCTGTAGGACTGAGCTGAACCTGCTCCCACACATCTGCAGTCCCTCGAGGCACCATCAAGCTCCCGGCATGCCCAGGGGCAGGGAGTGGCAACCACGCACCGTGGTGAATGGGGAATGGAGCTGTTGCCCACACCTGTAGTCGCCTGGCTGGGGTCTGGCAGGGCCCAGAGGGAGCAGGGTCTGCCCGTCCTCTCCTCCGGCTGGTATGCAATGTTTTGTGGGGCCGGAGCTGAGCACCGAGTCTTTCCGATTGCTGGGTTGCTTCCAGCCTGGCTGTGGGTGCGTGACACCGGAGGGAGCATCGTGCTGGGCAGGTCGGGCCTCCCGTGATGCTCCCCTGTCTGTTCCTGGGCAGCAGAGTCCTTCCCATGCAAGCCGCTCCCTTGTCCTCCCTGCCTGCCCAAACCAGAGGCTTTTCAGGACGGGGCCCGTCTCGCTCCATGTCGTTGCATGACTGGGGGCGGTTCACGTTTCTGGGTGCTCACGGCCCTGCAAGGCAGAGCAAGATGAGGCCCCAAGAGGCAAGGTCGCACAACAGGTCAGTGGCAGAGCTGGGCTGTGCTGGAAGCTGCCGGCCTCCAATCCAGAGCCTGGGGCTCTTGTGCTTGCTGCAGCATTTATATCGGGGTGGGTGGTGCGGCCTCCCCCGACAGCCCCACGGCCAGCCCTGCCTCCTGGACCCGCTGCCCCACGTGGCCCTTGGGCTTGGTGCCTGCCCTCAGCAGTCTGCTGGGTGGCTGCTGCCCACAGGACCAGGAGATTAAACCAGAGGAGATGAATTAATCCTGGGAAGAGTTCATGGCATTTAATACAACCCCAAGGACTGACATAAATGCTCCAGCCGGGAGCTTGGGTGACATCTCGGAGGGCGAGGATCCCGGGTGGTCTGAACAGGGAACCCCGGGCCAAGTCCTCAGTGGGCCGGCGCTGCCTTCTTCTGTGCGTAGAGGGACCCCCAAAGAGGAGTCCACCCACCCCTCACTCGCAAGCCAGGGCTGCCAATGGCAAGAAGCCTGTTGCAGGTGCAGTGAGCGGGGCAGAGAGGCTGCCCAAGGTAGAGAAGGGACCTGGGAGTGCGGGGCGGAGGCAGGATGGACTCTGGACCAAGAACCAGCCACAAAGGATGCCCGGTGAAGAGGCTGGGGAGGGGGAGGATATAGGACCCTGGTTCCCAACCCAGCCAGCAGATGAGGGCATCTCTGGAAGGGAGTCCTGTCCTGTGCCCTGCTCCTCCCCGTGTGCCAGGACCCTGCCAGCCCAGCCTGGGCCTAGTGCCTGCTTCCCCAGGGGGACGCGCCTCATGGGGAGGGGCATGGGTGCTCGAGGCTGCGGCTTCGGATGTCTCCAGGACAGCCCCGAGCCGGGAGGTGGGGTCTGCCTTGGCCACGCCAATGAGCAGCGGTGGGGGCCTGGCCCAGGGAGAGCAGGGGGGCGGGAGCTCAGGGTCTCAGACCCCACGTACCCAGGCTCCCTGTGCCAGCACTGGGGGACAAGCCTGCGCCTGAAGGAGCTGTGCAGGTTAGAAGGGGAGTGGGTATGGGGTGACAGGGTAGGAGGCTGGGGAGGTCCCAACTCGGGGCCCTGCTCTGTGGGGCCTGAGGCAAGCTGGGGAGCTGGGCACGTGAATGCCTTGAGGACATCTCTCTGCCTGTCCCCATTGGGACCTGCCACGCTGTGGGGTGCTGGCTGCTCAGATGTCCCAGCAGTGGAGGCTGGATGGAGGCCTGTGGCAGGCTCCAGGTCCTCGGTGTGTGCCTTCACCAGCTGTCATGTAACCCCTAACGTCCTACTGAAGAGCAGAGGCCAAGGGAGCCCTTGGCTTGAGGTGAGGTGGACTGGCTTTGCACAGGGCAAGCCAATGGCTGAAGCCTGCCGGGGTGCAAGAGCAGCTGGGGTCTTTGCAGATGGCGAAGGTGGTTCTAGCCCCAGACTGTAGCGGAGAAGAGCAGCCAGGCCTAATGGAGCAGGAGTCCCTGGGCTGCGGCAGGCCCGCCCTGGAAAGCTGCTCCCCAGCCAGCCATAGATGTAGGAGGGCGAGCAGGCAGGCTGAGATGCCCAGGCAAAGCATGGGGGCTGGGGAAAGGAGGAGGGGTGAGTTGTGCGACACTGATTGAATAGCAATGACTGCATGATTTATGGTTTGCATTATTGCATGGCTCATTTGAATATATGCTAATAAGGCTTTTCTCCTCATTTTGTTTGTGAGATTTAAATTTGCTATGGCAACCTGCTGGCATGGAATGAATGCCAGGAAATGTCAGAAAGAGGTGAACGTGGACAGGGGGCGTCCAGGGGCAGGGCACTGGGGTGGGGGGGTCCACATAAAATGGGTGGAATAGGAATGGTGGGTTTCAGAAACACAGGGTGCTGAGCAGGGGGTTGACGCAGGGCCACAGCCCCTCCTGGGCTTCTGTTCTTGCATGAATATTCAGCTCTGGGAGACGGATCCTGGTTGCAAAAAGGTGCGTAATCCAGAGGGGGAGGGGAGCAGCTGCACCGTGCAATAAGGATGCGTCAGCTGCGGGGGCCTGGAAGGCGCCGTTTCCAGGGGTGGCGTTGGCTCCTGGCTCCCCTCGTGCATGGCGGGCTTGGCCCAGGCGCTGGGAGGCAGCTGCAGTCTCGGCAGAAGCTGGGCCCCTTTGCTGGCAGGCAGCAGGGCCACCACCCCGCACCTGTAAGAGGGCTTCATCACGGCTCTGGTGGGAGCTGGAGGTGAGCTCCAGTGTGCCCTTAGCAAGGGGATGCCATAAGGCCTGCGGGCCTGATCCTGTGCCAATGGTGTTGCCTGGGTGTAAAATGGGTCTGAGCGGGGAATGGGGCATGGTGTGAAAGGAGAAAGGACCAGGCTGAGGGCCCCTGGCACAGCGTCACCCCTCTTCCCCATCCCTTGTGGTCACCTTGATGCCCCCTAGGACAAGCTTCCTCTGAAGGAGCATGCGGGGAGAAAGGGTGCTTGCTTATTGCAGCAGTGAGCATGCGGGGTGCATCCAGCGAGGGTGGACGTGGTGCACAGCACTGGCTCCCCTGCACCAGGCCTCCTGCAGGGCAAGGTTTGAGGGGTGAGTACTAGGCTCAGCAGAGCCTTTCCTCCCCAGGGCAAAACGGTGGCCATGAAGCCTTGGAAACTGTGGTGGGATCTGCACTGTGCTGGTGGGAAGCTCCCCTGTGGTTGGCATAAAGGCCTCTCTGGGATCCCAGCACCCTGTCTGCTCCTCCTGCTGGGCCCCAAGCGCAGGGGCTACAGCAGGTCTGGGGGCACCGGTGTCCCCCACCCCCAGAGAGCTGCGGCTAGGCAGCAGGATGTGTGCACACAGGCATGTGCTCCCAGGGCCAGTAGCTTCTCCCAGCCGGAGTGCGGTGGGGACAAGGGTTTTCCACCCAGGCCCAGCTTTGCGGGGGTGAGTGCTCAGTTCCAGGCATCTTTGTGGTACCTGTCTGGGGGGGAGGGGGGGGTGTCCCTGGACACCGCCTCCCCAAACACGTCTGGGAGGGTCAGCGGTGCAAGGGGCTGTGGGGATGGGGCTCCTGGGTCATTCAGGGCCCAGATGGCTCGGACCCCTCCAGGTGCCTGGAGGCAAGAAGCCAAACGGCCAAACTACCCAGGGGAGGGAGGGAGGGAGGGAGGGAGCGAGAGGCTGGCAGCCCTGCCAGCTCCTCCTGCAATGGGACAGCTTGGTTGGCTTCCTGTGGGAGACCCCTGCCCCCCAGCAGCATCTGGGTGGGTGCAGCCTTCCTGGAGCTGTTCTGGTCCCTGTGCCCAGGACAGGGCATCCTTCTCCACGCTGCTGCCTGCAGCTCGACCCTGGAGCTGCCTCTGTCCACCCCCGGGGAGGGAGGGGGCTCCGCGGGTCCCCACACGACAGACATCGTCCCCTTCCCTCTCTAGCTGCCTCTGGGCTGGGCTCGCTGGGCAGAGTCGCCCGGCTGAGCCAGAGGACGGGGAGCCCCAGGGCCCCGCGCTCGCAGGTGTGAGGTGCTCGGTGCGGGCGGCCAGACCAGGGCCGTGGTGGCAGGGACACAGCCCCTTGCCCCCGTGGTGAGCAACTAGCCCCGGCGCCGCTGCCCGGCCCGGCTGCTGGGCGAGGCCAGCTCCAGCGCCGCGGGGTAGCGGGGATGGATGTGGCTGTGCCCCGTCCGCGTCCGCTTCCCGCGTGGGACGGGCCTCGGCGCTTCTCCCGGGCTCTGCACCCAGACG
>NW_005842344.1:162556-164031 GCF_000455745.1 Alligator sinensis
TGCGGCGGGGCTGCCGGGGCAAGGGCTGGGTCACGGCGCGTGGGAATGCGTGTGCAGCGTAGCCGTGTACACGGCGTGTGCATGTGTGCGCGTGTATGCATCCGTCGTGCTTCTGCAAACACACCCGCCGTTTATATTATATTATATTGTACATAGTGCATATGCATTATATTCCTACATATACACTATACGTCATGTACACACACAAACATACACGCTACTTGTGTGTGTATATGAATATTAAAATATATGAATGTACACAGATAAGGCATGTGTATATTATAATAAATATATACATAATGTATCCATACTGTGTGTGTGTGAATAAAACGTGGATCTCTGGAGATAGATATCTATATCTATATCTATATCTATATAGTGTGTGTGTATAAATATAGACGTGTATAGGTATGTGTTATAGATATATGTGTGTGTATAGATTACACACGCACACATATATACATACACATATACACACGTCTATATTTATACGCACACTACATATATATGTATCTAGAGATCCACGTGTTATTCAGACGCACACAGAATGGATACATTATACACACACACACACACACGCATTATATGATCTATATAATCCCGTATATGATAGATTGATAGAGCTATATAATGTGTGTGAATATATATGTATGTGTGTGTGTGTATATATGACACACACATATATACACGTTATATAATGGTCTATGTAATACCCTACATGACAGATAGCTAGATGGACAAATAGATATAGTTATATAGCGTGTATGTGTGTAAATATGTGTGTGTATATGTTACACACACACACATACACACATATATATTCACGTTACATAATCTATATAATGCCGTATATGATAGATGGAGAGAGAGAGAGAGAGAGAGATAGCCATATACGGTGTATGAGTGTGTAAATACGCAGACCCTGTGCACTAGGTGTGTATAGACACATGCGTTCATGCAAGGCAGGGTGTGTATAGTGCAATCACTAGACACACAAGCTACCCCGGCGGTCCTTAGCCCGCGTGCCTGGAGATACTCTCCAGGGTGTCAGGACGCGCCAGACCATGTCAGCACGGCGGGTGCGAGCACGATTCACGAGAGAAACCCAGACGACACATGTGGTCTGTAGCACGTAGCCGCGTGCACATGTCTTCCATACACACGCTGTAGCGCACAGCCCCTTCCACCCGCGGTACACCCGGGGCACGCAGACATGCGCTGGCCCACGCTCGAGGCGCACAGCCACGGGTCCCTCCTGTTTCTACCTGTCCGCTCCACACTGGCGTGGACACCCCGTGCGCGCGTGTGAACCCGCAGCAACGCCCAGGGCCGGTTTTGTCCCCGGCCAGCGGGGAAGAGCGCACTAGCGGCGGTGAAAACCCACGGCTCGGGGGGCACCCACGGGGCAGCCCCGTCCTGCTGCACGGACCCGGGGACCGGGCCCCCGCTGCCCCATCCTCCGCGCGGCGCCCCCC
>NW_005842344.1:165413-165653 GCF_000455745.1 Alligator sinensis
GGGCGCGGCGACGCCAGGCGCTCTGTGCCGGAGCCCCCTGCCCGCGCAGACGGCATTGTGATGCTAATGGCCTGCCCGCATGCTGTTGAACTTGATGTTGACTCCTTTTCTTTGGGGCTCCGTGTCCTCCCGGCCGCGGGTTTGTGGGAAAATGCTCTCCGGGGCTGCAGTGTGAAATTAATTACTCCGGGCCTCTGGCGCTCGGGCCGGCGGGAGGCACAAAGGCAGCGGCCCTGCCCA
>NW_005842344.1:167820-168278 GCF_000455745.1 Alligator sinensis
CGCCCTCCCCCCGGCCTCGGCCGCCCGCAGCTGCGGGGAAAGCCGGCCGCCTGGCGCCATGGGGCTCCCTGGCTGCTTCAGGGGTGTCATGCCCTCTCTCTCTCTCGCTCTTTCCAGGCCCAGGCCCCGGGAGAAGGAGCCGGCTCCGCGGCGCTGGCAGGTCGGGCGAGAAGGTAATTTCCCAACGCGATTTCTCCCCTTGGGGCAGCGAGAGGGGTCCGTGCTGCCCGGGTGTGTGTGTGTGAGGGGAGCGGCAGATGGTGGGCACCTCGCGGGGGTGACTGGAAGTTTGGAGATTTGCATTTCTGATTGCACCCATGTGCAAAGCCGGCGGCCGGGCAGGAGAGCGGCGGCCCGGGGCCGCGCGGTGGCACCGCCCGGGGCCAGGTGCTTGTGTGGGTGCGCGGGGAGCAACGGAGCCCGCGGTTCCGAGACAGGCGGGCACGGGCTGTCCGCAA
>NW_005842344.1:168311-168595 GCF_000455745.1 Alligator sinensis
GGAGAGACCGCGGCCCGGCAGCCCCGCGCCTCTCGCAAGTTGGTTCCCAAGTTCCGGCAAGTGCGGCCGGGCCCCGCCGGGCCCCCGCCCCGTCCAGCCCCGGGCGGGAAAAACCCGGCGCTGCCCTCCCTGCCCCCGCGCCCGGCTCGGAACAATGGAGCTCGGCGACGCCCGCCCGGGCGGGGAGGCAACGGGGGCTGGGGGGGAGCGACCCCCACGAGGGACGCCCCCCGGGGCCGCGGGGGCATGAAGGCTCTGGAGCGCCGGGGCTGCAGAAGGCGCAG
>NW_005842344.1:169530-170915 GCF_000455745.1 Alligator sinensis
GGAGGCGTTGGCAGGGCGGCGTGCCGGTGGACGGCGTATACACAGGCGGGGACAAATACACGCGAGCCTCCCGTGTATTCCAGGCTCCGGGTCTCCGAGGCCGGGAGCCGGGCCGGGCACAGCGCGGCGTGTTGGAGGGGGCGAATCGACGTCCAGGCGCGGAGCTCCTTCCCCACGCGCGATCGAGGGAAGGGAGCCGGGTGCCCCCGGAGCCGTGGCGGGAGCTGGGCCGAGCCAGGGGACGCGAGAAGGACATTTCGATGCCGGCGCAGAGCGCGATCGCGTGCGGGGCCTCGGCCTGGGCGGTGTGTGCGGCCCCGCCTCGGTGGTTGCGCGGGGTGGGGTGCGGGGTGCGGGCCGGGCGCTTGGCTGTGCCCTGCTCGCTTCTCGGGCCGCGGCCAGGACTGGGACCAGGAAGGACGAAGGACATTTCGATGCCGGCGCAGAGCGCGATCGCGTGCGGGGCCTCGGCCTGGGCGGTGTGTGCGGCCCCGCCTCGGTGGTTGCGCGGGGTGGGGTGCGGGGTGCGGGCCGGGCGCTTGGCTGTGCCCTGCTCGCTTCTCGGGCCGCGGCCAGGACTGGGACCAGGAAGGACGCGTGGGGCCCATGAGCCTCGCACACGCGGGAGACTTGACCTAGTCCCGCCCGTGGGAGGGGGGGGAAGGGCGGGACCAGCTAATTAGATCCTTCGTTACCTGGGCAACAGTCGCGCACCTGAGGCGCAGTTGCGATGATAAGGAGGGGGGGGGAGGGAGTAAAACCTTCTAGAGACGCCCCTTCCCCAGCTGGAGCGAAGCGAGGCCACATCCGCGCCGGGACTGGCCGGGCCGGGCCGGGAGGATGGGACCCGCCGCCTCTGTCCCCCGGGGTGGTACATGGGAGGCCGCTGGGTGTGTGTGCAGGGCGTGTGCGTGTACAGTGTGTACGGCGCTGTGCGTGTGTACGGTGCGTGTGCGTATGTGTACAGTGTGTTGTGCGTGTGCACAATGTGTTGGTACCGTGTGTACCGTGTGTGTCTGTGTGTGGTTACAGTGTGCGTGCGTGTACAGTGCGTGTATATGTACACACTGTGTTGGTACAGTATGTGTGTACAGCGTGTGTGTACATGTATGCGGTGTGTTGGTACAGTGTGTACGTGGGTGTATATATGCATATGTAATGACTGTGTGTACAGTATGTTGGTATCATGTGCGTGTCTATAATGCGTACGTGGGTACAGTGTGTGTGTGCGTGTGTACACTGTGTGTATGTGCGTGTGCAGCGTCGGCACGCGTGTGCGCAGCACGTACCCCCCCCGCGCACGCGTGCCCGTGCCCACCGCCTCCGCCGGGCCCGCCGGTGTGTTCAGCACCGCGGACAGCGGCCGCCCCCCGCCGCAACCGGCC
>NW_005842344.1:171649-172817 GCF_000455745.1 Alligator sinensis
CGCCCGCTGCAGCTAGCCCCAGCCGCAGACTGGCCAGGCCTCCCTCCTCTTCCCGCCTGTCCAGGGCCTGGGTGGACGGGGCCTCCACCTTCCCCTCGCCAGAGACAGGCTCTCGGGGGCGGCGAGGCTCTGTGAAGGGCCTGGCCCCGTCCCGATCGAGGGCTGCCCCTTCTCCGAGGTGGCAGGGTGGCGACCACACTGTCCGGGCGGTGCCCGGTGCCCCAGGGGCTGCCCTTGCTTCCCCCTTCCTTTCGTCTGCGGGCTGCGGAGGGGGCAGAGACATGGGTAAACCCCTGCTGGGCTCATCGCTGCCACCGGTGTCCGTTCAGAAGCACCCCGGGGGGCTATCCTGCCGGGGGGCTGGCCTGTGCACTGCAGGAGGCTGTGGCCCCCGCCGGGGCAGCGGCGGTAGCGTCGGGGCTGCTCTGCCAGGAGCATCCGGCATCCCCGGGAGGGGCTGGGCATTGGGGCAGCCGGGCCCGAGGGCAGGGCTAGCCTGGCAGCCTCTTCTCTGCATTGCAAGTCTCCGGGGGTGCAGATCTGCCTTCCGCAGGGGTGGGATCGGGTCCGTCAGGTCACTGCTCGGCTCCCCCGGGGCCGTGGATGGCGGGGGGCTCTGCAAGGTGCTTTGCTGGAGCCCAGTGCAGGGCTGATGCCGGGGGTCTGCTCCCGTGTGCTGAAGGGTCTCCTAGGGCAGGGGGCTGGTGGAATGCCCCCCCCCCCTTCCCCTCCTGCTCTCTCTTGCATCTGGCACCGTGCAGCTCTGGCCGAGAAACCTCGGCAGAGAGAGCATCGGGGCTGGTCCCTGCGGCCTGTGCTGGAGCCGGCACGACCTGGGAGCCTGCAGTCAGGGCTGGAGTCCCAGCCCCAGGGCTGGGAGGGTCTGCGGGCCCCAGGGCGGCGGGCAGTGCAGTGACCCGCCTGCCTCCCGCTGCCCTGAAGCTCCGCGGAGGTCGGGGAGGGGAGGCCTGAGGGCGGCTTGGCCGTGCGGGGAGCTCCGGCCGGACCGAGGGGCTGCGGTGGGAGCTCCGCACCGGCGCCTCCTCTACACGGAGCAGGGAGCCGTCTTGTGCCGCCCGTCCCCCCTCGCCCCGCTGGGCTCTAGGCCCCGCTCCCCCGGGGGCTGTAGCCCCCGCGCCCATTCCCGCGGCTCCCCGCGCCCCCCCGC
>NW_005842344.1:174178-177249 GCF_000455745.1 Alligator sinensis
GCCCGCGAGGTGCCCGGAAACCCCGGGGAGGCTCCTTTAAGACGAATACTTTTTTTTCCCCCATCCTTGGAGTCTCATGACTCAGCTTTTCTGGTGCCAGGAATTTCCAGGCAGGAGGGAGGGGAGCCCCGCGCCGGAGAGGGGCTGCCGGGCAGATTTGGGCTCTGGGAGGGGAGGAAGTGCCCTAGGGAGCAAGGGCGGCTGGGCTGCGCTGCCCCTCTCCAGATGCAAGCCCCCCCAGCGGCACACTCCTGGTGTGCACCTGTGTCGTGTGTGTGTCCTGCCCCGCTCCTGCAAATATTGCACTAGGATGCAGGAGCCGCGTGTTGCTTTGGTACTGGCTTGTGTTGCCCTAGGAGGCAGAGCGGATGCCCGTGCTCTTCCTTCAGATATTGAGGCTTCTTAGTTTTCTTGCTGAAGTCCGGGGAGGCAGGGAGCCGCGCTGGAGACCAATCCCAGGGTTTCATTTTGCGCAGGGCAGGCTTGGTGGAAGGAGAGAAGCTAAGCAGAGGGAAGCAGGGCAGGAGGGCGCTTGCTGCGGGGTGGCCGAGGCCTGTTTCCAAAGACCTGGGTGGGTTTTTGTCTTTGGTTATCTAGCTGTATGAGTGTATGTGATATCATAAAGCTAGACAACCGAATGTAAAAACCGGCTCGCTCCTCTCCGCGACTCCCCATCGGCAGAGAGCTCTCCTGGCGCCCCGGGGGAGAGCGGATTTCTGCCCGCCACCCACCTCTCTGAATCACTGACCGCTCTGCAAAGGACCTGCCTGCATCTGCACAAAGGCAGGGATATTTAAAGTGAAACGCGCCGTGCCTGTGGAGCAGGTATTTCGGGGGGGGGCGTGTGGCCTTGAGTCGTTGTTTCCGGAGGCCCGAAGCCAGTGCCTGTGCTCAGGTGATCGTTTACCTCCAGCTCCGGTGCTCCCTGGGCCAGCTACAGACCCAGACACTTGTTATTTGTCCTCCTTGGCTTTCATTTTCACGTCGGGTATTAAATGTTGCCGCGTGTGTTTGGGGACCAGGATGGCAGGGCCTGCTTGAAAAGACCTCTCAGGTTTGTGGCCAGGTGGAAAGTGGCTTCACGGTGTCATGGTGCGGGAGTTCCAGGTTGGAGGCCGTCTGCATGGAGAGATGGCCAAAGTGGTGGGGGAGAAGCACAAGTCAGCTCCTCTAGTCACTCGCTTGTGTGTCGTGGGGTATGCAAGCATTGCTCGCAGCAGGGCTAGACCTGAAGGGTGAAAAAGGCTCCTCGTCTCCGGGTCTGACCTCCGCCTTTATCTACCTCTCTGTCTGGTCCCTCCCCTGCCTGCTACCACTCTGGCTTGAGTACAGCTAGAGCTTTGGGCTGTCCGGGATGCTCTCTGCACAGCATGCACCATGCTGGGGTTAGTGTTCCCGATTCTGATCCCGCAGTCCCCGGTGCAGGGAAAACTCCAGCAACCCTCACTCATGCAAGGACTGCGGGTCTTGCAAATCCCCCTGTGCAGAATCTCGCTGGCTGCAGCTGGAGTTCCCCAGGCAGAAAGCTTGCAGGATTGGGGCTGGCTCGCTGACAATTGAAGCAGGGAAGGGACCCTCAGCAGCAGCTGTGAATGCAGTATGGTCACTGGTGACTTCTGGAAATCTTGCAGGGGGAAGAAAGGGGACACGGGCAAATCTGCACATAGGCTCCGGGCCTCCTCTTGTCTGCCACAGTGCACAGGACATGGTCTGGGAGCGGAGGCCAGGGAGGGCTTCCAGGCCCTGAAGCCACAGGCGTGCAGTATTTACGGTTTGCCTTGCAGCCATGTGGTTGTAGAGACCCTGGCATCACGTACGCCTCTGTGCCATCCCAGCTTCCCCAGGAGAAGTCGGCCTGGGCATAATGGGTACCGTCTGCAGGAGGTGCTCCAGGATCAGGGCCTAGTGAGGTGGCTTCAAGTGCTAGCGTGAGCCGGGCAGCGTGGCCACAGGCCCTAGCCCCTGCACCATCTCAACCAAGGGGCCCGGGTGGGTGCTTTCTCAGCACAATTTTTAACCAAGCAGTAACAAGGAGGCAAGGCAAATATTTAAGTAAAAAAAGAATCCCACTAGAAACCGCTGTCCCTCCAAGCCCAGCCAGTACCTTTCTCCCCCACAGCTGCTGGAATAGGGAAACTCCATCTCCACCTTTTCAAGCCCACCTTGCTGGAGCCTGCAAAGCCTGGGTGCCAGCTGCGGGGTTGTGGGGAGAGGCTGAGGAGGGACCCCATCGGTCTGTGGGACTGGGGCCGTGAGCAGCTGTGGGCAGATGTGCCGGGGCCCCACGTTCTGTGGGCCTGCGAGCAGCTCTTACACAGAGATGAGACCTGCTTGTGTGTTGGGGACAGGTAACACGTGCCCAGCGCCAGAACGTGGCTGGGTAGCGAGCAGTGCCGTCATTCCTGCGCCTCTGTGGTGTGTCGGTGGGGCAGTGTATCTGAGCTCGGAGCAGCTCGTCGGGCCGGCCGTGCTCAGGGCTTCGGGACCTCTGTATGTCCCGGGGAACAGCGGGGCTCTGCATGAGCAGCACGGGGTGAGCGAGGAGCCCAGCGAGGCATTTTTAATGGGCTTAGGCTCTGGTGCTCCTGTCCGTGGCCGTGGCCATGCCCCTCTCGTGCCTGTGTTGCTGTGCGCGGTCCTGTTGAAGTCGACATGAGCAGCGCACTACTCTAAGGAGCAAGCGGGGGCAGGCTTGGGCCCAGGTTGTCACGTTTTGGGGGGTTCGTGCCTCCTCTCTTCTGCTTCCTTCAAAGTCACTCCCCCTCTCCAGGCCTTAGCCGAACACCTCCCTGCTCTGGGTTTGCCTCTCCCTGAGCTGGTGCCTCTTGTGCGCCAGGGGCTGAAATCTCACCCTCCAGGGTGCTGCCTGGCCAAAGGCTTTGCTAGCAGCTGGTGCTGGTGTGGTGCATTTGGGGGTTGGTTTGGGGCCTGGGCAGGTGGCACCGTCCCAGCACACAGGCAGATGGAGAGCCCACGGTGCGGGGGGCGCAGAGGGACAGACACCCGCCTGTGCCCATGGACCCACCCCGGCATTCACGGAGGGGCCGGGGGGGGGCGAGGTGGGCTGGGGG
>NW_005842344.1:177310-182671 GCF_000455745.1 Alligator sinensis
ACAGCAGGGGCTTTTCTTCAGCGACCCGGCAGCACGGGATTGTGGGGGAAAGTCTGTAAAGCTGAGCTGAAAGCGCTGGTCATGGAGCCGTTGTATCGTGAGGCCCTTTGTCTAGCTGGGACTCGAATGGAAGGCAGGCAACTTATGTCGTTAGTTGGCCTTTCATCCACAGGTACTCGGGGAAGAAAAGCGCCCCATTGATCCGCCGCGAGCGCGTGGCCTTCACCTCACACTCCGCTTTCACAGCCAGATGAATTGACCACGCTTGGATGCGGAGGTCTTCAAGGACCCCATAGAGAACGAGCTCAATGGGATGAGGGGGAAGGGGGTGCTGGGCCCCGCTCGGAGAAGCAGGCGTTCCAGCGCCTTTCACGTAGAGAATATACCCTCGGATTTGTTCTTGGCAAGTCAGGCTGGGCCTGTTTACCGAACGTGCATCCGGTTGTGCCTCTGAGAAGCAGGCTGTGCCAGGTGGGTTTTCTCTCTTGCTGTGCTGAGCTGGTGTCAGACCCCCCAGTCGGCACCCATTCGTTCCCATGGGCTGAGCCCTGGAGTCCTTGGCAGGGGCAAATCTTCCACTGACTTCCCAGGGAGCTGAGGCTGCAATGCTCACAGGAGGGCTAGATGCTCACCTCCACTCAAACAGCAATGGGACCGAGGTGCCTAATCCTCTTGGGTCACTGCAAGCCTTTCTGGCCGCTACAGGGTCAGCGCCAGTCCTGGCCAAGCTCCCCGGGTGCTGTGCCCCTCTCCCGGGCCTCCGCAAATCTCATGAAAGATCCCCCCGCTGCATTTCTTGCTGCCTTAGTGTACGTCGCCTGCTAGATTCTGCCGCAGCGTTGCCAGGACCCGTCCGCGGAGACGTGCCTGTACGCAGGGTCGCTCCTGAGAGCCATGCATTCTGCACATGGAGCTAACGGGGCACCGCTCCATGCCTAGACAAGCGCTAACGATGCGCCGCGAGGCTTGGAGCAGCGAAAGCTGGGCCGTGTTTGTGCAGCATTTGCACTGCCAGCGAGGCAGACCCGTGCTTTGCCCGGCTTCGAAGCACCGCTGCAGCCCAGCAGATGCTTCCATTAAAAACCCTGCCCCTGTGCTGCGGGCACCTGGGCCCACGCTGGACCGCGGCAGGGTGTCTTTTCCCCGCGATGCTCGTCCGTGGCTTGCAGAGAGGGGCCGGGCTGAGGCCCACCAGGGAGCGCGTGGGTTCCTTGGAGCTTTCTCTTGCCTTCAGACTACTTGTAAACCAGTCAGAAAGAATTTCTTAAAATAGGTTCCACTTTAAGGACTTATCTGCTGAATGCCATTAATTTTCTGGGGTTTGTTAAAAGCAAACTTGGTATCATAGCAACTGAATCTATTCCAGGAAATCAGCCAATGGGAGCGCGCGTTGTGTGCAACCGAAGGCAAGAGAAAGGAGCTGTGCGGGTTTATTCCGGGCATGTGTCACAGCAAGCGAAGTTTGAATGTTGAGGATCTCGCTCCCTTGCTCGCTGTTCCCCCCGAGCGCGGAGGGGCGGGTGGTTTCCCCCAGGCCCCCTCCTCCGTAGGGCCCCTCGTTCTGGGTGTCTCGGCTCTCGCTGCCGCCCGAATTCTGGTTCAGCGCAGCCGGAATAAATCACGGGAGCAACAATTCATGTGGAAGCCACTTGATCGTCCGTCTTTGCAGGGAGTGCACGGGGCCGCGAGGCTGGGTCTGGCCATCTGCTCCAGTGTCCTGTCTCCAGCCAGGGCTGGGACCAGCTGCTTCCCGGGAGGAAACCCCGTGGCAATGGGGGCGGCTGTCTCTGTGCCCCATCCCTCCCACCCTGGCTCGGAGAGCCAGAGCTTGGCTCACGTGAGGGTCCTGGGCAGGCGTGGGGGCCGTGGGCAGGTGACCTCCCACAGTCTCCCATGGGCCACAGATGTCAGCATCCTGCACACAGGCCGCTCGACCCCTCCTCTGCAGCCCAGGCAAACTTTCCTGCCCTGCCCGGGCCCTCTTCCCCGCTGCGACCGCGGGGCTGGCGGCTTCCCCTCGCCCGGTGCCGCCATCTCCTTGCGTCTGAACTGCTGCGAAGGCTCTTTGCCAGCCGTGAGCCCAGTTCGCGCCAGGGCTGGTGCTTGCGCAGGGGCAGCATCCCCAGCTCCGGGCCGTTCCCACGCAGTTTGCTCTGTTCCTCCCAGCGGGGTCTGGCTGGTCCTGTGAAACACCCTGGGGGTGGAGGGGGGCAGGAAATGCAGGGCCAGCCAGCTGCTGTCAGCTCAGCCTCACGGCCCCCTGGCAGCAGGCGAGGGCCTGAAAGGGCCTTCCTGTCCCATGGCTTCGCCGCCTATTGTGCAAGGCGTCCTGGCACCAACCGGCAGGAAGGAAGCGGGGAAAGGGACCGTGCCACCCGCGGCTCCGCTCCAGGCCCTTTCACCACACATCGGGGCCGCTGGGTCCCGTTCCAGGGCTGCGGGTGGGACATTCAGTGTGGCCCAAGGTGCAGGCTCGGGCTTTCTGGCGTCCGAGCGTGCCAGGCTGGCGGCTGCGGGGTGGAGCAGGTGCTGGCACATCAGGGCAGAACCTGACGCTGCTTTCGAAAAAGTAGTTGTTCCCCAAACTCTCCCAAATTTAAAATAGAAACAAAGCCAAGCCCGGCTGTACCGAGGGGTCCGTGGGGGGGTTGGAGCTCCCCAGGGCAGGCCCCGAGCCCCGGCGTGCGCAGAGGAGGAGGAAGGCTCCCTCCCTGACCTTGCAGGCTGGTACCTGCTCTGGCTGGTGAGCTGGGGGGGATGCAGATGATTTCCCAGCCCGGCCTCGCACTCGATTAAAAGGGGAAAGTGGCTCATGATGAAAGGCATCACTTAAAGAGACAGAACGGGAGAAGCCCCAGACAGCAACGTATCCCCGAGCAGGAGAAAATGAACCACATGGATGCGTTTAACTTTGGGCCATTTAAGAATAACCACGGAGCAGGCCCCAGTAAATAACCTCTTCTTCTAATGAGCGATGTGTCGCCGCGGCTGCCAGCTCCTGCTCAGCCCCCCAGCCGGCAAAGGCAGCCCTGGCAAGCTCCTGAGCTGCTAATTTTTATAGATGTCAGGCTCAAGTCTCCAGCCTGGATAAATCAGCGGCCAGAGGGGAAGGAAGCATTGTGAGCATCCCTCAGCTGTCCTTCATTACCGGGGGGACGCCTCTGCCTTGGCAGCCAGGGCTGCGCACGGCTTCGAGCAGGCACGCTTACACGTGTGCCACCTTGCACGTGCCTTGGCACAGCAGGCGTGTGGGTGAACACAGAGGTCCACGTGGACCTGCATGCTGCTTCCCTTGCACACATGCACATGGGTTCACAGTCATGGACCTGTGCATCCCACGCCTGCAGTGGCACACCACGCACACCCATGCAGGTGTGCCCATGAAGTCCTGAGGAGACACGCGTGCCCAGGGAACATGCACATGTGCACGTACCTGGAGCTGCCCCTGTGGGAGGTGCTAGCTAAGGGCAGAGGGTGGCAGGGGTGACTTAGCTTGAAATGCCAGAGCACTGAACAGCCTTGGCTCCTGGCTGTGGGTCCGTGCGGGGCTCAGGCCCGCTACCAAGTGCTGGTGCCCGAGGTACTGAGCTCTGGGGCTGCACTGTGCAGAGCCAGGAGCTGGCTCTGTGCCTCTGGCTGTATCTCAGCCCCATGATATCCCCCTGGGTACACACCGCCCCCCTGGCTGCGGGGACGCGGGCCCCGGGGCTGTCAGCCCGCGCAGAGGCAGCAGCACTCCCAGCCCCAGCCCTGGCATGGGGAGAGAGGGGAAGGCAGGGGCGTGTGGGCATAGCAGGGCTGGTGACTTGAAAGCCTGGCAGCAAAGCATGATGTGCAGGAGCCTTTTTTATGGAGAAATTATTATTTACAGTTTAATATCTTCATGTTTCTATGGAAACTCCGGGCCTGCACTGGGTGGAAACATCCCCACCAGCTGGGGAAATGGCGGCGTATGGCGGAGGGGGAGCGGTGGGGGGGGGATCTGCCTGGTGGAAATCGGGGGCCAAGCTCCACGGGGCCGAGGAGGGGCGAGCGGAGCTGGCGGTTGGTGCGTCTTGCTTTTGGGTGTGCAGATGCATGTGGCCATGTCCTTTGTCAGAGCAGTGTGAGATGCATCCAGGTACTCACACTGACCTTGGTCCTGAGCCCCCCGCATCTTGGGAGAGACCCCCAAAGGCCCAGCCCCAGGTTTGCAGTAAACTCAGTACAGAACCCATGGAAAGACCAGGCTGCAGAGTCAGGCCTTGAAAACCTGGAGGCCCCGGCACAAGGGTGGCCTGCGGCACCTTCCTCCTGCCCTTCCCTGCAGGACCCTGCCACATTCTGCGCATGGGGCGGGACGGGGTGAAGGCAAGGGCTCTTCCCCCAGCCACCCCACCTGGTCTGGTGCAAGATTGGGAGGGGGCATGGGCAACGAGGCACTCAATGGGGCACGTACGGTCTGGTCAGCCCGGGGGCCGGGCCGGGAGGGAGGGTGCTCCGTGCAGAGGGGCTCTCCGGGCAGCTCAGCTGCTGAACGCTAACAAACGTCTCCAGGGCACGTGCACACGATTTGCACCAGGGCTTGGCTGTGATTTACCTCCAGATAAAAGCCGAGGGGAAGGGGAAGGGGAAGTGTGGCGTTCACTGCTCCGCAGTAACTGCCTGTGGGCACGCTGCTCCCAGAGGTGACTGCCTGCCTGCCTGCAGGAGCTCCCCGCCGGTTTGCTTTCATTGACCGTGGGTGAGAGCAGCACAGCACGGCCAGAGATGTGCTGGTCTCTGCTCCCGTTCTGGACACAGGCTGACCCGGTCGTGCTGCATCTCCTTCCCCTTGCCCTGACATCCAGCCTGGCTCAGGCCCCCGCCTGGGGAATGTCACGCCAAGGAGTGGCCACGGTACAAGCGCCAGCGAAGAAAACCGCTGGGCCCCTTTGCAGCAAACGGCATGGCCCGCTCTGCTGGGTGTGTGCCTGTACCTGCATGTGTGTGTGTACATGTATATATGTGCGTGTGTGTGTGCATGTGGGTGCGTGTGTGTGTGCATGCTTGTGTGTGTGTGCACGCTGTGTATTTAAGCCTGTTTAGAGCGCGGAGCCGTACACGTAAGCCGAGGGTGCGGACACGCACGTGAGATATTGCACGTGTGCCCTGGCTTCAAGGGGCAGAGGCAGCAGAGGAGCACAGGGAAGCCCGTCGGGTTTTAGTGGTGGCGGGGGCTCAGCGTCCTTCCCTGCCCAAAGCCCAAGAGGCAGCGAGCGAGGGCCCTCGGTGTCGTGCTGGGGAGGGGGCAGCCGGGTGCCGTGCCGTGCCGTGCCGGCTGAGTGCTGCGTGCACAGACAGCATCAGGGCAAGGGGCATAGATGGGCAGTGATGGGGGGG
>NW_005842344.1:182702-183056 GCF_000455745.1 Alligator sinensis
GGGGGTCTCAACCCAGTGCATGCCAGAATTGTCCTCCTGGGACCGTGTGTGGCCCCCGCCCCTCTTGGAGGCTGAGGGCCGCGGGGTTGGGGGCGGGGAGGCGGGAGTGTGCTCTGCTCGCGGGAAGTGCTCATGCAGAAGGAGCATCGTGCTGGCAAAGACCTTCTCCCCCTAATGCCCAGTGACAGCCTCTCGCCAGCGGCTACGTCCCCGCATTAGCCACAGACCAGAGGAGCGAAGGTGTGCGGCGGCCCCGCTTTTGTCAGAAAGTATCTATCACCGCAGCGGGGAAAGGTCAGGGGGAAAAGCAGGCAGCAGCGGCCGGGGGCAGCACGGCGCGGCCTCCCCCCGCCG
>NW_005842344.1:183383-183727 GCF_000455745.1 Alligator sinensis
CCCCCCCTGCCGCCAAGCAGCTCCCTCCGGCGTGGGAACCCGGCTGGCGAGGCCGTGGCTGGCTCTTCCCGGGCCAGCGGGTCCCTCTTGCTGCTCCGATCTCCCCTGGGATGGGTGGCATTCACTCCCCGGACTGACCTGGCATGGGGGTGTGCACAGGAGAGCCTTCTCCTCCTGCCTCGCCCCCTTGCTTTGGGGAAGGGCCTCTCCTGCTATGTCCCCTCCAGGCCTGAGAGGCTCCACTGACACCCTGGGGCTGGGTTGACTCCCTGTAGCAGGGCTGGGATGGGGAGAGGAGGGCAAAGACTTCCAGCGCATCGACCCAGCCCCAGCAAGGGTTCAGC
>NW_005842344.1:183758-190816 GCF_000455745.1 Alligator sinensis
CCACGTGGCGCTTGGCTTCATGTCAGCAATGCCACGGCTGGGACGCCCACCTTCTGCGCCTAGCGAGCTGCTGCCCCATCTGGGATTGCTCCCCCAGCCTCGGCAGTGCTGCTGGGGTCTCCAGCTGCCAGGCTGAGTGCCCGGGGAGGCTGTGCTGGAAGGGATCCTCTCGGGGTGGCGGGTCTTGCGGGGGCTGCTTGAATTTGGAGTTTGCAGGGCGCTGCCAGTGAGCGGGGAGATGGGTCTCATGGGGGGATCTGAGACTTTGCCTCCCCACGGGAGTGTGGATGGGCTGTTGCCTGCGTTGGAGCTGGTTTGAGCGGAGGAGGCCGACTGAGCACAGACTTGGCCAAGCCAGTCTGTTGGGTCTCAGCATCCAGCCTCCTGCCCGTGCCGGGGGTCGGGCGACTGTCCTGGTCCGGGCCCCTGCCCTGCGCCGGTATGGACCCGCTCGCTGTCCCGAGTGCCGTCTGCAGCGGGGCTTGCAGGGAAGGAGACGGCACCATGTGCCGAACCAGGGCAGGGGTACGCATGTGCAGGGCAGAGGAAGGGGCTCCCTCGCGGCCCCCCGGGCTGCTCTGCAGTCTCTTGTGGGATGCTGCACCCCTGGATGCTGGGCTTTGGGGTACAGGCTGGGTAGGGAGGTGGGGGGCTCCTTCCCTTATGCCCAGCTCCACCAGCCCGTGCGTGTGGGGCTGAGACCCTGAACCAGGCTGGACCTGCCTCTCACCGGGGGCGGCCATGTGTCCAAAACTGCCCCTTGTCCGGGCGCTGTGCTGCACCCTGCCGTAGGGCTGGTGTGCCCCGCTGCCGCCCAGGGTGCTGTGGGGGTGGGGAGAGCGGTGGAGCTGTAATCCCCCGCCGGCCGGCCCCTGGCTGGAGCACCGGCTCCTCTGTCTGGAGATTGATTGGAGCAAGGGCCTGGCCGAGAGCGAGCGGGCGGCTTCTCTAGGAGACGGGGCTGGTGGCATTTCAATGCAAACCAGGCGGGAACAATGAGGTGTGTTTTTTAAGGGGCTGTGAAAGGGCGGCTTGGGGATGGCTGAAAAGCAGCCGGGGGGAGAGGGAGCCGGAGCAGGCCCTCCATGAGTTCAGCGCGGCCGCAAGAACAGCTGTGAAAGGAGCCCAGGCCTTTTTCCCACGCCCAGAGGAGCGGAGCGAGCGAGGGAGCCCTCCCCGCGGGGTCAGCTCCCATCACATACACACTGGGCGCCGACACGGCCACCCTGCCCGCGCGCGGCTGCAACGCGCGCCCTGCCACGCAGCGCGCCTGGGGTCGCCCGCTCCCTGCCCCGGGCTCTGGGTGCCCAAAGGGCCCGTGCTGCCCCAGCACCACCAGGCAAGGGCAGGCGCCCATGCACGCAGGGGCCCTGTCCTGCAGCTGGCCCATGGAGGCAGGGTCTGGCAGGGATTCTTGGCTTTCCCCGGGGAGATTGAATCCGGCTCTGCAGAGAGCATCCCCTTCTCCTCGCGCCTGGGCAGGCTCTTGCAGCTCGGCCCCGCCGTGGTGTTGGATCCCACGTACCCGGAGCTGGTCTTGGCGGGGGAGGGAGGCGGTTGGCGTGTCTGGGAGCCACACACTTGGAGTTTGTGAGCGCTGACGTGGGGTCTCGCGAGTGCCCCGGGCTCCCGGTGCCCTGCCCCTGGCACAGACACTCGCTGCAAGGTGCCTTGGTCCCCCCGGCACCCCGATGTGCGGGGCGGTGTGAGCAGGGCCCTGGGGGAGCGGCAGCGAGTACGGCCTACCCCGGGGCAGCGTCCGGCTCTGGGAGCCTCTGACGCGGGCAGTGCTTGAAGGGGCCGTTTATGGCCGTGCCCGGCCAGGGCTGAGGGCTCATTTTTAACCCCCCCCCAGGCTAGTAAATCGGTGCCTGCACAGACGCGGGCCAGCGGGAGCAGCCTGCTCCATGCCCCTCGGCCCACGTGCGGGACGAGGGATGGGGTCCCTGGCAAGTGGCCCGCGAACAGGCGCTATCCCACCAGGGCCATGCGTGTGCGTGTGCGTGGGCAGGCATGGCCGAGCGTGCCCGCAGGCACGGACACGCAGAGGCAGCCAGCCGTGGGATGTCGGGGCTGATCCCGGCTCGCCAGGCTCCTTGTGTACATTGTTTTCCACTAGATTTCCCCTCAAAAGGGAGACGGCTGGGGCTGCTCTTTAGTCCCCGTCCCCTCCCCGCCCCGAGCGCCTGCTCTGGCCAAGGAGCCCTTTTGTCTCCCCGTCTGGGGCTGGGCCCCTCCTGGATGGGTCTGGCCCCACTCGAGCCAATTACTGCTCCCTGCCCGCCTCTGCCCCAGTCCCGCAGGGCCACCCACCTCTTTATGGGCTGCCTTAAGCAAACACTCCCTTTGCTATGCTAAACTCGGCTCCTCCTTAGACCTGTCCGCTTTAACCAGCCCAGCCTGGCCCTGTTCTCCGTGCCCTGCACCTTGCACAGTCGTTACCCAACGTAAGGGGACCAAGCGGTGCCAGACGGCGTCTCCCACCTGCTTGTGCCCCGGCATGATGTCTCCGCTCCCCAGAGCCAAGAGCTCGGAGCTCCTGTTGCCAGCTTGGCTCCTCGTGGGCTGTGTGATGTGCCTTCCCCGTGCCTCAGTTGCCCCCTCTGTAGAACGGGGCCGTTCCTCTGGTGAAAGCCGCAGTCAGACTCGGTGGCGAAGCTCAGGACGCACCCGGAACAGGAAGATGGCTCATGCCTGTGATGTGGCCCTCTGGACAGGCTCCACGCGACCTCACAGCCAGTGCCGGGAGCCTCGTGGCAGCCGTCCCACCCGGGTCACGTGTATGCGGCGGCCGAAGCCGCCTCTCCTGGGTTTTTGCATCGGAGCTGGTTTTCCACTTCCCCACCATCTTCCCTCCCCCGTGTCTCTTGCCAAGCCCTGACACTTGATGGCAGCCCATTCAAAATGCATGGCAGCCCCTTCCGGGCGCCCGGTCCTTTTGAACTAAAAGGATTTTCTCAGAGGCTAAGTTCAAATGTGCGGCCGTGATTTATTTATCACCCTTCCATGTATTATTCATTTATTTAAAAATGTATGGCAGCTGCGCGCCCAGGCTCTGCTGCCGCTCGGAGGGGAGGGGGCAGGGGGACGGCGACATGCCCTGCGGAGAGACCCTGCTGCTGGGAGCCGCCACGCGGCCAGCCCCTGCTGCCCAGCCCCACAGCACCCGTGAAGCCCCAGGAGTGAAGCGGGTCCGGCGTGGTGGGTCACAAGGCAGGGAGGTGTCGTGGGCGAAGCACCGGCCGAAGGCTGGGTGAATGGTGGCTTGAGTCCCTGCTGCACCACCGACTACCTGTGTGACCTTGGGCAAGTCCCATGTTCTCCCCATGCCTCGGCTCCTCCTCCGTGCACCGGAGACGCAGCCCTGCCCTGCGGTGAGGGCCCAGTTCCCAGGCCTCATGCCAGCTGAGGGCCTTTGGACTTGAGAGGGTCGGGGTGGGCAGAGCGGGTGCAGACAAGTGCCCCGCGCTCTTGAGTCGGGAGCTGTGCCGGACTCTGCTGACGATTTGGGGGTGGGCACGGCACGTGGGAGTGAATTTCCCCAAGCAGCCGCGGGCGGTGGGGGCCCCAATTCCCACATGGACAGACGTAGTTCACTGTGCTCCTCTGAAGTCCAGGAGAAGAGGGGACAGATTTGCACCTTAGAGACTAACCAAAGCAGAGATATAGCATGAGCTTTCCTGGGCTGAAGCTCGCTTCATCACACGCAGATGAGGAAATGAGCTTCAGTCCACCAACACTTGTGCCATGCCCATGTGTATCTGCTTTGGTTAGTCTCTAAGGTGCAAATCTACCCTGGGCTCAGGCCTGCAAAAGGAGCTGGCTCCTGCCTTCTCCCAAAGGGACTGCCCAGCTGGGGTCTCGCAGCTCAGCATCTTCTCTCAAGCAACGGTCTCTAGTTGCAGCAAGGGAAGTTGAGGTTGGATATTAGGAAAGACTTTCTCACCTAAAGCACTGGAGCAGGCTGCCCAGGGGCTGTGGACCCTCCATCCTTGGAGGTTTTGAAGCCCCGGGTAGACAAAGCCCTGGCCGGGATGATGTAGCTGGGGCTGGTCATGCTTGGAGCAGGGGGTTGGACTGGATGCGACCCCCTTCACCCCTCCAGCCCTCGTGTTCGGTGATTCTGTGATTCATGCGTGGTGCTCGCGGGCACGCGTGTGCGCTGCCGGCCGCAGATGATGAGCGCTCGCTCCGCTTCTTCTGGCAGCTGGAGCCAGGCAGGAGCTGCTCCGTGCTCCAGGCCTGGCGCAGATGCTCGCAGGCAGGTTCAGCTCAGGCTGGATTTGCGGGCATGAGGAACGCGGTTTTCATCCCGGGAGGCCGGTTCTCCCCGGCACGTGCCTCGTGCCTGGGAAGCGCAGAGCTCTGCTGACCGGGGTCCCGCTTCCAGCCGGGGCGGGGGTTTGTGGTTGGGCCCAGCGTGGAAGATCCTGCCCTCGCTGTCCCAAAGCAAATCGGGGCCCTGCTTCCCCTCTCCCACGTGCTGGCATCTGGGGAGTCCTGCCTGCGAGCTGGGGGTTGTAGGGACTTCGCGTGGGCCTGCTCCTGGCTTTCTAGGGTCACCAGCGGGGTGGTGGCATTTGTCCCTGAGACGGACCCGGTGCGGGCACAGCCTGCAGCCCTGTTCCCCTGCAGAAACGATGCAAAGGGCCCATGGCGGCATTTCCCCCTCCGCCTTCACACCGGTGCAGCTGCTGGCGGCGAGGAGCGGGGCAGACGTCCAGGCGCGCCTCCCGACTCCTTGCTCCCAGCGGTGCCTTCTGGCCTCCCATTTGCATGGGGCGGGCAGGGGCGCCCGAGGGGAAGGGGAGTTCAGGTCGGCCGGGCGGCTTTTTGTGGCCCCGCAGTTTGACTTATGGGGCACGTCTCCCCCGCGCCCCGCGCAACAAACGGGGCTGACAAAGCGGGAGCCGGTTCCCAGGGAGGAGTTTCTCTCCGCAGGGCTTTGAATATTTATGGCGGCGTCGGGGCCATACAAGGCCAATGCTGGGGGGCGGGGGGAGCCGGCCCGGCCCCGGCCCCTCCTTCTGCCTTTCTTGCCCCATCTCTGCTGACAGACAAACACAGTTTCTTTCTCCAAAACAAAGTCCCTGTCCAGGCAAGTGCACAATGCAGAGCCATTATCCGATGGGGACAGAAAGGACCCGGGGGGGACGGCTGTCTCCGGACAATGCACACAAGTGGCGAGCGGAGAAGCCCCTATTGTGTCTGGCCAGGAAGGGCTGAGACCCATGTCTAGGCCCCTGTGAATGGGATCATTGTGTCTGAGCCCTCCATCTTCCCAGGCACCCACCTCCCCGCCTGCTCCCTCCCCCCGGCCCCAGCCCACCGCAGCCGTGCGGGGCCGCCGGGACGGCCCGCTCGGGGCCAACCGCTCCCGGCCGTCGCGTCGGAAGAAGGGCGACCTTTCCTGTCCCGGCCCGAGGGGCGCTTGAGTTCAGCTTCCTCCCGGGGAGTGCCGGCGCCTCTGGCCAAGGGCAGCAGAAGAGGATGGGGGCACGGAGCGGGAGGGATGATGCATCTTGGTGGCTACGGGAGGAGCCCGGGAGTCCTGGGTGCCCTGTGTCATGGGAGATCATCTCTTCCTTGCCCTGTGCCTCAGTTTCTCCGTCTGCAGAATGAGACTGGCGATGTGGAGTGATCCTCGCCAGTTTAAAAGGGCTGGAAAGGCCGAGTGCCACTGCGGTGCGATGTGCTAGGAAGCCGCGGCAATTTTCTTGCGCCCTGGCGAGGAAGGGCAGTTTCATGGCCAAGCTGGAAGAGCTGGGATCGGTTTTCGGCTCTGCCCGTGTTTCATTTTTGATGTCACTTAATCTAGCCCTGCCGCGCCATGGGGCAGAGTGATCCGTCATGTGCATAGCCCCTCTCTGTAGAGCGCCGGGCAGCGGGGGCCCTTGGGTGCTGGGGGAACGTGAGTGATGGGCCCGTGGCACGTCTGAGGCCGCACGCTCTCTTTCAGGACGCTGCTTTACAGTCTCTCTTTTTTCTTTTCCTTTAGTCTTTTGCAGAAAAGGGAAAAACCCTCCTCCCAATCCATGCATCACAGCCACCGCCACTGCCAGGGAAGCGGGATGGAAAGACACGTGCCTTGCTAAGGGGGAAAAGAGCGAGCCCGGGAGTGCACAGGCTTTGAAGGGCACGTATCTGGGAGGATTGTGCTCCTCCGGGAGGAGATGTGACCTCCAGCGCCCTGCACGCACATCAGAGCTGGCTACACGCCTGAGTGCAGGCAGCAAGCATGCCCGATCCAGCCTTCACCAGGAATCAAGGGGGCGTGGGGACAGACACCAGCCTTGCAAGGCTTGGCTTGCAGAGACAAGTCATGCCTCCCCGGGCCTGGGGCAGGCTGAACGATTCTCACCCCGGGGCAATGGCCCGGTCGGGAAGAGGCTGTCTTCTGCCTGCAAGGCTTGGACTGGCCGGCTTGGCTGCGCGGCTCCAAGGCAAGGATGAAAAGCCGAGGGAGCCCGGGGTGGAAGATGCTCCCAGTCGTGTCCACGTGGACGCTAGAGGCCGTGGGAGCCTCCCACAGAAGAGGTAAGCACTGGCTTTTCTTACTGCTGCTCACGTGCTCCCACCACCAAAGGCTGAGTCTGAAGCCGGGGAGTTGCTGAACAAGCCCCTTCGGGCTGCTCCCTGGGGACATGGGCTGCTGCGGGGGGGCGCGGGACGGGGACGGGGACGGGAGTTTACGGGAGCGACCTGGGCTCGGACTGGAGCATGGGATCGAACGTCACCTGCGGGAAGCCAAGGATGCTGGGAGTCCCGGCCATGGCTGCAAGCAGGATTAGTTCAGAGGGGCCCGTGCCTCGCTGCAGCGGGTGTCCGCACAGAGGACTCGCTTGCATTGTCCGAGGGCCTGGAAGCTCCGGTCTTGGGCCTCGGCCCCGCGGCGCTAGGGGCTGCTCAGAGGCAGCGCGGAGAGAAAGTGCCTGCCCCGAAGGGCTGGCAGGCGGAGCACAGGGCAGGAGGCGATGGCTGCAGACGGGTAACGAGGTGTCTGAGCAAACCAGGAGGGTTTCCTGCCCACCCGGCATCTGGAGCTCGGTGAGCGGCGC
>NW_005842344.1:190847-191137 GCF_000455745.1 Alligator sinensis
CGGTTCGGGGCTTGGCAGCGGTTTACAGGGGGTGAAGGCGCCTGCTCAGAAATTTGGCTTCCTGGAGTTGCCCGGGTCGGCCTTTTGTGAGTGGCATCACTTGCTTCCCAAGGGGTCGGGGCAGGCCTGAGGTCCAGGCCAAGGTTTGGGGCTTGATCCTGGGCTTGTCTGAATCGGGCACTGCTCAAACCGGAGTGGGGCTTTCCCATAAGCTGCGGGCGATGAGGTGCCCGTTCCTCATGCATTTCAAAGGGAGGTGGGCACTGACGCTGCTTAGGGTCCTTTGACAT
>NW_005842344.1:191147-205755 GCF_000455745.1 Alligator sinensis
GAAAAGCCCCCAGGGCACAAGTGCTTCGGTGGCAGCTCCACCGGGTTTCCCTGCCCAGCTAGTGCTTGCCCCCATGGCAGGCAAGAGGCGAGTGGGCTGTGGCAGGTGGACACAGACCACGCCGGGCTCCGGCCACCCCGTGGCCGTCAGGTGGTGATAGCCACGTCAAACTCTCGGGCCGGGCACCCTTTTACCCTCCACCCTGGAGGAATGCCCTGCAGCTCCGGTCAGCGCTGTCGCTGCCCCCGGGTGAGACCCTTCCTGTCTGCGTTGCGGGTCCGTGTCCTCGTGCAAGAGTCTCTGGGCAGGGCGAGGTCTGATGCCGGGCGCGTGGTGGGGATCCAGTGTCTGCAGCCGCGAAGGAGAGACCTGATCGGAGCGGGCTTTGCTGCGCGGCACAGGACGTGGCTCCTGCAGCCGAGAGCCTGGATCCCTGCTCTGACGGGGCGGGGGAACGGGGCTGTCCCAAGGGCCTGGATCCCGTGGCTGGGACGGGAGGTGATGCCAAGCTCGGGAGAGATGTCCTGCGGGGACCAGGAGCCGTTGGCCCAACGTCCAGGGAAAACCCCTGAACGTTGCAGGTTTTCACGGACACCCAGCAGCTTGTGAGCTGGGCCCTTCCAGGCTGGCTTGGCTCAGCTGAGGTCCAGTGGCAGGGGCAGGCCTTTCTCCAAAAGAGTGTGGGGGGGGGGACACGGGGCTTGGATCACCTTTTCTTAACTTTGGGCCCCGGAGCCGAACGCTCCCCTGGGGCGAGTCCGGGATCTCTCCCGGCAAGTCGCGGCGTCACTCGGCCGCGGCCGGGAATCCGGCTCCGTGTCCGAGTGGGCTCGCAGCGAGTCATGAAGCTCGGGTACAGAGCGCCCTCCCGCGCCCTCGTTATACCACCCAGGTATGGGTTCGCCTGCGTGTTCAGGGGAAAGGTCCTGCTGCCCCCTCCTCTCCTCTCCTGCAGACTTGCCCGCCCCTGCGTTAAAGGGGGGTTCCCGCAGGACCCGGCCCCGCTGGGGCAAGGGGGTCCCAGGGCACGGCATGGCCCTGCAGTCGGTCTGCACCCGCGCCGTGCCATGAGCCGGGCCAGGAGGGCAGCCAGCCAGCCCGGGGGATGTCACGTGGGCACGTCTCGTGGAAGCCTGCCATATGGCAGCTGTGCCCCCCGCCCCCATGCGTCTGCCGTGCCCTAGCCCACCGCCCCTCCTCGCCTGCAGCTGCTAATCCCATGTCCGCTCACAACCCCTGCTCCCCCGGACGCTGGGCTGTGGGTCTCGGACCGGGGAGAGGGCACCGCTGCCAGGGGCTGTCGTGCCACCGCCTTAATTGCACGGTCCCATTGGCTTGGCTTTGGCACGTCCGTTTCCAGCGACCACCCCTTCCCCAATGCGATCTTCTTTCCCGGCGTGCAGAGGGGGCTGGTTTCTCCCCCCGTTGTCCCGCGCGGCCGGGGCGGGGGGGCTGGAGCGGGCTGAGCGTGCTCCCGGCTGCCCGGTGGAAGTAGGGCGCCTGCAACAGATGCTCGTTGGCTGCACGAGATGGGCGAAGCCATCTTATGCCTCCCCGGCAAGCTGTAAAATGGCCGCCTGCCCCACCCCGGTGTGGAGCGCGGGCGCGAGACGCCATCTGCAACGCTGGCCCCCCATCCCGCGTGGCCTTTTTATGCAAAACGGAATTAATTAGATTTGAATATGGTAATTAAGCCAGCCAGCTCTCCAAGACGATGAGTTTTGTTCTTTTCTTTTCGCTCCGGTCCCCCCTCCCCCCGTCCCGCTCTCCCGCCCCACGGACCCTCCCTGCATCCTAATTACACGTCGCCTCCTCCCTCCTCGTGGCTGGGCAGCACTTCACGGGGGCCGTCCTGTCTCAAGGACCCCCACGCCGTTCCCTCGGGCCAACTTCTCTTGGAAATGCCACGTCTTGCCCGTCTCCCCCGTTGCCCCCGCCCCACGTGCCACGCTCACAGTCCCACCCGGCTTGTTGCAAACCCTTTGGTGAGCGGGTTCATCCACTGGATTAATAATGGTCCTGAATGGCCTGTCTTGAAGGAGCTCGAGCTGGGGGGACCCTCTCGGCTTCAGCGCTTGCACGCTCGTTGGCGGCCGCCGAGGTCCGAGCGGGGGTCTCCGTAAGTCCAAGCGCTCGATGTCCCGTGGCTGCCCGTCGGGTTGTTGTGCGTGCACGTGCGCTCGGATGGAGCCAGCAGCTGCAAGCAGGAGGAGGCCGGCGTTGGCAGCAACGCGGGTCTTGGCACTGGAGTGGGACAAGGGCTTTCTCTTCTATTTCCCCCAGTCCAAAGCAACGTCCGTGCTTATGGAAATCTCTCCCTTGAGCCCCCAACAGCCCCATTTTCCTTGGGTTTTCTCCCTGGTTAGTCCTGGCGTGGGAGATGGAGCTGTCCCTAGCTCTGGGGCGCTTGTACACGTGACGAAACGTGCCCCTTTGTGTGGCTTAATGGCGCGAGCAGGGCAGCAGTCGGGCGCAATGGCCCGGGAGCCGGGCGAGACCTGGGGAAATCCCTCCCCGCGTTGGAGGTCGGTCTGGACGTCAGCCAGGACAGGGTTGTTCTCGGCAGGCAAAGGCGGGAAGCCCTCTCGGGATGTTTTATAGTCAGGGGACGGACGATCCAAACCCTTCCTCTCCCCGCCTTTCCTAATATCGTCTCGATCCAAGTCTCCTTAACGCGGCGTTTGTGGGTGCACAAGGGAGAGCCCAGCTGGGCACTGCCGTCCCTTGGGGCGTGAAGCTTTTAGGACAAAGATG
The DNA here is from genome assembly GCF_000455745.1 of Alligator sinensis. Classification (NCBI taxonomy): domain Eukaryota; kingdom Metazoa; phylum Chordata; order Crocodylia; family Alligatoridae; genus Alligator; species Alligator sinensis. The sequence continues at coordinate 193,902 of NW_005842344.1, forward strand.
TCAATGGAAACAAGCTTTTCTTCCCAAATTCACCCTGCCGCCGCCCAGGGGTGTTCTGAGGCTGGGACAGGTCATTTGCCCCAGTTCAGGGGCTCGTGCTGGGGCCGTGCTGCAGCCCTCGGGCCTCAGTCTCCCCGTGGTCAGTGCAGCACTTCTGAGCCTCTCGGTGCTCAAGGAGAGGTGGGGAAGGAAACGCCACCAGGTATCATAGGAGGGGAGGGACGGGCCCCTCCCGCGGCTGAAAGACGGTGCACGCACCGCACTGAGGAGGAGGCAGGTCACCTGGGCACGCAGCTGGGCCCAGCGAACCTCGCCGCTCGCCCCTTCCCTTCCACCTTGGCACCAAGGTGGGCACGCAGAGCCCTTGTCCCGGCTACCCGGGACTTCCCACCTCTCAGGCACGGCAGCTTCCACTCGAGGCCTGCAAAGGTTGTCTCAGGGGGCTGCAATTGGGGCAAGACCCCAGGACAGGTAGGAAGCCCCAGGAGAGCCGGCGCGGCGTGGCGCGGTGCGGGGCAGGCAGTGCTGTCAGCCCTTGGCGAGGGTGGTCACAAGCCCGGGCGGTGCCGGCAGGCTGTGCTCAGGCAGCTATTTTGGGACGTGCCGGGATGACACTCCGTCATGCTCTCCCTTTGCTGGAGGCGGGTGCCGGGGGTGGCGGAGGAGGAGAGGTTGAGTCACTTGTTTTCCCTCCGCTCCGGGGAAGCGCCGTGCCTGGTGGCGGGACGCGGGAGGAAGCCAGGCAGGCAGGGCCCGGCCGCGCCGCGCCGCCCGGGAACGTGATTGCCATGCAGAACGGGGCTGGCCCCCGACAGCCCCCGAGCCCAGGTGCTTGGGCAGGCCCGAGAGGGAGCTGGGAGGTGACGGGGCAGCAGACAAGGAGACGGCCTGGTGCTGACCAGAGCACTGTCCTGGGGCCCAGGAGATTGGGGTTTATTCCTAGCTGTGCCACGGACCCCCTGATCCTTTCCCAGCCTGTGCCTCAGTTTCCCCCTCTCAATACTCACTGGTCTTTCAGCCATCAACTTTCAGGGCCGCTGCATCCGTCTGCTGCCAAGACCTCCACTGTCGCTCCCGGGCCACGTTGGCATCTGTGACCGTGTTGGTACCGGGCAAAGCAAGGTCTGCTTGTGGCTTTGTTTGAGCACCTGCAGGCGGCTTGGCCCAAAAGCCTGCAACCGGGCTGGGCTCCGTGCCTCGCTGCAGGGCACAGGGGCCTGGGGCGAGCCCCTGCTGGCAAGTGTGCCTCATGCGTGCCGGGGTCCAGGCCAGAGTGCAGGGGTGCTTAGATGCTGATGCGGGACTGCAATTGGGTGGTGGTGAAACAAGGAGAGCTCCCCCTGGGAACCCAGGAAGGCAACGGTGTGCACACCCACTTGCACGTGCACATGCGTGTGCCTGTGTCAATGCCCTCCGGCGGCGGAGGGAAGCCAAAGGGAACAGGTGTGTGTCATAGACCATAGAGCGCTCCCCTCCGACAGGGATTGTCCTGGCGCGGCTGCGAGAGGCCCGTGCGATGGAGCTCGAGTCCTGCGGCTGCTCTGCAGCACGGCGCCGGCTGTCAAGTGCTCAGCGACTGCAGCTGGTTTCTGTATTTGCGCCGCACCCCAGGGAGCAAACCCATGGAGAGCCGCGGCTGCAGCAGGAAGCCCGGGGCGGGGCGGGGGGGGAACGTGGGGGCAGGAGGCGACTGCTCCCCCAGAGTGCCGAGGCTCAGCCGACCGCTTGTGTGCGCCACGTGCCATGGCCACGGGGCAGAGGTGGGTCTCCACCTGGGCCCTTCATGTAGCAGCCCAGAGGTGTGCGCCCCCTTCCCCACCCGGGGGTCTGAAGAGCCCAGTGGGGAGGGGCTGGAAGGGGCTTCCCTGTCCGTCCGTCCTGGCTGCAGCGCGGCACCGAGCGGCTGCGCGCTGCAGAGGCGCGCCTGGGCTCTGGCTTCTAGAGAAGACGTCCAGCCCCCTAATGCAAGCTGGCACCGGCCCCGAGGGAGGGGTTATCTCCTGACTAATCTCGGGGGATGAAAGCCCCCGACTTTCCAGCTGAGCGCTGGATGTGACCGACATAGCCGGGCTCCGGCTAAGACCACCTGAGCTGCCTCTGACACCCACTTAAAGAGACAACCCTGGCCTGGCTTGCTGACGTGCGCTGGGGGGGGCTGAGCACCTCAGATGGATGGCAGCCAGGGCTGGTCCAGGCGCCCGTGGAGGTGACGGTCCCAGCGAGCTTGTGCAGGGAGCTGGGATTCGCAGAGCCACGAAATCCCGAGACGCCCAGTGTGGAAGAGGGAACGAGATCCAGCCGTGGCAGAGTCCATCAATGAATGGTGGCTTCTGCTGCTGGGAGCGAGGGACGAGTGCCCGGCTGCCTCCTGCACCCTCCTGTGCCCTGCCCTGCCCCTGGCGGCACAGCACTGATGCCAGCCGTGCTGGGCACCTGGAGAGCTGCTGCATGCCCAGAGCTTCCCATTTTGGTCCTGCTCCACAGGTGATTTATATGCAAATGATGCAATTAGCTTTGAGGACTATTTGCAAGTGATCTACCTGTGGTCAGAGCTTCGGTCGGCTCTCCTGGGCAGCCAGACACACGCAGCGTGCCCTTCCCTGCACGCCAGGTCAGCCTCTCGTCCGCCTCTGCCCCTGCCCCGCTTGGCGTCCTTGGCAGCGCGTGCTGCTGCTCCTGGGGCAGGAGGCCTTGCCAGACCCTGGCAGCCCCCCCGGCGACACAGAGACCCGTCGTGCATCTGCACGTGGGCACCGGAGAGCAAGGAGGGGGAAATGAAAGCTGAACGGAGGAGGCTGCACGGAAACCTGCCCTCCCCCGCCCGCCAGCTCTTCTGACAAATGTCGTTTCCTTTTACTGATTCACGAGCCAGTCCCGAGGCCCCAGCACAGCCTGCGCTAACCCCGGTGCCGAAATGGGAAGCAGCTTCGCTCAAAGAGAGCATCTCTCGCGCCGGCAAGAAAGCAGAATTGGGCAGGGACGGGGTCCAGCACTCGGGTAGCTGCATGCATTATTAGCATCTCTGTTGAGCTCTCCCTAGATCCAAAGCTATCTATCTATCTATCTATCCACGCACCTCTGGATCCTTTTCTGTGCATCCAGCTATGCACAGTCATCCATTTCATGGATTATAGTCGGAAGGGACCCAGTGGATCATCGTGTCCGACCCCCTGCCCCTGCAGGAAAGAGGACCGAGGTCCGACGACCCCAGCCAGGTGTATGTCCTGGCAATCGTGCCTTGCCTTGAAAATGTTCCAAGTGACTCAGATATAACACCCCTCGCCTGCATGTGACTGTCACCACGACAGGCTTATTCCTGTGGCTAATTTGCTAACAACGCTGTATTTGAACATTTTATTAAAAACCTGGATTGTGGTAGAAGGATGAAATTTTGCCAGGCAGGTGGGCACAGATGTGTGTAACCACAGCCCGTGGTATCTACGTACTGCGCCGTCCTGAGCGCCGGCGGCCCTTGATGCCGTGTCGTCCCTGCATGCACGCGTGTGGATGTACAGTGCTGTGGGTGTATAATGGACCGTCTGCATGAGTAGATGCCCTGTGCCTTTTGTACGTGCTGTACACTGCACATGAGTGCAAGGTGTTGCACGTGTGTGCGTATCTGCCTGGGCGGACGTGCCTTGTCTTGTGTGTGTACGACCCACAGCTCCGTGCGCACGCAGGGACGTGCACGCGCATATTCCCTCTATGCACACAAACACGCCCGAGCCCGAGCGCATGTGCAATCAGCCTCCCAGCCGCCTGGCGTCAGGCGCTTTCGTGCATCTGGGTGGAGGGGATATTTGGTATAATGGGCGGGGGCTGCATGTCGCTAGGGTCCCTAATTAACGGGCACAATGCGCATTCGTGCGGCTCCAGATGCCAGCGACAATTACCGGATGCTCTTTGTGCCCATGCCTGCTGCTCGGGATCTCTTTGTTAGCGAAATGGCGGCCAGGTTTCTCCCCCCGCCCCCGCCTGCCCATAGGCCACGGACCTGTCTCAGACAGTCCGGGGGAAAAGCAAATCAGCCGTCGTTTGCATATTCGGAGCAGGTGGGGGCCCATATGCCTAGGATGCACCAGACAAAATTAGCCCCTATAATCATAATCAAATGTGCATTTATGCTGGGGGGAAGGGAAAGGCTGGCAGACAAGCTTGATAATTATGAAGCTCAGCATGTGCACAGCGGTTTTGCAACAATTATGCCTAGCTCAGCAAGCCGGGAAGGATGCTTGTTACAACAACCCTCCATCTCCAACCCACCCCCCGGTAGCTCGTCCCCAGAGGGATGTGCTAGATAGAAGGTGCCATCTTATTTCCTCCGTGCAATCCTCCCCTTAGCGAGGGAGCGTGCAAGGAGGGAGTGCGGCTCGGGGGGGTCATTGCCAGCTGCGGCATGCCGCGCGCCAGTTTATTGCCCACCACCTTTCACCTCCCCCATGTTAAGTGCACCGCAGCCCTGCCGTAGCCCCTTCCCACCTCACTGCCCACTCGCTCCGTCGGGAGGTTGCACGAGGGTTTGCCCATGGCTCTTCTTGCCACATCTTTCCTGCCCTGAAGGCCTCGAGTCCTTTTGCTCTCGGGTTTGCCTGTGCTCTGGGTGCAGAAGCAATTTGGCAGGTGGGTCAAAGTGGGCATTCACTTCCCCCCACCAACGCCGACGGTGCCGGCGGCGCCTCTGCAGAGCATCCTCCCGCTATCCAGGTTAACCTGCTGCTGCCGGGGGCTGGAGCCTTGGCACGAGGGATTTGAGCCTTGCCGCGCTGGATACAGAGCCAGGCTTGTGTTCCCGTGCCCAGACCATCCGCAGCGCCTTCCCCCCATCTGTGCGGCTGTATGATTTCCTTGTGTCTCTTCGGGGGACCTGGGGTGGGGGTAGGGCCGGCCTCGCTCTCTGTTCAGTCCTTGCAAAGACTGCTGCGTCTGTCTTCTGCTGTGGGGGTGGGAGGAGATGACAGTCCAAATATATCTCCAGACGCCAGCGCTCGGGGGTCCGTGTCATGCGGCATTTCTCTGAAGGAGCCCTCCGGACGGGGAATGATCACAGAGCCGGGACTTGGGCGTGCATCTCTGCAGCAGCGGTGCGTGCGGGCACACAGGAGCCATGCAGCAAGCACGTGCCCGTGCCGTCCTCGCGTCCCGGGGAGTAGCCCGAGTCTCGCTCTCTTCTGTGCCAGTCGGCGCGTCGCACGGCACATCCAGTGGATTGCATTTCCCTTTTTGGGCGCTACCCTGCTGTCCTTCCCACGCGCTGGGAGGAGCAGGACTTCCCACCCGTGCTTTCGGACCTGAACGCCGCGAGGATGGGGCTGTGCCTTGTATGCAAGGTGCTGGATAACAGGACGGGGGGGGATCGATCGGGAGGCAGACGGGATGCGGAAGTACCAAAGTTCGTGCTCTCGATCGAAGCGCCGCACCGGGGGTGTAGGGGTCAACGCACCGGGTCCTTTCGGGGCCTGCCTTGATCCCTGCAGTTGGGTGCCGGCGCGAGCGGCACCTCTGGTTTTCAGGTCCTCCCTCCATCACGTTCCCACGCGCAGCCAAGATGCTCCTGCTTTCCCCTGCGTTCGCTCCGTTCCCTCTTGGCCATGACCCAGTAGGCAGCCCTGTACAATCCACGATGCACTTGGCTTTCCAGCTATCGGCTGATTATTTGATTAGCCTTTGTGCTGTGTCGTTAGCCTGCAGATCCCGTCACGTTGCCGAACGGCGGCAAGAGCAAGTCTGCTCGCGGGAAGCTTAGCATGTATGCAGAAGTCATGGCGATGCCTGCCAGTCCTGCGCTGCATTTGGCAGCTTGCTGTAATCTGAACAGGCAATGGCTGTGCCCCCATCAGCGAAGCCATCCAGCCTCCCGAAGCCACGGGGCAGCTGCTTGGGGAAAAGCCCCGCTCTAGGGCAGAGACACCCTCAACCAGGGCATTGCGTAGGTCAAATGGGCCTTTCCTTTCCCTGGCAGCACTGCGGCAGGACGCATGCGAACGTGCAGTGACCGAATGCCCTTTTCACCTTCATCTCTTGACCTGCTGCGGAGGGGGAAATCCCAGCTGGCGTGTCTGAGGAACGATTTGCTTGGTGCGGCACATCAGCGGCTGCGTTTTGCAAGATGCAGAATAAAAGCCAAGTGGCAGAAGCGGTGGCGAGGTCCTGCCTGCTGTATCCCACGGCCCGCGCGGAAAGCTGGTGCGAGGTCCCGTCTGATTTAACCCAGCGGGTTTCAACCTGTGGTCGCAGAGGTGCCGCATAGCAGCCCCTCCGGGGGAGTCCGCACGCTATGTCTAAGGGGCCTGCGAAAGATGACTGCGATCGGTCGAAAGTACATGAATACCTACACTTGCAATTCAAAGGGGTCCGCACCTGCACTCGAAATTTCCAAAGGGGTCTACAAATGAAAAAAGGTTGAAAACCACTGGTTTAACCAAAGCAGCAGGGTTTCCATCTCCTCATTGACGCCACGTGTCTGACACGGGTGTGCGAAGATCCTAGTGCAGCTCCACTGTCTACCATGGGCCTGTGCTGGGTTGCACCATCCAAGGTTGTACATCTCCTCCTGGCTGAGTTGTGCAGTGCCAGGCCTTCGCCCCTTTGCAATGCTTGGCTGGACCCTGCTGGGGCGGGTTTGCTTCCCAACAATAGCCAAGCCCATTATTGCTTTTTTTTCTTAATAGGGAAAAATAATTGTTGCCAGATAGTGGACTCTGTCCTGAAAATCTAGCTCCTTGGGTTTGCATGCAGGTGTTCAGACAGAAAGCACCTACCCCTTCCTCCGGTAGGGAGCAAACAGAGCCACCGCTGCCTAAATCAGCCGAGCAGCTGCCACTTCAAACCACGCTGAAATTGGACTATTCTCCACCGGTAGTTTCGGTAAAAAAAAAAATTAAAAACTAAAATAAAACAGAAGAAGGAGAAATCTAGTAAATAAATAAATCGGATGAAACAGCCCGGAAGGGAGTCAAGGCTAGAATTGCTGAAATGAAAAGGATTCAGTGCAGAATTTTCTCTGGGCTTGAAACATTGGTAAGGAGCTGAATGATGCGTCCAGAACGGCTCTTTAGGTGGGCCAAATCCAAATGCCCCTGGAGTCGGTGGAAGTGCTTCGGGTCATTTAAAAATGGAGAAAAAGCAGGAGACGCCGCCTGGAAACCTCTCTCGGGCTGTCTTCCTCCGCCCATTTAGCTAACCGGTGACTCTCAACCGTTGTAGACTCCGGGCACCCCTTGTCTGACCCTCGGAAAATGCCAACTTTTCGGTTTTGCTTTCTTTTTTTTTTTTTTTTTTTACATCTCCCCTTGGTGAGGGCCTGGGTCTTTCTGCTGGGCCCCCGCCTGCCTTCCTTTATTCCCCTGACGAAACTTTAAACAATAAGCATCCGGGAGGGGTTTCCTTAAAGAAATAAAATGCCTTTTCAATTGAGATAACAGTGATTTGTCCAGGGGGCATCCCAGTAGTAAATTGTCCGTCTGCCTGGGACCAGACCTGAGCGCCCCGCCAAGCCCACGGCTGCATTCATTTCAGGGAACTGAGGCCTGATTTTTCTCTTAAACCCTTCTGAAATTTCCCCTTAACATTTTGGTCGGGTTATTCCTGATTTAAATCAGGACCCGTTCAAAGAGACTCGTGCCCCAAAACATAGCCGGACTCCTACACCGATTCCCATTGCTGATCCCAGCGATATGTCTTTTAGACAGCATCATTTAATTGGGGATTTTCATTGAACTGCAAATGATGCGTTGATAGAAAGACTATCCTGGGCAATGAAAATATGAGGGGGAGGCAAGACAGAAAGCGACACTCGACTGTCCTGGGCAGCGATAATAGGACGTAAAGCCGGCAGAGCTGCTTCACACACTTCTTATGGGAGGGACCAAACGAAATGATCTGTGCGCCGTGTTGTTGTGCGACCGGGTGTAGACGCACGCTCCGGTTTGTCTCGGCTGTTTTCCCTGGTCAGAGTAAAGCTGGTTATTGGAGGGTTGAAAGAAACCATTGCATTCGGATCGTATCCCAAATCCCCCTGGTTTCCAGGACAGGAGTCCTTTGGGAGCTCCCGCCCTGCCTCAAGCCGCCCGCGGCATGGGAGAGGCCCATTCGAGGTGCCGTGTGCCTATTTGTGTGCACCTAGTCTCAGCATTCGGCCTCAGCGGCTTGCCTTTCACCGGACGCGGGCGCCCTCACCAGGGTTTATTGTCTTGCTTTGTACCTTCTGGTTACTTTGGTGAAAGGCAACATATAGCCGCTGGTCTTTCTCCAAACCCTCCCTGGGTCATCCTGGTTAGGGGCAGCCGGGACCTTAGTCTCGCTTCCGGCGGTTGTTCCCAATTAAGAAGCTGGCACTGAATTTTCCTCTTCCTTCCCTGGGTTGCATTTCATTGACCGTCTCACCCGTGCGGGGGGAATTCCAGCTAACGGACTGGGGGGTATTTAGGGTTTTGTTGTCGCCTGTGCCTTTAAAATTCTCCCCCTACTTTATTTTATTTTTTGAATGTTAAATTCTCCTAGATGGCCTCATTCTGAATGAATGACTCTCCAGCATAAAGAGTCTGAGCCAGTGTCCGTTGGAGTCAATGGGCGTCTTTCCACCGATGTCAATGGGCTTTGGAACAGACCTCAAATTCCCACGTCTGAAAAGGAGTCCGGCCAGCAGATTTCACACATCCCCATTCTCTGGTGCAGAATAATCTTCAAATCGTCCTTGTTGCTGCCTGGCTGGGGAGCGGCGCTTTCCTTCCCCTTTATTTTTTGTTTTAATTGATGGGGGAATTATGCAGGGAGTGGAGACGCAATAAAATAAATCAGGAGCATCCCCTTCCAAGGCCGCGCTCGTAAGCAGAATGTCATTGTTCCAGGTTTTCTTGGAAGGAGCTTGCAGGATGCAAGGGAAAGCTGCCCGGGTATATGTGTCATTGCTGTTTTCAAAGCTTGCCTTTCTTACGGAGCAAGCTCGAGCTGTCACTGGTGGGAGACACTCAACGGAGGCACGCTCTTCACCCCAACGAATGCTATCGCAGGGGGTTTCCACTGAAATTCAGTCTCCGCCGCAGCGGGTCAACGGGCTAAAGAGCAGCAAGTCTTCGAACGATCAATTCGTGAATTCGGCCGATCTCGCCGGGGGCGTTGGGCAAATTCTGCTTTTCGTCCAGGGCGAGAGGTGGGGGACAGGGAGACGAGACGGAGGCGGGGGGACGGTGACAGCGTGCTCCATAAATATTATAGTGTAACTTCTCTGCATTTGCGACTGGGCCGGGTGATGGTGGGACCAGACAATGCTCGCATTGAGCTGTCAGGCGGTGGCTAGACAGCCCAGCTGTTGTGAATGGGCTGCGCAGCGGGCGAGAGAGGACCCATGGGTTCAAGGTCAGAGGTAACCCCTCATGTATTATTCAGCCGAGCGCCTTCACTTTTGTCCATAAAACTAATAAAGTTAACTCGCTGTTCCCTGCCGAACGTACCGACTGGCTGCCTGAGCTGAGCCAGAGGCCCGAGAGCCGGGGGGGAGATGCTGGGGCTGACAAAAGCGCAGGTTTCCTCCCCGCGCGCGCGCACGGGCACGCATGCTCGCAGGCTGCTGGTCGCCTGTCACGTCCGCCAGGAGCCGAGACCAAGGCCAAGGCCAGCCCTTGCTCCCATCCGGGGCTGCTCCTCAAGAGAAGGCAGATGACTCAGGGCTGGGTGTCATTAGCCCCATTTCACAGATGGGGAAATTGAGGCACGGAGCATGAGGTGACTCCCCCGAGGTTGAGCCAGCCCAGAACCTATTGATCTGTCCACTGGGTCACGCTACCTTGCCACAAGTGCAAAGAGCTGCACTTCCTTGGGCTGAAGGCAGGAGCCCGGGGAGCAGAGGATGACGGCCCAGGCGTAGAGGCGATTTGTGAAGTTTGGCTTTCCCCCAAGTGCCCAAATTCCACGGATTCCCCTTGCCCAAGGGAACGGAGACAGCCCCTTCCTCCCACGGCGCAGAGGCCTCTTCCTCTCGGACTTGCAAACTGCAGCCCACAGCCGAGGGACCGGCGCTGCCCCAGAGCCGGCGGGAGGGTGGGTCTACATTTACGGTCCCCTTGCCCGAAGACGGGCCTTTGTGCCCGAAAGCTTGCAGAGAACAATTTTTCCAGCTATTCAGTTGGTCTACTAAAAGAGACCGCGTCTGCCCCGAGAGCCTTGCCTGCCGTCTCCGAGGGGAATTGCAGCGGTCTCAGAGGCGTGAGAAGAGGGTGCGACGGGGGGCCAGAGCGCTGTGCGAGACCCCGCGCTTCAAGCGCTTGCTTCAGTCAATGGGACGTAATCATATGCTTAAAACTGAGTGCATGCTCAAGGGCTCACCTGTACTGGGGCATTAATGTGCCAGAGTCAGCGCCGGAAACTGCTGGGAGAGTGACAAGGAGCAGAATTGCAGCTGACAAGCCGCTGTCCAGGCTGAGCCAGTACTTTGCTTTGACTTCCTCCGGTGCTGGAAGCGCTAGGGCCGGATTCTCAGCACCCCTCGTTAGGCTCCAGGCACCCCTCCTTAGACTCAGGCACCCTTCACTAAACGCGGGCACCCCTCCTTAGACTCCAGGCACCCCTTGGAAAATGCCAGCTCACCGTTTTCACTTGCTTTTTGACAACGGAAAAATACTAGAGCAATTCTTCTATTGCAAAGAGCCCAGAAAGCCCGCAGCAGGTCAGCGTGTTTTTAACACTCTGGATTCCTATGGGGGATCTCTGGGTTTATCTCGCGAATCCTGTTTGCGCACCTAGCCGTGCTAACATGTCACGACACCCTTGAAAGGATCTCAAGGCACCCTGGTTGAGAATCACTGCAGTGGTTGCTAAACCAGCCCCTCACCTGGCCTTGATTGCACCAGCCCCTCCGTAAAAACCACTTCCCTACTGCTCAGCTGAGAAAGGCTTTGGCGTGTGCTTAGCTTCAAGCATGCGAGCTGTCCCACTGAAGCCCGCGGGGCTGCTCCTGCCTCTGAGTGTTGTGTGACCTGGTTCTGGTTTGCATTAGCATGCTCTTATGCTGCGGTAGCACCCCGGGCTGCAAGCAGGTTGGACCCGGTGCATCAGGTGCTGCACAAACGGATGCAGAAGGCAGCAAAAAATGTGAACGTGCGAACGGGGCAGCCCGTGGAGATGCTCCATCCGGCACTCGCAGAGATGCAGCGATTCAGCATATTTCTCACAGGCAGTTTTTCCTCTTGGATAGCGAGGTCTCATCCGGTTGGGAACAGCCAGCAGGGAAGATGCCGGGTCAGGAAGATTTTTTTAATGTTTGTTTTTTTTTACCCAAAAAACTCCAAGCAAATTCTGAAGCTTCTCAAAAACTGGATTTTTTTCCTTTTCATTTCATATTTATTTTTATTTTAACGTATGCAGAGCCGCTCTGGAGGTTTCTTGTCTGTGGCCAACGAACCCGAGGGGAAGCCTGCCGCGAGCTGCCGCGGGGATTGAGAGGCCGCGAGACTTAATGCAGTGTTATTCTTAAATGCACCTTCGCCACCCATAAAATGCAATTAAAAGAAAGAGACCGAGAAAGCGATTGCCTGTCCCCTTCCTTGTGTTCAAGGACAGGCAGAATTCAATGTGATTTCAGCTCCTTCCCTGCCGCCGCCCCTGCACTTGGCTTAAAAGCAAGGGGGGGAGCTGGGGGTGGGAATGGCGCTTTCTTTCAGTTCATAATCAAAATATTTGCCATCCTGCAGAATTTGCCTTCACATCTCATAGAAAAAGAGCCTCGAGCTGCTCTAAAAGGAGCCTTGTCCTTCATCTGGGCGGTGAATGGGAGCCTCTGGTCACAGGTTTCATAATGAGGCGCTGGCAGCACAGAACTGAAGGGCCGTTCTTCCAGCCCTTTGCTTTTCTTCTTCCTAAA
>NW_005842344.1:205825-250255 GCF_000455745.1 Alligator sinensis
GAGTGGCGGGGGACTGTTGTGCTGGTGCCCGGGCCCGGGCAGCCAGTCTGGCCAGGGATAACCTGCAGGGAGCGATCTGCACTTGCCCCTCGAGGAAGAGGAGGGAGTGGGTCCATCCTCTCCTGGGCCCATGCAGCCAGTGCCCGCGGCACTTCTTGCCCCGAAAGCCTTTTTCAAACAAGGGGGGAACCGCACTTGGTATGGTTTCCTCTCGTTTTCTCCTTTTTATTCAACCTTTTCTGGCGCCCTGGGCACTCTGAACCCACACGCTGGAGCCGGCTGGGTTAGAAGATGCTGTAGGGATGCATTTTGCTGCCAAGGGCTGGTTCATGGGCCGACCTGTCCTGTGCTGGCAGGCGTCCTCGGCGCCCCGTGACAAGGGGAGCCGGCTCCCGGCCTGCCCTGTCCTTGCTGCCAACCCCCGCCGCTGAGAGCGGTGCGGCAGGTGACTGAGGTGAAGTGGGCAGGACGGGCAGGGGCAGACGCTGTGTGCGGGCATAGCTGCAGGCGGGAGGGAGGGAGGATGGGGGTTTCTGTGCAGAGCATCCATCCCTGACTCCGGTCCCCAATGTCCTTCATGCTGGTTTTTAAGACTCTCCCCCCAGGACTTTTTTTTAGCTCAACCGGAGGCTAGTGATGGTTAAACAAGCCCCCGGAGGTGACCAGCCCGGGCACCCCCTGCCCCGCACCCTCTGCCCCGCAGCCCGGCGCAAAGCAAAACTAGCCCTGCCTCCCGACACCGGCCGGTGACGATGTTTGAACAGAAAATTAGCAGGGCTGTCGCTTTAAGATGTGGCGCTCATCCCCCTCGGTGGACTAAATTACTCAGCAATGATGGAGCATTTAGCGGTGAAAGGACCTGATTATATCCCTGTGGGCCCCGTGTTCTTACCTCGGCTTGATGGCGTTATTCATCTGTGTGTGAGCTTCATTGGCTCCAGTGAAAAGCTCCCCCCGCGCTCCCCCTCAGACGTATTTAGCCAGAGACCCTCCGAGGGGTTTTTGGTGGAGGCCACTCGCGCTGCTTGGGCCGCGGCCACTCGCGACTCAGCAATGCCGCCGCGGCGTGAGCGTGGAAACCCCTCACGATGCCAACAAAATAGCTGCAAACCAGCCCCGTGCACACACGCTAAGGGCACGGGATGGCAAGGCGTGTCGCTGCCCGTCACATTCACTCTCCCCAGCAGACGCTGGTGAAAAAGGGGAGGGAAAACGACCCTGGGCGCATGTGGAGGGAGGGTGACACAAGACCCATTTGTCCAGGGAACCGGGCCCTTCCCGGCTTCTTCCAGGGTGCTCCCGGGCTGCTGGAAGTGGGCTGGGACGTGGCTGGTTTGGGCTCAGCTCTGCCACAGACCCTCTTTGTGACCTTGGGCGAGGCTGTTAACCTTGCTGGGCCTCCAGTCCTCACCTGTAAAACGGGGTAATGATGCCCAACCGCCACGGGGCCGCATTATCACAGGGCCCAGCCGGCTCCTTTACCGTGGCTGTTCCTCACGCTGCCCGTCGGCCACCCTCTGCTTTCTGCGACGGCACTGCGGGACTTTTAAAAACTTTTGTGCTGAAAATGGCAGCTCTTGCTGGGATGGAGGATGCTTGCCTGGGGGCATTCGGACCCCAAGATCTCCAGGCTCAGGCTTATGCCCGCCAACAGATTTGGGAGCCTCTGAAGTCCCGGGGTGATGGGACTGGGCTGGAGGACACTCGCCGGTTGTAGCGCCTCACACGGTGCTTGGAACGATTGACTTTCTGCCTGCTCCGTCGATAGGATTTTCGGAATGATTGAGTTCTGCTCAGATAGATATGATTTGGCTAATTTGACCTGGGATATGAAATCTATTTAATATATATATATAATTTCCTGTGCTGGTGCTCGCCAGCCCTTAAGCCTACAGGGACGTTGTCACCTTGCAGCAGGCCTGGTCTCCTGCCACCCACTCGCAGCAGCTCTGTTGTGCGCGCCGCCCTGCCGAGACCGCTCTGGCCGCGGGAGCTAAAGCCACGAGCGAACGGCCCCGAGCACAGAGCCTGGGGCAGCCCACACGTTCCCACTGGGGAAGTAAAGCATCCTCCACCCAGGAGCGCTCTCGGGGCTGGAGATGGGGGGTGAAAGAAACCCCCAGGGCAGAGTAGGGCACCGAGCCCTGGCCACGGAGGGACGTGTCCTCGCGGCCTCGCACCTGGGAATCCTCTCCGGCTGCCTCACATGAAAGCAGGCTCCAGGTAAAGGAGGGGGATGGGGTCAGACTAAGATGCAGCTGCTGGTGACTAGTTTGGGACCCGGGTTCAGTTTCCTTTGCAGACTTTGGGATCTTGAATGGCATTTGGGTGCCAGAGGTGCAGGTGGGTGGCTAGCGGGGTCTTTGGGACCCCCCCCGATTGCTGGATGGGGGCGTGCGGGCACTTTGGTGCCGGGGACACACCAACAGCCCTGGGGCAGCGCCTTGCAGGGAGCCCGGGCGCCCCGAGCTCTCGCCCGGCCGGCGCAGTGAAGTGAGGTGACTTGGCTGCGGTCGCGCTGCTGGGCGAGCAGCAGAGGCAGAAAGGAGAAGCCCAGATCCGGACTCCAGGCATCCCCTGCCCCGGGCTCTGCATCACCCTCCTCCCCGGCGCTGGGGCCGGGACCCCGAGCAACCTGCCTCCCCTTGATCTAAGCATTCGACTGCCCGGCCAGGCGGAGGGTATCCGCCCTTTATCCCCTTCCCCGTCTCCTAAAACAGCTCCTCTCCCTGCCCTGCCTGGTAGAAAAGGTCCCACGTCTCCGTTCTCCGTTGCTGACGCGCTGGGCCACCTCCGAAGCTTTTGGGGCTCTTTTCCTGATGCAACAAAACAGCAAGGAGCACGTCCTGTCAATAGGTATCGACAGGCAGGGACAGCAGCCTTGTCACCGAGTCCCCAACTCAGGTGGCTGGTGCAGGGGATGGAAGATCCCAACCCCAGTCCCAGTCCCAGTCCCAATCCAGACTGGCCACATGCTCCATCTTTATAATGGGTCATGCCAAGAGCCTGAATCCTGGTCCTGGAAGTCCAGAAGTGGGATTAGGGACGCGCGGGCTTGGCCCAGCTGGGGCAGTGACCCCAGTCTGAGCAGCACGGGAAGGGGAGCGGAGCTCAGGATCTGGCCCCTGCCCCCACCTTCCCTTGGGCCTGGAAGGGGATACCCCCCTTGGAAGTGAGAGATGAATACAGCGGGGGCCAGGACCGGGGCCCCCTCGTCCAGTCTCAGCCCCCCAGCAAAAGGCATTCATCCTTTCTCATGCAAAACACCGAACCCAGACACATCGCCCACCCCCTCCCCCCCTCCGGCGAGCCACCTTCTCAAAGGGCTCCAGCCATTCATCTCCGCTCCCTCCCGCCCAGCAGTTCTTCCCATGGCCGTGCCACACGCGTGTGCACGCACGCGCACGCACACCCATGCTCACGCGGTAACCCACAGCCTTGGTAACAGACTCCGGTTCCCACCGCCGAGCGGGGAGGGGGAGCAGGGAGGGGAAATTAATCCGCATGGAAATTTATTTAAATGAATTCCCCGGCTGGATCTCAAGCTGTTTCTCCATCCAGCTTTTCCCAGCGCGCGTTGGAGAGGGGCGGGGGCCGGGGAGATGGCAAAGGGAGGCCCAGAGGAAGGGAGAAAGGAGCATGGAGGAGGCAGCGCTGCCCTGAGCTTTTGCCGCCATGTCGGCGGATTCCCACGTGAAGGAGTCGTCACCATCGGCATCGTCGGATCCGGCCGGGAATTTATCGATGGACCGTCTTTCCATGGGAAGATGCGGCTTGGCCCCACCCAACGCTTTGCCCGGGAAAGAGCGGCTTCCCTCAATGTTGGAGAACGTCGGAAATGACCCCGACGTTTGGCTCGGACATTTCCAGAACGACAGATCCCCCCGTCCCTGTGCCAAGCAGCCTTTTGTGTAAGGATTTGAGCTCATGTAGTTTTTAAACGAGGCTTTCAAGCCCCCGAGCAGTTCGGCTGCTGCTTTTCTTTGTGAAAACTGTCGTGGTTTCAGACTTCCCTGATTTGGGACGCGTGGTCCAGGAGGAGCCAGAACAAGCTCCTCGATGTGTAACTCGATGATGTCCGTGGTGCCAGGGCAGGCGGGCACAGGCACGGGGCAGTGCTGAGATGTCCCGCCCGGGCAAGGTGCAGGACGTGCACCTGCTCTGCTACGGGGACAGAGCAAACTCCCCTTCGGACCCCTCGCCCAGGCCAGACGCTCGCTGCCCAGCCACGTGAGCGCCCGCACCTGGTCCTGGCCTGGCCAGCTGTTAGCCAGGTGCAGGGGCCCCGCTGTAAAGGGAAGGGCCGTAACAGATAGAGCAACCAGCCCACCTCCCACATCAGCAGTTCAGTCCTCCCCGGCCCCCCATGAAATCCATCCCTGTCTACGCCACACAAGGCTCCTTTGAGGGTCTCTTGAAGCACAGCCTCAGAGGGGTTATTGTCAGGTGGGAGAATGAATGGCGCGGACGAGCCGGAAGGAAACTCAGCCAGGACTCGAGGAGAGGAAGGGAGCCCACGCTGCGGTGGGGCAGAGGCTGGGTCCTGTTCCTGCCCGGGGCAGGCTGAGCAGGCAACGGGTCCAGAAACAAAATGTTCCAGCGGCTTTAGCTTGTCCCCCTACTCACACGCGCACACGGGGCACATGCATGTGCATGCTCACGTGTGCACACACGCTCCCTTCCCTTGCGGTGTCAGGGATGTTGGCCATTTCGCTGCCTGCTCCTCTGCGCAGCCCTTGCTCTGCCCGTGCACCCTGCCCAAGGGCAGCACAGCTGCAATACCTGCTAGACAGATGCTCCCCTGCACCGAAGGGGCCAGAGCCGCATCCTGCAGGGAAAACTGCCCCAGCGCAGGCTGGGCCCTGGATCCGGCCCTCGCTGTGCCATTGCGAGGGCTGCAGCACGCCGCTCGTATCCTCTGCCAGGCGTGTGCCTTCCACCGGGGATATCTGTCAGCAGCCAAGCAGTTAACACCCTCTCGGCAGAGTCTCTCTTAATGCATTGACTCTTCCCACTCGCTGCCGACACCTGACCCGCGGCCACCTGCGCCGGGTGAGCGGTGCATTTGTAAATGACGATTTCCCATCAGTCGAATTAATAAAAGGGGGATTTCCGTCACCGGCCCACAAGTTCAAGGTAAAGCATAAAATCCATTATGAGCAGCTCCTTCTCCTCTGCCTGGCTCCGAGGAGGAGCGCCTGATTGCACCAGCCGCTTGCTGCAGCGCGGCGGGGCCGTGCTCATTCCTCTGCTATTTCGGCTGGGCAGGGAGGGGAGGAGGGTGAGTCCTCCCAGGACTTTTGCCATCAGAGGAGGGCAAAGAGACCTGAGATGTCTGAAGGGAGCCGTGAACGGCAGCGCGCCAGGCCCCTGCGCCAGCATGTCATGGGGGTTGTGTCTGTGTGAGCTCACCTGTGCCAGCAGCATCTCTAGGAGGGGTGGCAACTGCATGGCACCGCAGGCATCGACCCTGCCCAGGGGGCAAAGCAGCCAACAAGGTGCCGTGAGAGGAGCCAGACAACCCCGGGGCACACGGCTTGAGGCGGGCAGCCACCGGACGCCCCGCTGAGACCCTGAGCCTGCTCCTTGTACAGCGCTTGCAAAGAACAGTTTTTTCCAACTATTTACTGCATCTAATAAAAGATCTCCCATTTACCCCAGGAACCTTGTCTGGGCCTTGTACAGGCATTTCCTGAGGCAGGCTCTGCCCCGACGAGCCGGCCAGGCGGCCGGAGCCTGCGGCATTGCAAACAGGCCGTCCTCAAGCTGGCTAGAGTAACGGCTCCGGCTGTCAGACCGGGGAGCTGGCTCCGAAGGGCCTTAAACTGCGTTAGGAAGGGGCCGGCGTCCCCAGGGGCTGAGCACCTCAAGCTCCCGGGTCCACACAGGGATGCAACAGCCACGTTTAGGCCACTCCGGGCAGCGGGGCTAGGATTTGCCCCGCAGCCGACAGGGCTGCGCGCGTGCCAGGCCGGCTCACTGAACTCTCTCCTTCTGCTTGGCAGGTGCCGCGATCTGAAGCCGTGGAGCTGGCTGCCCCAGAAGCCAAGTGGACAACCCCGGGCCGAGACCCGCCGGTCACTGCCCGAATAAAACCAGGGGTCGGCAGCATGTGAAGCGGTGGCAGGGAAGGGGGAAAAGCCATGCCAGCAGCGGGCAGATCAGTGGCACGTCCCCCTGAGCGGAGCACGCGGTGCACAGAGCTTCGGCGGCAGCATTGGGAGAGCGGGATCCTGCCCGCTGGAGACGGGGCCGTCCGTCACTTGCCCGCGTCGCTGGCATCAAGCCTTGCAGGGCTGCTGGCAGGATTCGAATCCGCTGCCTCCTGGGGGGAACAGCCTGAGCCTCTGCCAGCCGGGGCTCCAGTGACAGTGACGGGCTCGTTGACCTTTCCCGGGGGCCAGACAAAAGCCCCGGCCTCCAAGCGGGGTGCATGGCACAGAGGCAGAGCGGGAGGAAGCGAGTCCCCCCCACGTCCTTGCTGGTCGCAGCGAGCGATGCGAACGGCTGCACGGGTTGTGACGGTCCCGGCGGCCGACGGGTGGGAGGAGGTGACATTTGGCCGTGCATTAAAAGCAGCAGTTTGCCAGCGAGACCGGACTCCGTTGTTGATTTATTTGGCTGAAGCTTCTCGCACGGATCTTGCCGCCTTCCCTTGGGGTGCAAAGCAGAGCTTGCTTGGTCTGAAAGATGCGGAGCAAGACTAGAGACAGCACCTGCACATGTGCACGTACATATTCCCCCACCCCACACACACGTACTCCCAAAGCGGGGGGCTCTCGGGAAGCAATCGGCCTCCACAATTGGGCCCAGACCACATCCCCGTCCCCACCCCGGGGCACCCAGCCCGCAGGCACGGAGCAGCCTCCAGGCCGTGCCACTTTGCACCTTTGCCACCTCGACCGCTTTGTTCCCTGTGAAGAGTAGGTGCCGTGGGCTGTTTGGGGCAGAGCTGGGGGCCCGATTTCAAGGTGCGCCCCCCCCACCGCGTGGCCCTGGCAGCCTTCCCCTGCCCTGGTCAAGGGGTCCCCAGCACGGGGGGCTCCCCGCTCCCCCTGCCTCCGGGGTGACGCGCACGTGAGAAGAACAAAGGGGGGCAGCGAAGGACACGTCTTGAGCAGGGAAGGCTCCAGCCCCGGAGGAAAACTCTTCCCCTTCCCTTTTTTTTTTGGCTGGCTGGAGGCGTAAAGAGCATGACCATCCCCTGAGCTAATCCAGCTTTAGCCCACAGCCCGCAGACCACCCACCGAGGGAGCACTCAGCCATGCTATATCCTTGATATAGTATAAAACGCATAGAGAGTTTACAAGAGACTTAGGGCTTAGCGGCGCTTCGGCCGGGCGGCGCGGGGACAACGGCTCATCCCTCGCGCCTCTCCTCTCCTCTCTCTCCCCAACCTTGGATTAGGTTTCTTCCCAGGTTGCTTGAGCAGAGCCGCTGCGTCCCAGCAGCGGGATGGGACCTGCAGCTGCCTCCGAAGCGGGGTCCTGCTCAGGGCACGCAGCGAGGGGTGGAGGAGGAGCAGACAGTCGGTCACCCCAACGTCACTCCAGGTCTAAGCCGCTGGCACTGGGGTCCCCAGGATCCCACAGGAGCCTTGGCCTCTTGTTCAGGCTCCGTTAAAGCCTTCGTGGTTGCAGAGAAATGCCCCAAACCAAACGCGCTGCCCAGGGCTCGGACCCCGGCAGCAAAGACGAGGGCGCAAGCAGGCTGTTGTTTGGAGGCAGGACTGACCCTCCACCCTGTGCCTGCGCTGGGCAGCCACCCCGGAGCTGCGCAGGGGCTTCACCTGTGTGCAACGCCGGCAGCTGCTGGTGGCCCGGCCCGGCCTGCACTGCTAAGTGCCTAATTGGCAATCAGTTAAATCAATTACCGGAGGGCAGGGGGGGCAGGCGGCTCCCCCAGGAGGGCCTTGTTTATCACTAGGGCAGGGTGAAGGTCACGGCATGACCCCGGCTCTAATGCGCCCTCTGCTCCTCTGCGCCTCGGACGGGATCCGCTCGGGCTCAGGGACCAGCCAGGCGCTCAGGTGAGGGGCTTTGCAAAGCCGTGAGCCAGGAGGCTGCTTTCTCTTGGCACCTCAGGCTTGGAGGTGAGGACGCCCGGGGTCCCCAGGCCCTGCGGGGAGGACTTGTCTGGGTCGGGGCTGGGAGAGAAGACCACCAGTCCCCGCCCCAGGAAGTCTCCTTGCCTGTTGGCTTTCTGCCCTGTGCAAGTTTGCAAGCTTTCGCTTGCCTCTTGTTTGTAGCCGTGCTGGGGCAGGAGCTGGGGAGAACTACCCTAAGCCTCCCCCCACCCATTGCTACCCCCCGAATAGGTGGGGGATAACGCGCCTGCTCGCTCTGCACTGTGGCCTGAAAAAAATCCCAAAATGTTGGGGTGCCTCCCCCTCTCCTGCCCTCCAGAAAGCCCCCTCGGGCTCGTAGCTCTGTGGCACCGGCTGCCTTTCCTCTGGCATCGAGGTGCAGGGCCTTGCTGGCCTCCAGTCACCCCAGCCCCCCTCTACCGGGAGAGGGGTCTCCGTGCGGCAGGTTTTATCAGCATAGCTGTGTCCCCTCGTAGGGGTGGGGGTGCCTCGTCCCGGGGGGGCCCCAGTGCCACCAGCAAACACTTGCACCGAGGGCCAAGCTTGGTGTCTGCAGCCGGGCAGGCCCTCTGCCGCTTGCAGCTTCATAGGGGAGCACCCAACGCCCCAAACTGCCCCTTGGAGAGGCTGAGGGAAGGGCGCAGGCCTGCTGGCAAGGACAGGAGCTTGCGGGGGGGCTGCATTCAATGCCCAGCTCTGCTACAGAGTTCCCAAACGGCCTTGAGCAAACCCCTTCATAGCATCGCAGGACATGAGGGTTGGAAGGTCACATCTAGTTCATCCCCCTGCTCCAAGCAGGACCAGCCCCAACTCCATCCTCCCAGCCAAGGCTTTGTGTACCCAAGTCTTAAACACCTCCAAGGACGGAGAGTCCACCACCTCTCCGGGGAGCCTGCTCCAGCGCTTCACCACCCTCCTTGGGAGAGTTTTTCTTAATATCCAGCCTCAACCTCCCTTGCTGCAACATGAGCCCATTGCCCCTTGTCCTGTCACCTGCCCCCACCGAGACCAGCCCGGCTCCATCCTCTGTGCAGCCCCCCTGCAGGGAGGTGAAGGCTGCTATTCAACACCCTCTGGCTTCTCTTCTCCGGACTAAATCAGCCCAGGTCCCTCGGCCTCTCCTCACCAGTCCTGTCCCCCAGTCATTTTCATTGCCCTTCGCTGGACTCTCTCCAACGTGCCCACATCCTTTCTGTAATGGGGGCCCACAGCTGGACACAGGACTCCAGATGTGGTCTCCCCACCTTCACCAATCTGTGCCTGTTTGCACGACGGGGGTCACCGCACTTCTGTGCCTCGCACGCAGCTGGAGGGAGAGTGCGAGGCCTCTGCGCCCAGGGGAGCAGCAGGCCCGGAGAGCTCCCTTGTGCCCCGGGGAGGCGGGTGGAGGTTTCCCCTCACTTCGAGTCCCAGCAGCCAGGCCCCGAGCCGCTCGGCCCCGCTGCCCACCGCATGCTCCCGCGCCCAGCCCTGTCTGGGAACTCCAGGCTGGGACGGGGGGGCGGGGAAAGGGGGAACCGTCCAGACGCCCAAATATTGAGCTATATATTAAATGACGCTGATTGCGGGTTGGGAGGGAGTTCAAGCATGGCTTTGGCGGAGCGTGTCAGTTTGTTATGCTAACCGAGGGGGGTTCCATTCAGGGGACATGTTGGAGAGGTCTGAAGAGCAAGGAGTTCACAGGCCCTCTCCCTTTGTCATGCTAAAAGTGCAACACAGAAAATATATACGGCCAGCTGCTCGACGGAGCGTGAAACACAAGCGATTTCTTCGGGAGCCCTGGGTAATGTAATGCAGCGCGGAACAATGCCAGGCGCAGCCCCGACCGGCCTTTGTGCAAAATGGGAAACTTATTTTGGGTGAATGGGCCAGGGGGACAGGCTGGCTCAGCCCGCCAGGTGCAGGGGCTTGGGGACGGAGCCGGGTGCAGGAGGGGAGAGGGGCGGGCAGCCCGGGATGCCCCTGCAAAGGGCCGTGGCAGAGCCAACCAGGTGCTCCTGCCCCACCAACCCAGGCTGGCTCCCCTGCGGGGTGCAGGGTCCTTGGTACCTCTGCTGCGGCTGCCCCCGGGGATGCTGGCTGGAGAGGCACCGAGCCCTGGGCGCGCTAGACACGTCCGTCCAAGCATGGCACCGCTACCTGGGGGGTCTCTGGCCCTGCAGCGGGGGCAAGAGGCTCAGTGCCTCCTCCGTCTGGTCCCCGTGAGGGCCTGGGTGCACGGGTGACACGTGAACCTCCTCTTGGCAGGGAGCCCAGGGGAATGCGACGCCTTTGGGATCACGGGGCTGCTCGTGTTGCACTCGCCCCAGGGAGCTCCCGGCCGTGCCCCGGGCTTGGAGGTCAAAGGCAGGAGCTGAGGGTTACCCAAAACGGCCACGCCAGTGCCCTCCACACCAGGCGGGCACAGACGGGCCCCGGCGCGGACACCTGGCCGCACGCGCCCTCGGGGACGGGGACCCCCTCGGGGGCTGGATAAGTTACGAGGGCGCCGACAAGGGGCCATTGTGGCGACTCCCTTGGCCGCGGCTAATTCCCGAGCGTGGCGGGAGGAGGGGGCCGCGCACAATCCGCTCTCAAAGGGGCTTTTGTGCGGTGGGGGGAGGGGAGCCGGGGTACGGGGGGGCCGCATCCATCTCTCGGAGCCGCCGGTTCTCAAGGCCCTTGAATTAGTTCCAGGGACACACAACTAACCTTTTGTGTATATTGTGTACTTAGAGCCGCAGCCCCACTGAAGGCCGGGGGGAGGGAGCGGGGAGGGAAGGGGCTGCGGCAGCCCCCGGCTCTGCCTCGCGTGAGAAGGACGATGGCAGCCACCGGCCGCTGGTGCTGGGGGGACTGGCCCAGCTAGCCAGGGCCGGAGAGAGCCAGGAGACGCCGCGTGATGACCTCCTGGGTGTGAACGTCTTGTGTCTTCACCACGGGTGTCCCCAATCCAGGCAAAGCCCTGGCCAGGCGTCCGGCTGGGGCAGGTCCATGCGTGTAGGGCCGGCTGGGTGCCTGGACGGCTCGAGCCCTTTGTGGAGGGGCATTGGGAAGTCTCTGGGGGTCTTCCCAGCACATGCTGTGGGCAGGCTGAGCTCTTCCACCCCAGCCCCTCCGCTCGGGAGCAGGCAGTGCCTCGGGGCCCACAACATGGATGTGCCAAGAGCTTCCTCCTGCCGCCAGGTTGTAGGGAGGTCTCCTGCGAGGTGCAGGAACCTGGGCCCCGGCGCTGGATGCACACGGCAGGGGGTCGGGGCTACCGAAACAGCAGCTCCGTGTAAGTTCACTGTGCAACGCAGGCCGTGGAGGGGCCCTGGCATGGAGAAGAGAAGCGAGAAGGTGCCGTTCGGTGCCTTGCGCCAACCCTCGGGTTGGCATCGGGGACGACGATGGTGCACAGAGCCAGGCAGGTTAAAACCCATCCTCTGTCCTGTGCTGGGAGCCCTGAGGCTGCAGCTGATGCCAGTGCATGGAAACCGTGGCACCAGCGTGGCTGGCCCCAGGGCTCCCCCAGCAGCGATGGGCACGGGAAGCCAGAGCGTGCAGGTACCACTCTGAGCCGTGGCAGCCGGCTTGTCCCAGCTCCGGCAGTGCTGCTCCCAGCTACCAAATGTAGATGCTACCCTTAAGTCAATGGGCCCTGATCCTGAGCTGGTGCAATGCTGTGTCCTATGCCATTAAAAGCAAGGCACCTTCTGCGCTGGGCACCAGCAAGGGTCTGACCAAGGCCTTGACAGCAGCAGTGCCCCTTTGGCCCAACATAGTCCACACTGGTGACCTCCTGCCCCTGGGATTGGGGGGGGTGGGGGTGGGGGTAGCATCCTGGGCAGGGCAGGGCAGGAGCAGGGCTTTGCAGGTGCCCGGCCAGGTTCCCACTGCACCGATTGTGCCCTCGGTGCTGAGACGTCCCGGGGCCGCAGCAGGCATCTTGGTTGTTATTTAATGATCTGGACACGGATCCGACTCAAGCCACGGAAAGGGACGGAGGGTGGCCGTGGGCGGGCAGGAGCGATGGTAGGGGATACCCCGCATGGCAGGGCCTGTGCAGGGTGGGCTCCTAACACGCGGGCGGTTCCTAAACGGCCCCGTCCTCCAGCCGCTCGGCGAGGCTCCTGTCCCCCTCGGAGCAGCGCGTGAAGCGGGCTCCCCTCCCTCCTCATCTGCACCCCACTGGGACACGGCCTGCACAGCAGCTGGACATGACGGCAGGCAGATGTGCTGCACATGTGATGCCAGGGCAGCGAGCTCCCCGCACCCAGGACTGCGCTGCCGGGTCCTGACGGCCACGGCCAAAGGCTTTGGGAGAGGTCTGGAGGTTTGACCCTCACGCTGCTGGCCCTCGCTGCTCTTACTCCGTTGCAGCAAGACCCGAGGGGTGCCTCCATGTCCCGGGAGGGGCCTATTTCCCTCGGCAGCAGGGAGACGGCGAGGCCTGCGTGTGTCTGGTGCGTTTGGTGCCCTCTGCCGCGCCCGTTCCACCTAGGTAAGGATGCAGCAGGGCGGGCAGCGTGCTGGGCCCAGCTGCACCCAGGGCCCTGCGTGGTGGCCTCCACCTGGACTGCTCTGCAGCACCTGGGAAGCAAAGGAGCCCGAGAGGCAGGGGGAACGGTCCAGGAGCGCTCGCAGGCTGCCCAGCCCCTGGACAGCTCCTGCATCCCCCTGCCCGGCCCAGGCTCCACTCATCCCAGCCTTGGCACGTCCCGCCCGGCTGGAGGGAAGGTTTGAAGCGACACCCAGTGGAGAAGGAGCATCTCGTCGTGGAGGTATATCCATGACAACCCTGCCGCCAGCCTATGGGGCACTCGCCCGAATAACCACCACGTCGCCTCCCTGCACCCCCGCGAGCGATGGCAAGAGCCTGGCCGTGCCCATGCAGCATCCCGGGGCCGTCCCCGCAGCCTAAGGCAGGCCCCGGCTCCTGGAGCTCTGCCCTCTGCTCCTGCAGGTGTTTGGGGAGCCAAAGCCGAGCTTTCCTCCGCGCTCAGAAGGACGGGAACGGGCTGCGCTGCAAAGCCCGGGAGTCTCGTCTAACACCCAGAAGTGGGACGCTGGGGAAAGACTCGTGATAAACTCGTGAGGGCTGGGCACCCTGCGGAGCCGGTCACGCCGGCTTTCCATGGGCTGCCCCCAGCCCCCTGCACCCCACAGGGGCCTTGGACTCCAGCCCCGCTCTGGTATCATAGCTGGGGAGGCGCTGGGCCCTGCGCTGAGCCCTGGGCTGGGCCTCTGCCCTGTGGGGCTGCCCCCCATGCAGAAGGTGTGTGTGCATCTGCAGGCAAGGTCGCCCAAAGAGAGAGATGAGCTGGTTCCTGGGACTTTGCCAAGGGGCTGAGATAGCCCTGGGTGGACAAAGGCAATAACCCCAACGTGCACTGAAGGGTGCAGACTGGCCCCGTCCCGGCAAGCCCTCCTCCTGTCTGAAGGCTGCAGGCACCCGCTGGTCCGAGTGGACCCAGGTGTCCCGCACCTGAAGCACCAACCCAGCCTTTCTCAGGTGCCCGGAGGAAGTCCTGTGCGTGGAGAGCTGCCTGTGCAGGACCCTCCACGGGCGGCGGGGGGTGGGTTTGTGGTGAACCTCCTGGAGCCGAGGGCTCAGCCGGGTGCTCTGCTCCCCTGTCCTCCTGCAGCCTCGTCCCTGCTCCTCCTCCTCCTCGGAGACATGGTGCTGCCAGGCTGTAACGGGGAGGATAAATCCCAGACGGGAACCAATTTATCTTGCGAGGAAGACTTGGGCGAAAGGACGTGGCACGGCGAGACTGTAGCGATCTGCTGAGATGCTGTCACCGCCGTCTCACGGTAACACCACAAAGGGGCATAAAACATCCCAGACATCACATATTTAAAACATGACGGGGGGCTGCCTCGCCCCAGGGAATGGCCCGGAGCCCCAGGCAGGGGGGACACGCTGGCACAGCCCCCCAGCCAGGCAGGGGGGCAGACGGTGAGCTGCCGTGCGCCCCCAGGCCAACGAGGGGGTTCATGCCTGTTGGCGCGGGAGGAAGGCTGGACATCTCCGGGCCCAAATCTCACTGTTTCCTCACTCCCCACGCCCCACGGCTCCAAACCACTGGTGCTCCACACCCACTTCGCCCCGTGTAAATGGCAATGGAGCCTCGAGCCCGCTTCTAGGTACCGCACCGCCGCGTGTGGCCCTGCCGGTGCTCGGGCCGTTACGGGAACCTTGCTCCGTGTGCGCAGCAAGGCTGAGCCCCAACGAGCTCATGACAGCAGGGAGCCGGCCCCGCTGGCCTGGGAGGCAGGAGGCTCTGCACCCCGTTACCCGCCTCAGCGTCCCGGTGTGGGGTACACGCTTGTCCCCTGAGCGTCGAGCAGCGTGGGCGATGGGCTGTGGGGAGACGGGGAGCGGAGCCTCGGGGGCTCCCCGTTCATTTTCTCTCCAGGGGAGCGGTGGGAAAGGCGGGGCTGGTGCACCCAGGCCAGGAGCTCTGGGGGACCCGGCGTGCAGCCAGAGACCGCTCTTGTGGGGCTGCGCTGCACGCAGGCAATGGGCACCTGCGCGTGCTCACTGCAGAGAAGGTGGAAGTGTCCCGGGGTGTGTGCAGGTGTGCATGGACGTGCTTGGGTGGGCTGTGATGTGCGCAATGGCCATCGGGGTTGTGTGCATCCACCCCGATACCTGCCCCATCCACCGGCCGCTTGGCGGTGCCAGGCTGGGCCGTGCCAGCCGTGGGGGCCCGGCCCAGGGGTGCGGGCCACGGGCGTCGTGCAGGCCCGGGGCAGCGGCACGTGGGCGGGCGGAGAGGGGAACTACGACTCCCAGCATGCCGCGCGCCGGCGCCCGGAAGCAAGGCGGGCGCTTTCCTCCACCTCCTCCTCCCACGCCGCTCTGCTATTGGCTGAGGAGGTGGGCGTCAAGAGCGCCGCGGCCCGCGATTGGCTGGGGAGGCGGGGCCTGCTCGGGACGGGCTTCCGACAGCTGTCTTTGCGCCGACCCCCGCGATGGTGAGTCCCGGGCGCGCGTGGATGTGGGGCCGGCGGGCCTGGGGTCGGGACCCGTGTTGGGCCGCCCTGGTGCGCGGGGGGGCGCCCACGTGGGGTGGTCCGTGCACGTGGGTGGAGGGCAGGGCACGTGGGTCGGTGCCCGTGGGGGTGACGCACGTGGGCAAGGCACGTGGGTCTGTGCACATGGGTTGGGGGCGGTGCACATGGGTACACGTGGGGGTGGCACAGGGTGGGCGGCGCACGTGGATTGGGTGTGCACGTGGGTTGCACATGGGGTGGCACAGGGTGGACGGTGCACGTGGATCGGGTGTGCAAGTGGGTTGCACGTGGGGGTGGCACAGGGTGGGCGGTGCACGTGGGCAGGCGGCTGGCACGGAGCCCCTCGCCGGGGTGCGGCCGCGCTGCCGGTGGCCCCGGGGTGGGTGCGCCGCGCTGGGGGGCTGCTCTGCAACGGCAGGTACCGCTCACGGCCCTTCCAGCGGCTCCAGCTCTTGCCTCCTGTCCTCGAGCGCTGGTCCCGCAGCTCTGCCCGTGGCCCTGGCGCCTGACCCGCGGCCCCTGCCGTGCCATCCTGAGGTCCGGGCAGCCCTATCCGCGTACCACAGCCCCTTCCCCAAATGCCCGCTCGCTGGTGCTCAGACCCCGCCAGGCCCCTTCCTTCCCAGCCATTTCTCAGGCCTGTCGCGCCTGCCCCGTCTGACGCTGCCCGTGTGTCCCTCCAGTCTGCGCCGCTACAAGCACCCGTCGGAGGAGGAGCTGTGCGCCCTGGCCGGGAAGCAGAAGCCCAAAGGCAAGCGCGAAAGGTGAGTGAATGCCCCGAGCCGCGCCTGGCCTGGGAGCCTGGGGGCGTTTCATGGCCTCTTGGGAGCAGCTCTCCTTCCCAGGCCTGGCTGTTCCCGGCTACGTGCTTCCCGTGGCGGGTGGATGCCAGGGGTTGGGGCTCCGTGAACTGTTTCGCCGAGCATCCGTGCCCTGCTCCGTGTGTCTGGGGTTGGGGCTCGGATGTGGCTGGTGGGTGCGGGGGGCAGATTGGGGCTCCACTGGAGCTGCCTGTGAGGACAGGCTGCTCCTCCCGAGCGGGGTTGTGTTCCCCTGTGCTGCAAGCTCCGGCCTTGCGCAGCGCTCGGTGGGCTCTGGCCCCGCAGCTCGAGCCTGTCTCTCTCTCACAGGAGGGTGAACGGGGTCTCCGACGACAAGCCGCTGTCCGTGCCCCGGGACATCGACCTGCGCCTGGAGACCAGCCCCATCACCGCTGTGGACGCTCTTGGTAATTCCCCTGGACGAGCCTGCGCCCCTTAATTCCCGCGCCGTGTGGCAGGGCCAGGGATAGGACCCGGGAGTCCTGGCTCGCTCCCCACTTTCCCTGCCCCGCTGCACCTGTCCCTTTCCAGAGCCAGCCCGGCACCCAGGAGGCCTGAATCCCAAGCTGCCAAAGGAGTCCGATAAGGAGAGCCTGCTCTGCTGGCCTCCCGCGCCTGCCTCCCACCCCCTGTCCCACAGCAGGGTGCTGGTTGCCCGCTTCGTGCCTGCGGGCTGGGGGTGACCGTCCTTGCTCTCCATGCCCTCCCCCAGTGCTGCGCTACTTCCTCGAGTACCAGTGGTTCGTGGATTTTGCCGTCTACTCCACGCTGGTCTACCTCTTCACCGAGGGCTACTACTGCTTCGTAGACCCCCAGAAGGAGGTCAACATCGGCATCCTGTGGTGCTTGCTCACCATCTTCTTCTCCGTGTATCCTTCCCCTCCCGCCTGGGCGGTGGAGCCCGGGCCAGCCGGAGGCCTCTCCCAGCGCATGCCAGGCCCGGGAGGGAAGGGGCGCAAGGCCCAGTGGGTTCCTTTCCCTTCGGGGCTGTGATGCCCCAGCGTGGCCTCGGACAAGTCGCCTCTGCAGAAAGGGAGGCGTCTCCCTGCCCCGCGGGGCCGTGCGCGCACAAATCCGCAGGTGCCGACCGGGGGCTCGGGTCCCCCACAACAGAGGCCAGCGCAGGGCTGAAGGGGAGGCAGGGGCGAGTCTCCCAGAGGCCCTGCAAGGCCGTGTCCTGACCTGGCCAGCCCCAAGCACCATGGTGGAGGGTGCATGTCCCAGCCTGGCTGGTGCGGACCAGGCTGCTGGGGCCGGTGCAGCCACCAGGAGAGGGAAGGAACCTACAGCACTTTTCAATTAGAAGCTGGCTGAGGCTGAACAGCCTAATTTATGGACTTATAAACAGCTCCCTGACAAGTTATAAAGCTGCATAATGAGCGGCTTCCCCTGCGAGCCGGCTGCGCGGGCCTAATGAAGTGGATGCTTTATGATGTGCTAATGCGGGCGGGCTGTAATCTATGTGGGTGGAAGGGCACCTGGACACTTTTACAGGCGGCTGTAAAGCGGGGCCGGGCCGGCAGGCTGTTTGTTCCCATTGTAAGGACGTCCGCGCCCTCGGCAGCCTGTCTCCTGGCTCGCGTTAGCAGCTCTGCACGGTGGGGGCCAGCTGCCCGAGCCTCTCCTCCCCACGTGGGTGGCTGGGCACGCTGTGCCAGGAGGGGCTGGCAATGGGGGACCTCTGGGAGGGCCCAAGTCTGGGGGCTTCTCAGGGCAGAGGGGTCTGCCCGGGGGGGACAGGCCTGAGTGGCCGTTCCCATGGGCTCCTGCAGTCCCGGCTAGCAGCGATGCCCATGCACCTCTACCCGCTCTGGGCCTGTCCCAGGGGGACCAGTTCAGCTCTGGCCAGGCCCCGTGCTTGCAGCTCTGCGTATCCTCCGTGCTAACCCAGCAGGTCCGGCACTCGCAGCCCTTCCCTGCCAGGCTCTGGGCCGTGGTGGAGGGACTGGGTGGTCTCCTTAACCCGTGGCAGCTTCTCAGCCCTGCAGCACGGACCTGCCACCAAGGTGGACCTGAGGCTGGAGCTGTGCTGGTGCAGCGGCCGAACCGCCCTGCCCCGTAGCTTGTCCTGTCCCAGGGGCAGGTGCTGGGTCTCCCCGGGCTGCCGTGCTGGGGGGTCGGGGCTCAGGGGAGCTAGTTTCCTGAACCCCGCTGTGCGCAGCAAGGTGTTTTTCATGGTGATGCGCCATTACTTCCGGTCGGAGGAGGGGGGCGAGCGCTCCGTCTGCCTCACCTTCGCCTTCTTCTTCCTCCTCGTCGCCATGGTGGTGCTGGTCGTCCGCGAGGACTACCTGGAGTTCGGCCTGGACTCGGGTCAGTGAGCGGCAGGGGCAGGGCTGGGGCCTGCGGACGGGAGGGCAGGCGGGGGTCCCCCCAGGGCAGCGAGTCCCCGGGCTGGCAGGGGATGCACGTCCCAGACCTGCGGGAGCTCTGGGCACCTTCCTTTTGCATTGGGCAGCAGGGGCCGGGGCCTGCAGAAACGTGTGGGGGACAGGGCAGAGCTCCCAGCTGCTGCGGAGACGGGGCATGGGCCGGGCGCGGTGCTGGCTGGTGCCCGAGGTGCTCCCATAGCTAAGTGGGATGTGCCAGGTGTTTTCTTTGCTGCTGACTTTTATTGCGCCAAACGCACCGCTTTGCAGCCGTAGAAGCCCAAGGGCAGATCATCAGGCATCTCCTGATGCCTCTGGGCCTGGAGCCTCCACGCCCGACCCGGGCAGCCCTGAGTGGCACCGATGTCGGTTGCCCGGTGCCCCCGGCTCAGCAGCCTCTCTGCTCCCTGCAGGACTCAACAACGTCAGCGATAACCTGGAGGTTTTCCTAAAGCACCAAGGATGGGAGTGGACGTAAGTGCCTGGCCAAGCCGGTGGTGGGAGGGAGAGGGCGACGTTCTGGTCCCACCACGGAGGCGGCGGCTTGGACCCATGGGCATTTCCCTCCGCAGCATCCCTGTCACCAAGCTGACCTTCAAGCTGGGGCTGGTGGCGCTGTGCTCCTTCCTGGGCGCCTGCCTGACCTTCCCGGGGCTGCGGCTGGCTCAGACCCACCTGGACGCGCTCAAGATGGCAGCGGACAGACCCCTGACTCAGTTGCGTGGCCCAGGGCTGGCTGGGCTGGGAGGAGGTGGGCAGGGGGCTGCTGCCCTGGTCTCTGCATGCAGCAGTGTGGTGGGGGGGGTCTTCCTCGCTACCCCCACCCCAGAGATGGCTGCCACGTAGCAGCACTAGCCCACTGGCACGGGAGGGGCTGGGCCGCCGGAGAGCAGCGGGGAGATTTAACTGGGTCGCTCAGCCATGCTGCTGGAGGGGGTGAGGGTGGGGGCCTTCAGCTGGGAGCAGGGGGTAGGGCTGGGTGGCACTGACCATATGGGCTTTGTCCCTGGAATGCCTCCTCCCTTCCCCGAAATGCCCGGGCATGGGCATGCATGGGTGGAGGATGGTGGCTTCTGCCAAGTTTGGAGCTCACAGGGCAGAAGCGGGGGAAGCAGGGCTCTGACGTTCTGGTCCTCCCTCCCCTCCCCTCCCCTCCCCTCCCCTGGCAGGATCCTGCTGCACGCCAGCTTCCTGGCACCGCTGATCGTGATCATCTTGTGGGTCAAGCCCATCTCCCGGGACTTCCTGCTGCACGCGCCCATGGGGAAGCAGACCGTCCAGCTGTGAGTGCCCGCGCGGGCAGGTCTCTTCCAGCTGCACAGGCTCCAGCCCGTCATCATGGCTGTGCACGGGGGCCTCGCCCTTGCCCCAGCGGTCCCGGGGCTCTGTGATTTCACCCTCCCGCTCCCCTGCCAAGTTGCACCACCAGCCAGTGGCGGAGGAAGCAGAACCCAGGAGTCCAGGTGTTCTCCCTGTGTGACGGCACCCGCAGCCCTGAGCCCTGGCTCTCAGTAGTCCAGGCTCTTGGTCTCTGCTCTGCCAGCAGTAGCGTCCCTTCCTCTCTGGAAGCAATAATGGTGCCCACCCGAGCCTGCCTGCTGTGCCTCTCCCTGTGCAGCCAGCCCCATCTCAGCCGTGCCCCTCGAGGGCTGGTCCTGCCCCCAGGGGTGGTTTCCGGCCAGCTGACAGTGTCCTGTCTTCCCGCCCAGCATGTCGGACACCGCCTACAACTCAGTGCGGCTCTGGACCATCGTGTGCCTGTGCCTGCTGCGTCTGGCCATGGCCCGCTACCATCTGCAAGCCTACCTCGGCCTGGCTGAGCGCTGGGTGGAGCAGATGAAGCGGGAGGCAGGGCGCATCTCTGTCCTAGAGATCCAGCGCAAGGTACGGGGCAGGGACAGGCGGGTGCGTGGCCTGGACAGGTGGGTCCCACGTGCTTGCCCATCTCCGGACCCGTTGGGAACTGCCCAGCTGCCCCGTCTTCTGTCAGGGGAGCACTTCCCTGGGCATTGGATGCAGCATGCAGGGCGGGGAGTGGAGCTTGGCCCCCGCATCCCATCTGTGCTGTAGCTACTAGGCCGTGCCCTGTTGGCCCTGCCCTCCGCCCTAACGTGCTCTCTGCCCCCAGATCACACGGATCTACTGCTACGTGACCGTGGTGAGCCTGCAGTACCTGGGCCCCATCATCCTCACGCTGCACTGCACTCTGCTCCTCAAGACTCTAGGTAGGGGCTGGTGCCGGAGTGGCCTGGGCACCGCTCGCTCAGGCTGGGGGTTTGGCCCGCGGACTGGGGGGGCTCCAGAACTGCAGGGCTCAGTTTGACGCCCACAGACTGCATTTGCAGCAGGCCCCAGGGCTGCACCAACATCCAGGACCTCTTTCTGCTGGTCTGTCCCGGATGGAGGGAGTTTAAGGCTCAGCCTGCTGCCTAGTGGCTCTGACCCTGGAGGGAAGGGGCTGTGAGCTCCAGCTCGTGTGTCCAGGACATGCCCAGTGCTGAGGCCCTGCCTATGGGACCAAGGGCTGTGAATGGGCAGCCCACTGGGCTGGGCAGGTGTACAGGGGGCAGAGAAGGGACCGTGCCCTTGCCAGGACTGGCTGAGGCACGGGCAACGCAGGCTGGTGCCAGGGAGGGTTGCAAAGGGCATGGGCTGAGCCCAACCCTGCCCCCGGCTCATCAGTGATGATCCTGTCCCCTCTGCCTGCAGGAAACTACTCGTGGGGCCTGTACCCCGAGCCCCTGCCCGTCTCCCCTGCAGTGGACGCAGCACCGGTCCTGTCCCTCGCCCCCCCGGAGGAGGAGGAGGAGGAGGCCGGGGAAAACGTCCAGGCCACGGTGGAGCAGATCACGGGCGCGCTGGGAGCCCTGGGCAGTGTCCTCACCCCGCTCTTTTACCGCGGCCTCTTTGCCTTCCTCACCTGGTGGGTGGCTGCCTGCCAGGTTATCACCAGCCTCTTCGGGCTCTACTTCCACCAGTACCTGGCGGCCTCCTAACCCGGCTGCAGCAGGGCAGGTGGTTCAGGGGGGCCTGGGGAGACAGCTGGCTGGTGCCGTCTCCCAGTACCTCTGGCCTGAGCCGCCTCTGCTGCCCGCACCCATCTATCACCGTGGTGCCTGCTTAGCCTCAGGGCATCCGTCCTTCCGCCTTCCGCTTTGCTGCAAAGCCCCACCAGCTGCACGGCCTGGGGACTGAAAAGGCAAATTGCTTTCTGCCCCTGGTATTCCCCTGCCCTGCAGCCATGCCATAGCCTCCCATCTGATCTGGGAGCACTTCATGCTGGCTTGCACCGGTGCAAATGCTCGTGCAAGGAGCAAGGGTGTGGGGTCGGGCCTGCAAATTGCCTTGGGGATGCCCAATGCATGGACTGGGAGCTGCAGCCCTGCCTCCAGCAGCAGTTGGATGGCATTTTTTGTTAGCACTGCCCCCACAGGGGCTGGGGGCTCCTGCCTCTGCTCCCCCTGTGAGGCTACCCTCAGGAGTGTGTGCCTGGCCCCCACGGCAGCTGCACACTGGGACCTGGGGGTTGAATAAACGTGTGACTCCGACACGCTGCTGGTTTGGGTCTTGCTTCTTTGTGGTCCCCTGCCCACCCCGATGCCTTCCTGTTCTCAGCTGGGCACGGGACGGGGGCAGCGGTGCCCTCCCTGTGAGCAGAGCAGCGTTGCTGGCAAAGTTGTTTCATGCCCTAGAGGCAGCTGCACAAGTGCCGTAGGGAAGGAGTGCGACCCTGGCATGGGAGCTGCTGCCGGCTGCAGTGGGAAGGAGGGCAGGGACAGAGCTAGAGCCCCTGGAGGTGTCCTTGAAGCAGGGGTGAGGATGGGGGGGTGACACTGTACCTCTCCCCATCCTCATGGCGGGGCTGAGGAGTCTGCTCCTGCTGCTCAGGCCCAGGAGGCAGGGGCAGTGAGGCAAGGGCCTGGGCACTGAGGCGGCCAGGGGCGAACCAAGCTCCTGTCTCTGCTCCTGCTCCATGCACTGACTTTGTGCATGGAGAAGCTGGTGCTTCTGTGCCCTGGAAACTGAGCCAGCAGCAGCCTCTGGTGGCCACTGGTTTAACTTCACACGCAGCGAGAGGCAGCCGGGGCTGTAACCACCTGCACCAAGTGAGGTGGTCACCCCGTGGCCCTGCTCCGAGCTTGGCCCCATCACCGTCGATGCCCCAGTTCCCCATCCTGATGAGAGGGGGTGCAGACGGGAGCATAGGAGGACAGGGGCTGTCTGCCCCAGGGGCAGGTTCCCATGCGCATGTAGCAGCAGCCCATGGCTGCTCCGGCCCAAGGAACCAGCACAGCCTTTTCTATCCCGGGGCAGCTGCACTGGAAACCCCCTTTGCAAGGCTGCTGGGAGGGCGATGCCCAGGGGGAGTGGGGCAGCTCGAGCCCCACAGGTTTCCCAGCATAAGCAGGGACCCGCAACTATCCACTGCTCAGCCGCCTGCCCCCACCCCATAGAGATGCAGGCTAGGGAACACCCCAGATGCCAGAAGTTTAAGGCCTTCCCACGTGTTTCACTGTTTTCTTGCAAATAAAAGCTCCCATTGATAAGGAGCCTTCCAAACCCAGCCCTCAGCAGCTTCCCTTCCAGGATGCTCGCTGCTGGCAGAAGCGGCTGCAGGGCAGCGTTTCCCGCTGGGTTGCAAGAGGACCCGGCCGAGTGAAACCCTCCGTTCGCAAGAGCAGCCAGCAGCGCTCAGCTCCCTGCACTCATCCCTGGGCCAGGGGAAGCCCAGAGCCCTGGGAAGAGGCATCTCACTCCTGGTACCACGAGAGCAGGGCCCGCTCCCCCTGCGTCAGGCCAGCCCATGCCTGGGGCCACGGCGCAGCAGAGGAGCACGGGAAATGAGGCGGGTTTTGTTTTTTATTAAATATACATCCTTTCTTGGCACAAATCATAAAATAGATATAAACATTCTGTAACAAAGTGTCTTCACGGCATCAAAATAGAGCTCCGGCTCCCAAGGAAGGCTATCTGTCCGCCCGCGCACACGGGCACCTACGCGTGGCGGGGACACATCTGAACCAAAGGCATTGGACAGGGTTTGTGCTCGATGCATAGACCACACCGGCAGGGTGCGGGGAGGAGGGAGGGAGAACTGGACGCTGCAAGGACAGGACTGATTTTATTCACAACTTCCCCTCCCTGGCCCCAGCCAGGCCAGGCCACAACGCGCTGTCTCGGGGCCCCGAGTGGGATGGAAGGAACCACAGCGGGCAGTTCCGGCTCTCAGTGCAATGTTGCTTCCCTGCCTTTGCCAGCTCTGCTCCCTGGTGCCGGACTTCATTCAAACCGCTGCTCCCAGGGAGATGCTGCGCCTGTCTGGTGCCAGCCTGGTCGCGCTCCAGCCCAGCCGAGACGAGAGCTGCCCGAGTTAAGCGACAGGCCTATACCGCTCTGCATGGCCACGCTCGTAAGAACGACCGCCACGGCACCAGCAGACATGCCTTCGCTGCAGGCCTCGCCACACTTCCTCCCCTCGCTCCCAGCTGCTCCAGGGCACCCTGCTCTCCACGCACCCAGACCTGCCACCTACCTTGCCATTGCTGCAGGCCTGACCACCCTACCCTGCGGCCAGCTGCCTCGCTCAAGCCCTGCACTCCCAGAGAGCCCATGAAGAGGTCTCTGGGGCATATGCAAGAGCCAGGGGCTTGCCTCCAATGGATCAGCCCCTCCCTGTATTTCCTACCTGGGTCTCTTTCATTCGACCCTCCAAACTCCTGGACGATCAAGCTCCCCGCGCCTTCCTCGGCCAGTGAGGGGATAGCTGCACAGAGCCGAGGGGTGTTGTGTGCAAGGCTCTGACAGGAAAGGATGCAGACATTTAGGGGAGAAAGTGAGTGAATGGCACTGGATAAAAAGTTCAAGGATGTGTCAGTACACCCCCCCCACCACATCCATTCTTACACACACACGGTCTCTCCAAGAACACTTGTGTAAGCAATGGAAGATATAAACATTCACAGGTTACTGTGACCAACAGGAAATGGCCTGTTTCTCAGCTAACACGGGCCTGAAAGTCTGGGAAATTTAGGCTGAAACTAGAGTTTAAGATAGAATCAGCTGCAGCTGGGAAGGAGGCTCCCTGGGGCCAGGCACCTCCAGGCTCGCCCTGGGAGACAGAGGTTTGGTGCGGAGGCCTCAGTTGCCCCCTCCCCTCGCCCCACGCACCCCCAGGTTCCCCAGCCAAAGGCCGTGTCCCACCAGGCTCCTCTACTCCAGGGCCCTTTCAGAACGGCACTACCTGGGGTGGAGGGGCAAGAGGGGCAGCACCGGGCAACCACCCAGCCACCTCCTGCGCCCCCTCAGTGCTGCTTCGCTCCCAGGAGCAGCGACTATAGCACAGCAGGCCCTGAGAGGAACCCAGAGGGATCGGATGAACCCGACAGCCACCCGACCGTGCCAAGACAGCTCTGCAGAGCCCCAGCTGCTCCTCTGCGTCTCTTGTCACCGTGCGGTGCTGCCTCCAAGGGCCTCATCTGACCACGGACAAGGGCAGCGTCCCCGCTGGGACAGGGAATGGCTCAAGTCCCTGCAGAGGGACAAGAGGAGCTTCGCCTGCATGGAGGGAGGCATCAGACTGTCCCCTGCCACAGACCCGTGGCCTGTGCAGCCCTTAAAACACCTGGTGACAGCAATTGACTTCTAAGACAAGGCAGTGACTGGGACGGGCGTCACCGCGGCTGACACTCACAGGCAGACCGCACTGAGACCTCACCTCACCCGTGCGCTGCTGTGGAGGTAACATTGAGGCCAACAAGCAAGCTAGCAAGCTAGCAGCTTGGCCCACCACACCACAGGGGATCAGGGCCTGGGCAGGCACCTGTCGCATGTACTCACGCTGGAAAACATTTGGCACTGGAAGTAGAGCCTGCTCCAGGAGCAAGCACGGAGACCTAAGCCAGCCAGAGCAATGCAAGAACGGAACATCATGCCTGGGGGCAGCAGGGCTCCTGCTGGAGTCTGCCTGCCTCCCACTTCATCCCCGCCACCTTTCCCCCACAAGCAGCACCCTTGCCAGACTGAGAAGAGACCTCCCCTTGGGCCTCAGCGGCCTGGAGGAGAGAGGTGAAAGGCCTCTTTCCAGTATGAGTGTGTGCAGCAGCCCTTCAAAGCACCACTTCGCAGAGCACTCGCCCCAGCTATGTTCAGACATGCTTTGGGGTTGGTTTCGCACTCGCAGCTCAGCCCGGCACAGGGCCACAGCAGCCCGCGCAGGACTCCCCAGGGCCGAGCTGGCCCCACAGAACTCCAGGGGAAAACTGCCAGAGCCCAAGCGAACCCGCCGGGCTGCCCAGGGCCAGGCAGTGCCCGGCCACACAGCAGGGTGGCTCTGCAGCAGGAGGTAAATGTTAGGTCAATCCCATTCATGCAGCCACCGCAGAGGACAGCAACAGGTCTGCACCATGCATGCGCATGCACACCCCTACAAGATGTTTGTTCTTGCAGTGCTGATAAAGCAGGCCCGATAATACTGGTGGGGGGGGTGCTTTGTGCAGGCAGCACCCCCTCTTACCTCTCTGGAGTCCTAATACTGGGATCTGCTAAAACCCTTGGGAAATGCTGCCTTTAGGGACATGGGGGGAGGCTTAGAGATGACCTGCTTTTGCCTCCAATTCACATTCTGATTTGATCCCAGCCCCGGGTGAGGACAGGCGCAGGAGCTCCATGTTGGTGCTCTGAGCTCTTTCCATGCCAGCCGCAGCCTCTGCTGGCTCTAGACGGGCTCAGATGTGGGCTGACAGGCAACAACGAGACCACAACGGAAGTGGAAGTGAAGAGGGGTGGTGGGTGCACGAGGCATTCATTCAGCACAGCCCCATCTGTTTCAGAGGAGATGCAACTGCTCCAGTCAGCCCGGCCGGGCACTCACCTCAGACCCACAGCATGGCACTGCCAAGGCCTGCTTGCCAGACAGAGATTGCTGGCAGGACCCAGGGAGAGGCACCTCCTCTTCTACAAGCCAGGAGCCCACCTTCAGCTTGGTGTCTGCGTGATGGGCTCTGCTCCTAGCATCGAAGTGTTAAACACAAGGAGGTGGCAGGCTACCCAGGCCAGGAGGGGCAGGGGTGTTCACCTGGGGAAGGGTTAATTCCACATAACTCAGAGGCTCGTTACAACAAGAAAATCATCATGTCAGACCTCGGGAGCAGCGGGACGTGATGGCGTTTCCTGCCTCTCCACAGGCACTGCAGCCCCCCTCTCCCAGTGCTCGGGGACAGAAACACTACCTCTGGACGTCCATGCGGTGCTGCAGCTTCCGGAGTAGGATCTGTGTCAGGTCAAAGGTCATGAAGCTGATTCCCACGGCGATGGGACCTTTGACCCAGTTCATGCTCAACCCTTTGTACAGGCCGCGGACCAGTCCCTCCTCGCGGATGATCTCCTGCATGGTGAGGAGGATGGAGCTGTACGTGTGCCCTGTGACCCCCGCCGTCTGCATGCGCCGACGCACCACGTCCAGGGGGTAGGAGGCCGACTGGCCAATCAGGCCCGCACAGGCCCCAAACAGGAGCCGCTCCACGGGATACGGCTGCGAGCGCCCGCTGTGATCTGAGGATGGAGGGGAGAGGCGGAGGGTGTAAGCAGCTGCAAGCCCAGCCAGGACTCCTGTGACCCAGCTCCAAGCCTCTGGCTGACAGAATATCGGGCTGGCACGGCCCTCAGGAGATCACGTCTAGTTCAGCCCCCTGTCCCAGGCAGGACCATGCTTGTCTGAAGCACCCCTGAACAGATGTTTGTCAAACCTGCTCTTAAAACCTCCAACAAAAATCCAGGCACAATGCCTGAGACCTCAAACACACTCTTTAG
The DNA here is from genome assembly GCF_000455745.1 of Alligator sinensis. Classification (NCBI taxonomy): domain Eukaryota; kingdom Metazoa; phylum Chordata; order Crocodylia; family Alligatoridae; genus Alligator; species Alligator sinensis. The sequence continues at coordinate 232,894 of NW_005842344.1, forward strand.
TCTGCCCCGGGGAAAGCAGGGGTATGAGGCACTGCCAGCATCCTGCCACTGCAAGGGTGGGAGACAGCTGTGCCAACGCAAAGGGCACTGCTGCAGCCTTTACCTGCATGAAGTTTCTTCAGTGACTCGTAGGTGAAGAAGCTGAGGCCAGCATATGGGATCACACCAATGATGGTGGGTGTGAAACCCCTGTACAAGGTCTTCAGCCCTTCCTCCTGAGAGATGCGGATGAAGACGTGAATGATGTTGCTGTACCTGCCCCGGAACAGAAGCAGAGGGTTAGCATCTGCACAAAGCCCCGGGGTGACTCTGCACTGCCTCCATCAGATGATACTCGGACCTCACCAGCTCTCACAGGCGAGCCACATGTCCTTGTGAGGCACTTACATCTCCTTTGGTGTGACTGCCATCCGTGCCCGGACCAGGTCCAGGGGGTAAGTCAGCATGGCTGCTGTCATGCCTGCCAGCGATCCGGCGATGAATCTCGGGAAGGGAGGTAGCGCTCTGCAGTGAGCGGAGAGAACGGACAGTTCATGTGTGCATAGAGTCAGCCCTGCTTTTAACTTAGGCTCCCTCCACAGCGACACCAAATCCCCCTGGGGCTGGTACTAGGGACAGTCTGCAGGCTGCTGCAATGGCAGGGTCAGAGGCGCAGGGAACCCTGCATTAGGGACAGATGCCACCTGCCCATGTAGGGAGAAGCCAGGACCTGGGCTGGGGCACAGGGGCTGGGTGGCAGCTCTCCAGGCACCCCAGCCTGTTGCTTCTCTTGCAGCAGAAAGATGCTTGGTTTGCCACCATCCTTCTGGCACCCACGAACCTCCTAGCCCCACATGCCCCGCACTCACCCTCCAGAAACAGGGGGAGTCTATCCAGGGCCCCAAAGCCAGGATGGGGGCAGCAGGGACACTCCTTTGTGCTCTGCGCAGCCCTGCCCTTTGTCTCAGTGTGTTACTGGGCTCTCCTGGCAGCAGTGCTCTCTGCTGAGCCACGTGGGGCATCCCCACTCCCCCAGACCTCGAGCTCTCCCCACCTGGCACTGCCGTGCCCAGGATCAGCCATACAGGGCCTTACTTTCCCTGGAAACCGTAGTAGCTGCCCAGGAGCTGCTTGTACTCTTCATGTGTACAGAACTGGATGGCAGCGTATGGGATGACCCGAACCATAGTGGCCGAGTTCCCGCGCCACAGGCTCCAGATGCCGTCATGGAGGTAGCTGCGGTAGATGAACCTGTAGGCTTCCTGCACACAATGGAAAGTGAGAGGGGTCTGCATGACTGTAACATTTCAACTGAGAAGGACCTAGAGCATCTTCTACAGGGGAGAGCAAGTCCCAGCAAAACAGTGCCCCTAGGCCCAACCCCAGAGCGATGTGGAAAGATGTTAGCCATTTCCCCTTGCTCCCCCAGTTGTGCCCAGAGTCACAACACGACAGCATCGGTTTAGGACACAAAAACCAGCTGCACTTTTCCTACAATACATGCTGAAAAGGAAAAGAAAAGCTGGAGATGGCAGGTCTTTGGACTCAGCCCCTCAAGGCAAGGTTGCCCTGAGGTCTGTGCAGCTCACAGCCCTCAATCAATATTCTTGGGGCAAACTGGGGGAAAAAAGCAAACTTTGGTTGATGGACATTAGCAGGCTACACTGGGCACACACAGCACTTTGCAAGCCTGTTGGAAAGCACCTGCCCAAAGTCACACTTGCAGTCTCTGAACCAATTCCAGTCAGCTGGGGGAGGAAGGACAGGCATCAGGGACTGGGCCTACCCAACAGAGCCCAAGGAACTCCCACCATATTATTTAGGTGCCTCTGCAAGACAGAGGCAGACAAGGTTCCTTGGGTGAATTTGATATCTTTTATTAGACCAACACAAATGGTTGGAGAATAGTTATTAAGCAAGCTTTCGGGTTCAAAAACCCTTCTGCAAGACAGAGGCATGAGTTGAGGACTGGGACCCCTCTGAACAGTGGGATGGGCACAGGCATGCCCAAGATAGCTTCTGCCCAGAGGAGTATTATAAATAACCTTCATAATATCTTTACAAGGCTTTTCCTCCGTGCTCTTCCCCTATAAACACTGCCAATAAAACTCAGGCAGGACAGTTAAATACAACAGAGAGCCCTTTTATTACTATTGCTACCGTTAATCAAACGCTTCGGGTCACCAGGAGACGCACACGGAGCCTCACCTTGGCAGAAAATCTTTTTGAAGACACTAGAAAAAAAAAAAGGAGGTGGTGGTGAGGGCTGGGACTTGCTGCACGCAGCAGTGGCAAAGATCAGATGGGCATTCTGCTCAGCAAACAGAAAAAACCAGCCCCAGCGATAACTGAAATTGTTTCTCTGGGCCTTTCCCCCAGTTCCAAGTCTCCAGGCCACCTCCCAGCAGACAGAGGTCCGTCCTCTGCCAGCACTGGCAGGTTGTTGCTTTGGGGAGGTGAATAGACCTGGGGTGCATAAGCCAGTTCTGTGTGTTAAGAGTGATGCATGTTTAACAGACACCGGCACACAAGTTACAGAGTTAGGCTCACATTTTGCAAAGGACAAGGGCTCCCTCGGACTCCATGCGACAGGGAGGCTTTCCCCACACACAGCTCACTACCGGATCAGGGCGCTGGTTTTCCAGTGTCCTTTCAAAGTTTGGACAGCTCCCCTCTGGCTACAGGACATGCACAGCGAGTGGAAGGGAGATTTCTCTGGTGTTTAATTCCCCCCGCAGAACTCCCCTGCTAATGACGCATGGTCTTGACCCAGCCTCTTCTTCAGCTGCTTTCAAATTCCTTGTGGTTTGTAACTCTCTTGTCTACACAACAGTACTGTGCAATCCTATTTTTTTTCTGCTGCTCCCTCAAGCCCCTCCGGCAGTTGGGAGCTGTGTACAACAAATACTGTGCTGCTGCCCTGCCCACCGAGGTCCACCCAGCTACTCACTCTAAGATAACTTTTATAGGCCACATGGCCCACAGCCACTTCCTCTTCCTTGAGAGCAAGCCACTCCCAGGACAAAACCCTCCCGGCGGTGAGAGACAGGGAACTCCCTGGGATATTGAAGTTACAAGTGGCTGCTCGTAATCAGACAAGTGACCTCCCATGCAGTTCAGCACGCCAAACAAGCTAGCTGCGTACCCCATCTGTCTACCAGACATGGCTCGGGGCACTTCTGCTGCTGCCTTCCTCTGCTCACCAGGACCCATCACAACCTGTGCCCTCCCAGCTGCAGCTCAACAGCTTCCATGAGCTGCAACACTCAACACGAGCGGGTGCAATACCATGCACAGCTCTGCAGATGCATCTCAGCCCTGACCTCAGCTCCCCTCAACTGTGCTAGCTCTTAGCTCCCCCTCCCCCAGCTCCAGCCTGCACCACTGTCCCCTGCTGCACCAGATGTGGGCCTCTGCTAAGCAGAGAATGATTGAGCCCAATCACCTCAAACAGGATTGCTGCCAAGGATCAGACTGGATTCAAGCTCACTTCATCTGCAGTGCCAGGTCAGCTTAAATCTGCTGCTTCCGTAGAAGTCGAAGGCATTAGCCGATCACACCCACCCCCTCTTTCAGGGTACGGTACTTCCTAGTGGTTCCTGCTGTCGCATAGGGATTTATTGAACTATACCCACAGTCTGGCAGATGATGAGCCCTGGACCAAGTCCTAATTCCCACTGAGGGCGGGAGAATTTGCTATTCAAAACAGCTGATGGTGTTGTCAGATGGTCACTTTTAGGGTACAGGGTCCAAAAGGTCTGGCTTCCATGCCAAGCGAAGCCAGACATTCTTCCCCCTGCTCCATTGCCTCTGAAAGCGCCCAGTGTGACTGATTTAAACAGCAAACAGAGCTGGCTCAACCTAGATGCTACTAATCTGTAACAAGCCAGATGCACAACCCTGCCACCCGTTCTGCAGCTGGACAGCTCAGAAGTTGATTTTCCCAGTGTCCCCTGTTCCCTTTGTGCTTCCTACTTCCTCGCTGACATTTTGGGGCATTTCTCAGGGCACAGAAATGCAAGCAGTCCATATGGCATCATGCACCCCTTTGGTTTGCCTTGCAACAGTCTCTAGCACACTACATACTTCAAAAACCTTCCCCCAAAGACAGAGACAGGAAGAGCACACAACGCCCATGTGCCCCTGCTGCCTTCGTTGTGCCCTGGGACCCAAAGGGTCTCCTCTTCCATTGGAGGTCAAATGGGAGCAAGATCCAAGCTCCTAAACCTGACCCTTCCTGGCCTCAGGATCGGGCACTATGATCCCAACCAGGAAGGAAAGACCAAGTCTGCTCTGCTTCGTGCAGGTTCTGGCCTTGCACTGATCCCTGTGGCCCCCTCGCTGCCAAAGCCAGCCATGGCCCTGCAGAGCAGAAAGTGGGGCCCAGGGGAAGGTGGGGGCTCTGCTCTGTCCTGGGTGCAGCAGCACTCACCTTGAAACATGATTTTTGTCCTGTCCAGTGGGGCAACAGCCGTTTTGGCCACGGCACCAGCCAAGGCACCGGACATCAGGGAATTGAGCACGTTCTTCTTCTCTGGACCCCCCTGGAACAACAAAGCACGTATCAGCATTCAGCGAGGTCAGGCAACCACTGCGCACGTCTGCAAAGGGCACGACTTCGCTGCAGAGCTTGTTCAGGGGCACAGACACAGGCCAGCTTTGCCCATGCTCTGAGCTCCCACGTGGCCAAGCCAGACTCAAGTTGCCCTGGTGAAGCTATCCTCCACCCCAGTCCTGGGGCTACAGTAACCAGGGTCAGTGCTAGGCTTTGTGGAGGTGTGCTCTACATTTCCTGCCTTGGCCTGTGAATTGCTTTGCAATGCACGATGGAAGAATGTGTCTGGGTCTCCTGAACCCTATGCTCCCAACCTGCCAACTCCATTAAATCAAGGCACTGTGCGTTCTGTGCACATCACTTCCGCCGGCAGCCTGTGTTTTGGCTGCTGCCAACGCACGAGGCCAGCATGGGTATGTGACCCCATCCAGCTGCTGGCATTGATGCAACACCCATTTCTGCAACTAGAGACAGACAGGAGCAAGGGGCTTTTCCACTGCAGCTTGTCACCATGAGAAGGCAGCTACAGGACTGGGCATGATCTAATCCCACAGCTAGCCTGGGTGGGAGTCCCAGCGAGCCCCGCAGCAGAGCCATGCCCAGAGTCTTTTCCAGCTGAGATCAGGGAGGCAAAAAGCCATCTCTGGGGCCCTACTGGAATACTCTCCCAACCTGGGGCAAGGACAACTGGCAGGTCTTTGCTGCCTAGAATTCCCTGGATTAAATCCCCTGATCAACAGGGATTTAGGATGACCAGAAACTGAGGCCGAGGCCCCACAAAATAGAATCCCACTTCCCAAATGCCAGAGACTCCCAAGCAGAAACATAGCTCCAGGTTGGAGCCCAAAGGCAAAGACTAAATGAGTCTGGCAGGGTACAAAGTCGGGCACCTTTCACACCGGTGGGGTCTGTCCCTTCCATGCTTGCAGGATGAGCGGGTCCTGCACTCGCCAGGCTGGAGCCACAGACTCCCAGCTGGCACTTAGTTCTTTTAAACATGCACTTCCACTGATGCCCCAGCCACATTAACTGGTCTCAGGATCCTTGGGGCGAGGTGTGGAGGTTCCACGAGGGTGACGAGTGGAAGGGTTATCAGCATTTGTACTCCTGTCACACGTTCCAGCTTCATGTTCAAGGGCAGCTTTCTTCAGAACACGCAGGCAGAGCCAGGGAAAGCTTGGGACACCCGACACTAGGAAGGCAGCGAGCTGTGCTGTCAGCAAAGTCCAGATGTGTCATGGCCACCTTAGCATCTAGTGGCACAGTTCAGACTTGCATGGAGCAGGGAACAGACTGCTGCTTACTTTGCTTGGCTCACTCTGCCATGGCCTGACCAGCCCATCTCATTAGTGAGAATGACTGCAATGCAGGCAGGAGTCACTCTCAGGGTCCATCAGCTCGGGCTCTCCCCCGCTTCTCAGCTGAAGGGAGGCAAAAGGCAGCCCCGAGCCTCTGCAAGCCCTACCTGAACTGCAGGAAGCACTTTGGCCAGACAGGGTCAGGCAACCAAGGGCAGACACAAGACACAAGTCAGGAGGAGAACAGGTTCCAGTTGCCTCGGCTCTGCTGCATGCAGCCATTCGCAGAGGAGAGCTCTTTGAGGCGACCGGGCTGAGCGGCTGGCAAGGCTGCAGCATCACAAGTGCCAAACGCTGGATCCCCAGCTTGTCTCCTTCACGGTCCAGACCACTGTCTTCCAGCCTGGCTTATCCTACAGGCACAGTGAGGTGGACACTCATGTCCCTTACTGAGGCAAGTTAGCCCAGGATCAGGAAGGGGGCAGACAGACAAGTCCCCCAGGCTAGCTTCACACAGCTGGTGCACTTGTCATTTGCAAACTCCCACCCCACCTGTGCCTCTTCTGCCGGCTCGTTGTGATAACTGCATTTATTCAGGTACTCTGCCAGAGACCATCCCTTCTCCCCATTCTCCTGACACCAGTCAGGAGGTGACTCAGGCTTGCACGTTATCTTTGTCATTAGGATCCCACCAGCTGCCCCCACCTTCATGCCTAGGCTGTCTTCAACCTTTCTGCTAACAGCAGCTTCACAGGTGCTTATACTGGAAGGGTGCAATAATAGCACGTTTGCTGCAGCTCCTGCTGGGTGCCCAGGCCTGCTGACACTCAGGTTTCCTTTGCAGAGAAGCTAGCTGCCCACAAATCCACTGCAACACCCCCCCCCCCCCTTTACCTCAGGTAGGAGACGGGCGGCCACGATCGGCTCCACATTGTCCTGTTTGAGACCCACTCGCCCTTCCTTCACACCATTACCCATACCAGGCGTGCTTGCTAGGCGGAAGAGTTATAGCTCCTAAATTGAACACAAAACAAAGCAGCAGTTAAGCAAGAGCCAGGAGCAAACCTCCAGGTACTGCTCGTGCTTGCCCTGGAGCACAGCACAACCTGCACCGCAGGCCCCTTCTCACAGGCAGACCTGCTTCGAGGCCGTGTGTGCCAAGGCCTCCAGCACAGCAGCTCTCCCCCGTGGCAGCCAACTGCAGAGGCTCTGTCTACGGGGCAGTTCCCTACTAGTGCAAGCACATGGCTTACTATTCCTGGAAGTGGTTTTACCCTTTCCTGTGCCTTCATGGGTATGCTTTGGACCTGGGAGAGAACTCGGGTCCAGGATGCTGCAGAGATCCTGGATCTTACACAGCAATAACTCAATGTTCTCAGCTTCATAGTTTAAATAGGAGAAAAAGCAGCATCAGCAAGGAAACTTCCTAAAGTCACGTACCGAGCTGTTTTGCAATTAAGATTGCCACGAATGCCGCTGGCCCCAAGGACGGGCTCTCAGACAGACACAGTGGGATCTCAACCAGTCTGAGACCCTAAAAGGGGTCCCGCCAGACTTCAAAATGGGGGTTTCTAAACTGGTTTCCTCCTCCCCCCCAGCCCCCTCCCTTGCAATCTGAAATCTGTACCGTTTAGGACCATCCTCAATCTGTTTCCATTCCATTTCTGCCCACAGGGATTTTAGCAGCAAATTATATCACCCCTGGCAGGGAGGCTTAAAAATAGTCGATTCCTTCCCTCCTGGCACGTTTCTTTGCTGTGACTATGGTTTTCTAACACCCCAGCTCTCCAGGGCAAGATTAAAATGCACATAATTTTCAGGAGCTAGGAATTAAATGCGACTTTGCCCTCTCCCACTGCTTGTGGGGAAGGGTCCCGGCTGCATGTTCAACCTCCAGGTGCCCCAGGACAAGGCACACAGGGCTTGTACTGCTGGGTAGGGGAAGAAAACTAGTCCCAGCAATCCCTTCGAGGAGGGTGGCATAAGCAACCGGATCCATCAGCTTCCTAAAATAAACAGCCGATGCCTCATCTCTGCCACAGAGACTATTTTGATGATGCCAATGATGTGAGATCACAGCACGGTAAGTCACGGCAGGTTCCTTTTAGCCATACATTTCAAGCATGGCTGAGCTGCTGCTGGCAATGGGTGTCTGGAGGTTTCTCGCTGGGACACATGCTCTCAGCAGTCTCTGGAAAGGGTCACCCCACTCTTCACTACCGTGTTACAGTCGCAGGGGAAAAGGACATCAAATGCAATGAGCGGCGGCTGCGGCCCCTGACCTGCCCCCATCCGTTTAGCTCCTCAGGTTTGCCTATTTCTGATCCCCCGCTGACAGAGAAAATCAGTTCCTTTCAAAATATTTCGGTAAAAGTTGTAAGAGACTCAGGAGCTTTTCCCCAAGCAGCAGATTACATCAAACCATTTGTGAATAAAACAGCTGCCGAGGTCAGAGCGTCCCTCGGTGTTACAGCTCAAATGCCAGAACGACGCGAGATCTCGGGACCCGAAAACATCCCATGTTTTGGGAAAAGGGGAGGGGAAGGGGGGAAATAAGGACCAGTGATTCTGGGAGCTTGCTTTCCTCAGCCTTGTTCTCAAGCAAATTCCCCCCATCAGTCCTTACTCCACAGGTGTGGAAACTGAGGCACAACAGCCAGCCTACCCGGGAACATTTCTGGAAGGCCGGTACATCATTTAAGACTTCCCCAGATATCCATGTGCTTGTCAGTGCTTTCCACTCCTGCTGACCTATTTTATCACATCGCTGCCATAAATCAGTGCTAGTCTTCTCTTCCCAGATCCCCCCTGTCATTGGGGCGATATTCATGTAATCCAAGAGACAAATCCTCTCCATATGCGTTCATGCACAACCGATGTGATGAAGATCCCAGAGCCATGCACAACCCACACGCTGGCTCTGAAGGCGAGCGAACGGGCAACAGCGTCTTGAATGCCAGACGCTGCCCTTGTTTGCAAGAGCTCACATTCACCACTCCCCAGATGTTCAGAGCAGGACACTCAGAGGGTAACAATTCAAGTGGTAAAGAAAGAAGAGACTTAACACTCCAAAGCAGACCTGAACAACGAACAACAGCAATGTATGCACTGAAAAGCCTGCAGAGAGAGACAGGATACAGCGTGGCCACATCAGATGGAAACTCTCGGAGTCATAAAGATCACAGGACTAAGAGAACAAGACAGCGTACCTCACAAGGGATGATGTTATTAAACCAGTGTCACTTTGTAAAATACTCTATTGATTTTCCAACTGCCCGTAGCAGCTGCTGGTCTCCTCCTCATTCCATTTCCCTAAAGACTCCATCAGAGAAGAGTGCGTTTAAGTGAAAGTGAAAGCCACAAGCAGAAGGTAGCACCTTTCACCATCTCAGGCCCTGCCTCAGCAATGCGGGCCAAAGCAACAACCCCCATTTCCCCCCAAGCAAGGAATGGCATCAACGACATCCGTGCTTGTGTCCACAGTATTACCCCGTGACAGTGTTTGCAAGCAGTTGTGACTCGAAGGGAGCTAGTCCAAATGATTTTTAAGCCAAGACAGACTCTTCTGCACAGAAAAGGAAATTAGTAAGCCTGGGATGGTTTTAGCAGAGGTGCATGCAATAAGGATGGCATCAGCTAATTCAATGATCTTCTCCGTTAACGTGTTCAGAGATACATCTTACTTCAGAAGCTAAGGCACTGATTCTGCAAAAGACTTATCCTGAGCTCCCCCTTACACACCAGCAGTACCAGAGCTCCACCTACTCTACATACATACCTCAGTTCAGCACCATGGAGGTCTCTGCAGGGTCGGGGCTTAAGGAAAAGAGCAGGAAAGATGTTTCTCCCCACGTTTTCTTTCTGCAGAACAGCACGGCTCTCGACAGGGGAACTGCATGCTACTCCGGCTCGTGCATCAGCTGACTTGTAACAAGAGCCCTAATGATGCATTAGCAGAAGGAACCCAGTTTCTCTTTAAGAGTCCAGCATGAGCTGGCAGGGCCTGACAATTAGGAAACAAACCTCAGTTCATTAGTAAATCAATCAGATTTGATCCTCAAGCCATCAGGAGAAATGTGGCAGGGAGCAGCCCAATATTTGCAGAGACCCTGCATCTCTCAGCACCTGGGCACTTTCGCCTATGATTACACACGAGGCCCAGGTAAGTTGGGGGATAGAGGAGGGGGATTGCAAATGGGTTTTACTTTCTACTGTATGCCCACAGGTCATTTGTATTGCTCCTGCCCCCTCCACTCCATAGCTCACACACACGGGCAAGGGGTTCGTTATGCTAGGCACTGGACAAACAGGTGGTGAGACGACTTCCCCTGCCCAAGAGACGTTACAGTGTGAAAGCAAAACTTTTGGCCACGGTGGGCTTCAAAGATTAAACAAGTTTAATCAGTAACACACACTGCACCTCTGTAACAGGACTCCAGCCCGCTGGCTGGAAAGTACAAAGAGCCCATTATATCTGCCAAATTTAAGTCCTAGAAAAGTGACTCCAATCTTTAAAAAGGGTAGAAAGGAGCAGTTTTTCATATTCTAGGCTAAGGAGGAAATGCAGTTAACCCCTTGAGAGGATTTCTCATTGTTAGTCAGCAATAAGGTGCAAAGCACAGATTTCCACCGAGCACCCTTGAGTGCCCAGCTGAGAAGTGCACGCTGGTCACAGACAACGTGGTACCCGCCTGGCTTACAGGCCGCATATCTGAGGGTCTTGTCACAAGGGTTTTCCTGGATTTGCCTTGGTAAATGTGGAAGCCAACAGGAATCCTCAGCCCCGCGCGTGCTCCTGGACACGCAGCATGTTCTGTGCGTGTTAAGGAGAACAGTCCTCCTGGATTTTCATCTCTAGCCCCGCTCTGCGAGTATCCCAACAAACCATAGCCTACGGATTCAACTCACCCATCAAGTTAACCCTTTGCCAGGCCAGCCACTCTGCTTTTTAGCAGCTCTTTTCTGAATTAAGGACAGATGAGACAGAGTCAGATCATAGAGAGGGCTCCCAAAGAAGAAAGTTGCACATGCACTGCTCCATCAACACTTTGCCCAAAAAGAATGGAGTCTCTCAACTCTGCAAAAATCACTGGGCTTTCCCAGGGGGAGGAACTCCTCCCCATGCTGCAACTAGACCCCCCTCCTTGGATGAGACCTTCAGAATCGACACAGCACCTTGTCACCTAAAGAATAAAAAGATTGACTCAAATACCAGTAAAGTTCCACCAACTGGCAACGGGAGGGTTAATCTCAAACTCAGAGCAGAGAGCTTAAAAGAAAAAAACCGCATTGCTAAAGCCACAATCTGCAGGTTATTAACTGACCTCTCAATTAAACCTAATGAAATTAACTTGCCATAATTAAAACACAACCTGCACACCTCTCTGCTTTGCACAGCTTGCCTGCTGGCGATGTCCTTTCCTGGGGCAGGCCCTAGGTCTTGCTCCACTCCCAGGAGTGTCAGCGCCGGCAGGCAAGACAGAACAGCACCTAGAACAGGATCCTTCTTGGCCTCCTTCTGGCAACAGCTACTCCTCTGCTGATCAAGGAGGAGCTCGTCTTGCAGGCGGCTTATTCACTGAAGCAAGCAGCTGTTCAGATGCCACAAACAGGCTTGGCAGACTCTCATTGCCTTTAAGCACCCCGATACTCTGAAAGCCACAAAAGCAAACCTAGCCATTCCCGTTCTTACACTGACTACTTCGGTTAACATACAGCAGGCTGAGGCATCCAGCCAATATACTAGCTGGTGGCTTGTCATTACTGAAACATGCTTGCCCTACACTGTCGTCTCTTTATGTCTCTTTAGACCTGTACAAGACAGCAAAGTTTCTAAAAGACTGCCAGTTGCTCCACAGCGAATGGCAAAGCCATTGCAATGCAAATACCCAGCAGTGTCAGCGAGCCGCTTGCCAAGCACAGCAATTTTCTCAGATGTATTTACCTTCCACTTCACGCTGGTGGCAATGATGAACGTGTTTTGCAACGCCAGGCACAACGATCTGACAGGCAACAGCACGACCGCATGACTCTGGCTGCTAAAGGAACGTGTCCGCTCTCCATATAGTCGTGGACAAGCTTGATTTGTGGCAGTAAAACAAGCAGCATATCTCCAGTTTGCTGTTGCACTTTTCTAGCTGTCAAGAGTTTAACTAGATTGAAAAACAGGATTGGACACATTCTTGGAGGAAAGGGGCGTCAGTAGCTACTAAGCACAGGAGTGAGGGGCATGGCCTCTGAATCAGGGCTATCTGGACCTTAAATGCTGGAGGCTGCAAGTAGGCGAGGACCAGCGGAAAAACCCTGGTCAGACCCAGTTCATTCTCCCTTTCAGCCTCTGCCCCTTTGTGACACAGGAGACTGGGCAAGATGGACCCAGTGTCTGACCCAGTACATGGCAAGGAGATTTAGGGACTGGGGGGCACACTTTGTTCTGGGACTGAAGCACAGGGGCCCGTAGACGGTGAAGACAGGAAGGCAGCTGATGCCAGGTCTGCAACACAAGCTTGCAATGTCAAGTGGAGTTGCTCAAACAACTGACATCCGTAACACACCTCCCCTCCCCGTAACCTAATACAGGGGGCTTCAACCACCCCACAAACACAGCTACTAGCAACACAGCACAATTCAGAGCTGCAAAGGAAGTCTCCAACCTTGCAGTCAGCTGAAGCTGAAGAGGGATTTTGGAGGTGGGATACAATCCTCTAAAATTTGGCTAGGACGAACACTGTGAGACCCGTTTGAAACACCACCAGGGAGCAGCACCTCTCCTGAGTCTCCTCCAAGAAACCAAGCACAGGCTAGATCTCTTCTCCCATCCCTCATCAGGAGTTTCTCAGACTGGAAGCTGCTCTGGCAGAGAAGAGCAGTTCCTTGTGACTGTACAAACAGAGCTCCATTCCCGAGAAGAGCCTGGAGGCACATTTGTTAGGGAAACATTAGATAAAGCAGATTACACCTGGGGCAGAACAGTCCGATGCCAGGAAAGAAAAAAAAACCACTCGTCTCCACCAAGAAGTGCCAGCCTCCCACACGGCTCCACAGCGAGTTGGCTCCATCTGGTTCTGGTTTTTTGGTTTGTTCATCATCACATCACTAACAGACATTGCCTTACATCACAGATACTGGGAACAATCAACTGAAGCTAAGAAGTCTTAGTTTGCCCCCAGAAGGAAACCGAGCAGTAACTGAACCTGATGGGGAGAGAGAGAGAGAGAGACGACAAGAACTGAAGTCCCAGAAGCTGAAGTTCACTTTCTGGGGCAAACATCATCGCTTTCCCCAGGAAGATTTTCAAAAAGGCTTGACCAATCCAGAACTCTTAGTAGAGCCGATATCTTTTATTAGACCAGCTAAATAGCTGCAAAAAAATCCTGTATTTGCAGGCTTTCAGGCTCATGTACCCTTCCTCAGGCGAAGGGGAATCCATGAACTTGAACCAAAGCAATTCCCCAATGACATCGCAGTCAAGATTTTAAACCCCAAGGCATTATGTCTAAAGAGTCCATGGCATTTTAATGCTCATGAGATCTGTATGGATGTTTGCTTGTTTAACCGAACGCTGAAGACAGCATCAATGTTTCACGCAATAGGCATTTTCACTAGCAGAAGCATCCTGAAGTTAAACAGGTTTTCTTAATTCCAAAGTACAAGGCAAATGCAACTTCCCCCCCGCCCCCAACAAGCAGAGACAACTCCTTCCTTCCCAAGCAGCACAATAACTTAGGAGAAGAATGCTGCAAAGTCCTTGCGTGATTCTAAATTATGCTCAATTGGAGCCAGACACTGAGCACTGGAAAATGGCTTTTTAAAAAGCCTGGTAGCAAAGCCAAGTGTGCTATTCAGCACAGTCCAGGAGACCCACATTCTGAACGGAGCTTGGAATGCACTTTCCACAGAATAGAAAATCTTGGCAGCCGGGACCACAGCTGATTCTCTCGTTTCTAAAAGGAGACCGCAGCTGGGAGCTCCTCCACAACCAGACTGAAGGCCAGTGCCTAGCAGCAGGACAGATCGTAACTTTGGCAAACAGGGCCCAGGGAAAGTTAACCGATGAGAGCACCTAGTTCTTTTCAGACTTCTTCATCGGACAGCTATGGCAGGATGAGGAGGTGAAGCCAGTCTCCTCCTCATCAAGATGCCCATCTCTTGAAAGGCATTTCTGCAGAAGCGCTGGTGCAAAAGAGTGAGGCTAATAAAACATGCAAGGCCAGCATCCTCCACGGATGGCCAGGTTAATCCAGCCTGGTCCACGACCCGACTCCCCTGCCTCACAACCCGGGCCTGCCCGACCAGGCGGTTGTTTATCACTCATTTGCAGTATTGTCTTGTCTTGATCTCTGTGGGACTACTGCACTACCCATGGACTGGCGCTCCAAACAGGACAGCCCAAGCAGCTACTGAGAGCAGAGCAGACAGCTCTCTGCACTATCCAGCCCAGTCCACGGAGGCCACTGAAACACATTAGCACCCTAACCACTACCCACTTTGTTGTAGGCCACTGGTTTTCAACCCATGGTCTGCAGACCTCTGAGGGTCCACAGACTATGTCTAAGGGGTCTGGGAAAGAAGACTGCGATCAATCAAAAGCATGTGAATACCCAAATTAAAGGAGTCTGCACCAAAATGTTTTAGGGATGACCAGCATCTGACGCCACAGAGAAGGGAGATGCAGGGGAGACACGCACAGAGACGGGGCAGGCTCACAAGTACCTACATCCAAGCGCCCAACATCCCGAGTGCCTACAAGCAGGGTAAGATCACCTTTGCCATGGTCGGGGAAAGTGAGGTGCAGTAATCAAGATGACAAGGGTTCAAGCAGCACAGATGGACAGGAAGGGCTGCACCTCAGGCGCACGGTACAGAAAGAATGGCCAAGGTTTAGAGTGGGTCTGGAAGAGGGGACCTTGCCAGAGAGATGTCCACATCAAAGAGGAGGTCCAGCGATAGGCCTGCGGGACAGAAGGACCAAAGTCTCTCCCCCCTGCCCCTTGTTATATACAGTTACAGGCCGCACCTGTTCTGACTGGCAACTGTGTGCACGGCTGCCTTCATCCAGACCTCTTCTAACAGAATACCTTGAAACATGACCATGTCTGTCCTGAAGCTGACGTTTGTTTAAATGCATCAGAGTCTAAAAAGATAAAACATTAACTCGGGTGTTCCTCGTTAAACCCTAGCCGATACGCACACATCCCTGCAAAACACTATTTTTCTCATACCCCGCAGCAGCCTCCCTGGGTTTTTCTGAATTTAAGGACTTGAGGCATCCAATCATTTCACCATTTGGTTTCTTGTGCCATCACCCATCTGGCACTGGGTAAGCTTTTCCTGCGACCTTAAACATCCCTCCCGACTAATCAGAGAGCTGGCTCGGCCCAAAAATCTCAACGTGATGGCACATCAACTTCTAGCTTCCTGCGTGACAGGAGGGATTAGTGGATTAGTGGGAAACCTGGGAACAACGAACTCCTGCCTTCTAACCCCAACCTCCAGGCTGACTTATCTTATGACCTTGAACAAGCTGTTTATGCTCCAGTTCACCCTCTCTGTGAAAGGGGGATAAGTGTCCTCCCTTCCCTGGAGAGTTGCAACGACGAGTATTTCTACAGTACTTCCAACGCTGACGTCCAGTGACCGGTGCCGGTTCGACGTGGCAGACCAACGAGCCTACAGGATCCTGCATGTTTTGTAGCAGAATTGCTGTAGAAAAGGGACCTTTTCTGGCCCAAAACTTGTTTGTCCTGTACCAAGCCCGCAGCAGTCTGCTTCAACAAGTAACCCTGCGCTCCTCAAGTCAGCTCTAGTGCCTCCCTTAGCCCAGCTCAACATACCAGGTACACGTGAAACAGTCACCTCCCAGGCATCCAGGTGGACTGGCCTCAATCAGCGCATCGATCACAGAGCTGCTGAGGCGTAAAAGGTTTTCACAGCACCGTGCCACAGCCACTGGCCTGGGGCCAGACACGAGCAATGCTGCATCAAGCCAGCTCTCCTTCTCCCCAGCGCGCCGACCCTGCCACCACTCTGTGCAGACCTCGTGCTGATGTTATGGGGAAAGCATTGCGAGGTCCAGTGGAGACGGAGCACTACGGCACAGCCAAAATGTCAGGGGGGGGCATGTGGCGCAAGACTGATTTGCAGAGAAACAACGGTGCATCCAACACTCCCCGAGACGTCGATGAGATGCGCGGATGCTCAGCCCCTCCGTGAGGACACCCCTCCTCCCACGGGTTCAAACCAAACACACGAGTCCAGCGGCTGCTTTGGAAAACACGGACCTGACTCTAGGGTCAGTCAACCTCAGGTTATTTTTAAGTGCATTCACTTTTCGACTGTTGGTCAGCCCCCCCCCCGGCCCTCCAGCAGCCTTCACAATAAGAGCTCTCTTCCCTCACCTAAATTTCGCTGTACCCACAGGTCACCGACACCTCCTGTTTCCTTCACAACTTGAACCGTTTAAGACGGAAAAACCACGCAAGCATATTTCCAAAACATTCCAACCTCCCAACCGCATGAACCTCCCCAGGGCAGCCAATCGCCAGCAAAAGCCTGGCTCATTCATTCGAGAGAAGCTGGAAAGCATAAGGATGCAACTGTCTCTCCCAAGCAAGGGTGAACGGCAAACCCACACTTCACAGCTAGTAGCGAGCTTAATAGCTAACCAGAAAATGATTGTCAACAGAGTGCGGTTACATTCTTAACTCTTTGGTCCTATCTCCAGGAGCAACTTTGCTTTGCAGAAGCTTAGCATTTTAATCAGGGCAGGACCTGCTATGCCTTCTGGACAGCAGGCTGCATAGTCGGGCGGAGCTTGGAAAGACCGGCCGCACGGCTTCCCCCCTCCCCGTTATCAATTCCAGCATTTTCTAGGCATTTTGAGTTGCCGTTGCTGTCCCACCTTTACGACAAGCTCGAGCTGGTTTCTCCTCTCCCACGTTCAGAGGCCGAGCGAAGGCCAGCAGCCTTCGGTCAGTAACATTTTGCTTACACGAGGCCTGGGAAGGGCGACTGGAATCGAAGCTAGCATAAGCGCCGACTTGTATTTTTGCATAAGAGGACGGACATATGACAGCCCGGCCTCCTGCCGCGGGACCCACGTACCCTTCGCCTCGGGCGAGCGGCACAAGTCACTCGCTAGCCGCCCGGTTACCCAAGCAGCAACATAAAACCCCACCTTCCTCCCGCATTTAGGGCAGCTGAATGAAAACACCCCCGGTCGGCGGGAGGCACGCGGGGCTGACCCCATGCTGGACTCGAACCCCGGCCCCTGATCAAAGCCAACGGAGGGACGAGGAGCTCAGCCCACAGCGCTGTACGACCCAGAAAACACCTGGATCCTGCTCCTCATTTGCCTGGAAAGTGAAACTCCCTGGGAAGCGGATCCTCTTCCAGGGCACACGGCCGGCTGCGCACGCGGGGCGAGGGCGAGGGGGAGCGGCGCGGATCGCATCTGTGCCCTGGATGAAACAGTGCTAGGAAAGTCACTCCCCCCACCCCGGGCACCAGGCCCCAGCTTTTCAGCCCCCTG
>NW_005842344.1:250886-256134 GCF_000455745.1 Alligator sinensis
GCGCCCTAGCGCAGTGCCGCGCCCGGACGGGCCGCGCGGGCAGCGACATCCCGTCATCGCTGAGGTACGGCCTCGCCCACGGGCACCCGCCCCCGGCGGCGTGTCACGGGCACGCTGACATGCGTCAATGGCACACTGGCATCGTGTGTCACGGGCACGTTGACATCATGTGTCATGGGCATGTTGACGTCGTGTCGTGGGCACGTTGACATCATGTTGTGGGCACGTTGACGTTGCGTGTCACGACATCCCGTCATCGCTGAGGTACGGCCTCGCCCACGGGCACCCGCCCCCGGCGGCGTGTCACGGGCACGCTGACATGCGTCAATGGCACACTGGCATCGTGTGTCACGGGCACGTTGACATCATGTGTCATGGGCATGTTGACGTCGTGTCGTGGGCACGTTGACATCATGTTGTGGGCACGTTGACGTTGCGTGTCAGCGGCACGTTGACGTCACGTCATGGGCACGTTCACATTGTGTGATGGGCATGTTGACATCACGTGTCAGCAGCACATTGACATCACGTCATGGGCACGTTGACGTCATGTCGTGGGCACGTTGACATCATGTTGTGGGCACGTTGACGTCACGTCGTGGGCACGTTCACATTGTGTGATGGGCATGTTGACATCACGTGTCAGCAGCACATTGACATCACGTCATGGGCACGTTGACGTCACGTGTCACGGCCCGTCGGCGTTCTAGAAACGTCCCGGAATCAGTTGCGAGAGGACGGCCCTACCGCGGTCGTAGCAAAGCTGCAGCGAGGGAAGTTGAGGCTGGAGATGAGGGAGGTTTTGTCCCTGGGAGGGCGGTGAAGCGCTGGGACAGGCTGCCCAGAGAGGTGGTGGAGTCGCCGTCCTGGAGCTTTTTAACGGCAGAGCCGTGGCTGGGACGATGGGGCTGGGGCTGGTCCTGCTTGGACTAGATGTGACGCCCCGAGGTCCTCTCCACCCTCACGGACATCATAGACTCACAGGACAGCAAGCCGCTTCCATATCCCGGGGCAAAAGGTGCCGATGCCCCAACCCGCTCTCGCGAGGGTGTCGCGATGCCGGCCCAGGAGCAGCCAGCTGCTGACAACGGCCTGCAACGCGCCCCACACGTTTGACCAACGATCCCAGAGCCGGCGGACGTGCCGCGCCGGGAGGTTTGGCTTCGTTGCATTCTCCCGCCCAGAAAAGAATAGAAGGTGAACGGCGGGGCTGGGCAGCAAACAGCTTCGTGGGGAAAGCAAAATACTTTCAAAGCCCAGGCCTGGGAGCTAAAGACAAAACCAGGCGCCAGCTCCGCATCAGCAAATTGCTGGGGACGGTCTGGAATTTGGCGCTTCTGTCGAGCAACGCTGCAAGGGCAGAATCGCTGCCACTTCTGTGTGACTTTCTGAAGGGGTCCAGACTGTTTTTTTGTTTTCGGCCCGCTCCCACAATGCAGCCACCTCTGGGGTAGGACAGCTCAGGACACGGGGGAGAAACGCTGCATCGGCAGAGGGGGAACAGAGCTGGAGTTCAGCCGGGGGGCTGGTAACGGCTCCCTCGGTTCCTGCACCCGAGATAAGAGCGCTGTGTCTGAGGGTCATAGCTCCTGTTTGCGTTTCCACTCAAGAGTGCCTTCGGAGACTCCCTGTCTGAGCCAAACTTGTAACCGGAGCCAAGGAGACAGCTAGGCTGGAGGCTACCGGGCTGCAAAGGCCAGCCCTTGGGCATCTTTATTTACCTACTATCACCAAGTCATTTATTAACAGTCAGAGCCAGCATTTAGGACTAAGGCTGTAGGGACATCAGGACAGAGCTTAGGCAGCCAATATAGGGAGCCATACTGGTTTGCCAGCCTGTGGCTTTTTTCTCAGAAGAGCCCCCTGCCTCCTGTCCAGCTGTACTCAGGCCCATAAACCAGAGGCTTGTGCTGAGACAGGAGTTTGCAGCCAAGCAGACTGGAAAATTCCCAAATCATGAGCCAGACCCCTCCCCAAGCCTGAGACTGGCTTGAACATCATGAGATTTTAAAACAACACATTTTGGGACCTACTGATTTGCCTTCTTTCGCTGGGGCCTTTCAGAGTCATACTTCCAAGCTTTTCTCCGCAACTAGGAGAGCTAGAAACTTACTTCAACCCCCGTCCCCCTAAAACCGGGGTTCTCTCATACCCCATGACTCCAAACCCAATCCCTTCTCGCCCACAATTCACCAGATGATTCTTGTCTCACTTTGAAGATCACTGAGACGAGCTACATCGTGCCCCTTTCCTCATCTCTCCCATCTCTCTTCTAAGTCTAGTTGATTTCATAGGTGATAAATTTAACGTTCCACATTCCCATGGTCTGAAAGCTGCTTCTATTTCCTTCCTCCCAGCTGGGGAATATGAGACGGTAGCTTCTTCTGCACATCCATGTGCTATAAGAATAGCCATGGAGCTTCCAAACGGAATAAACTTGCCATCATCCAGCAAGGCTTTTAGAACGGAAGGGGTAAAAGTCCTTCGCAGAAAGGCTGGGCAGCGATGGGAGGGCGGGATTCCTGCAGTGCTGCCCTAGAGCACAGGCGCAGGTCCAGCTGGGTGAAAGGTTGAGTGGCTGCAATGCCGTATCTCACTCCGTGCTCCTCCCACCCCCCTCGCCTGTCCTGTCCTTTGACTCACTGACTTTGGAATTAATGTGGTGGCTGGTGCAAGATGCTGGCCCAACAGAACCGGAGCCCAACCTGCTGTTTACCCACACACGTGCCAGCAAGGCAGGCCCCAGCTGAATTTCTCCCTGCTAGGGGTTCATCAAGATAAGTGTAAAAAAATCTGATGTCCCCACTGTGCTGCAGCTTTCCCCAGTGCTACCACAAGCGGGGTTTGCATACCAACAACTCCCCAGGGCCAAGGCACCACGCATGAGCAGAAGGGCTCTCTCCCACCTAGCCACTCCTTGGTTTCTTTGCAGAAACTGCCAGTGAGAGGTGAGCCAGTTGTGCTGCTGGGATTTTTTATTGTGGCATGAAATCCAGTCCGTAAGACATGGACTGAGACCCCATCCCCAGATACCCCAGGGAAAAATTCCTCTTTTCCCTGCTATTGGATTTCCAGAGGGCCTTTGACTAGAGTACCGAGACAGGATGTGCAGACTGCTTTCCATGCTGGGCTGGTACATAAGAACAGCTGCGTTCCCACCCTGAGGGAGCCCCACATTTCCACAGTAGCACAAGTGTTCGATTGACAATGTATTTGTTACAGACCTGCATGATTCCTGAGTGAAGCAGACAGATGATGTGGCTGTTCTCAGAGGCCCCACCTCTGAAAATGCACCAGTTCCCTGACCAAGTCAAGCCTAAATTACTGCCCTTCAGATATGCATTTCAGAAGTGGTCCCTAACTCCAGTTCAGACTCAACCAAAGCCCCAAATCTGGCACATCCCCACATTTTAGGCCATTCGTATTTGCTTGAATTTGGTTTGCTTCCATAGTAACATCTTACCTGAGGTTGGTTTCTGCGTCCCTGCCTTGAAACGCTGTCAGAGCTTCTAGGCAGTACATGAGAGTGTGCTCTCAGGTGCCCTCTACCAGTTGGAGAGAAGGCAAGAGACCACTTACCTAGAGGGCAAAGAAAGATTGATCTCTGTCTTGTAGGTGGAATTCGGCAGTTGGCTACTTCAAAGAACGGGCGAGGATCTGGACTCACAAGGACCTTCCTTAGAGTTGTACCATTTTGAGCCCAAGTTCCTCTCTGCCTTAGAGACGCAGCAGGAAAGATGGTGAGTGTGCATTTGTTTGGTCTCCATTACATTCAGCCTGAACCAGGTACACAGGAAAGAAATCTAGAAAACTAGGAATAGCAAATTTTGTGCTGAAACTTAAAAAGGAAGATTTGTTCACTTTTTATGAGAATTAGGTGCTCAAAATCCCTTATGAATATTCTCTATGAAAAAAAACAGCTTTAACAATGATGTCTTATTGCACGTAGGTTGTATTGCATGTACACACACATGTAAGAGTGTGTGAGCATTTATATAATCATGATGAGTACTCATCCTCTTTAGGGAGACTGTTTTTAATGAGGCCCAGTTAGTTGGATTTGTTCCATCTGATAAACAATTAGACATTCTCCTCTCCCTTGTTGGAAAACACTAAAAAAAGGCTCACAGATGAAAGGACCATTAGGATCTCCCTCACATACCAACCCATCAGTTACTCGCTTCTGGAACAATATCATATGACATCTATTTCCAAACGCGAACAGCGAGATTATAAAATAAAACACTAGTCCATGCCATCGCCAGTTGATATCACATACTGGTTTGAAACGTTCCCATAGAATGAAAATGGATACAGCCAATATGCTGGAACACCAAACACCATACTAAGAGCACAGCACTGGGACAGGACAGGGCACATTCATTCTACATAGCGTTTAGGACTTCTAGGTAACAGGGGCACAGAGCGGGATCAGGGCAAGGCCCATAACAGTGAGTTAGGGTCACATGTCATGGAATACATACATAAGGGAACAGCCCCTGTCTGGAAATGGGTAACACACAGCAGTGGAGGAAAGTAGGTCTTCCCTGGCATCAGGTTGAGAGAGTAGAGTATCACACTGAATGTATCAGCAGCCAAAGTGTCTGCAGACAAAGGCATCTCCTGTACCCGCTCACTACAGCCTCACAGGCCAAGAGGTTTCTTCAGCGGTTCAAGGAGGCCAATGCAGTTTGTTCCAAGCCACTTTGGCCAGCAGGCTGTGCCTACATAGATGCCCAGAACCACCAGGGTTCCCTGGGAAAGTGGCTTACTGAGCCAGGCTTCCCTTCTGGCCTGTCCACAGCTCCCGAAGCTCCACTTTGCAGCCAAGGTCCCTCAAGGCAGCTTTGGCCACATCACCACAGTCCTGGTGCGCTGCAAGAGCTTCTGTGATCAGGCTCTCTGCACCCATCTCCAGGATGAGCTGAGAGAAGTCCTGGGTCCGGGAGACCAGGTTGCGGATCAGCATGCAAGCCTGTTTCTGAGGAGAGAAGCAAAGGGGAGAGACATCAGCCTCTCTCCAAGGGGCGGGAGGCTGCCCATGGGGTATCCAAGGGCATACACAGAAGGGCTGGGATCTGAAGCACTCTTCCAATACCGCAAGCCCTAATGTGCTTTTCATAGCAAAAGCTCAGGTCCCAGTGTGTGACAGCCTTGGCCACAAGAAAAGCAGTCGCTCTGTCCTGAGGCTCACCCTTCAAACCCAGATCGGCAGGGAAGGCAGCCCACCGCCCCGGGGTCTTGGGCT
>NW_005842344.1:256151-282795 GCF_000455745.1 Alligator sinensis
CCCCAGAGCGGCAGCAATGCCAGCCAGCTGCCCAGGATTCTGGGACTGCTTCCCTAGGGAGCCTCATCATTTTCCTCTTCCACAAGGGCAGATGCAAGAGGCAGGACAAAGGCATAGAGATTTACCCAAAGGGTTAACTCCTGTTTAAAGCAGCCCACCGATGCCACCCCAGCATGGAACCCAAGTGACCCAGCACAATGTCAGAACTCCAAAGCAGCAGCCCTCAGACAAGGGACACCAAGCACTGTCTAAGGACGCTGGACGCACCAGTCCTACACTACAGCCCTGAGTAGCTACTCAGTTAGTCTGCACCACCTCAGCAGGGAACGATCAACCCCCCACCCTGCCCAATTCATGCAGGGCTTGAGGGCAGACTTTTGGCATGGGAAGAGTTAACACCCTCTGGCACAGACAAGTTTTATTTAGAACGTGTTAAATAGGTAAAATACTTAGGAGAGCTGCAGAGCAAGCTCAGGCTCCCACAGGGCTTGGCAAGGGAGAGCTGGGGCTGATTATCTGCTATGCACATGCCTGACTCAGCCTTAGGGGACAGGCAGCAGCTCATCTCTCCAGAGACCACCTCCAGAGCAGTGCTGGCCGGCTCTGGAAAGAGGCTCCCCCCACACCCTTCAGCCTTAAAGGACATGAAACTTTAAAGTAGCTGAAAGTGTGAGGAGGCCCCAGCTGAGCTCAGACCAGCTTAGTCTAGGAGGTAGTGTCAGTGAAGAATACAAATGCAACAAGCAAGTCACTGGGACTGACTACAATCCTTGGACAGTGACCAGCAAGAATCTGCAGTTGAGCAGCTTGGAGAGATGAGCGGATGCTTCTCAAAGAGCTACAGAGCCACCAAGTCTTTCATCACCCTCCTAACAGCTGCCAGGGGAGGCACAAAAAAACCCAGTGAAAAAGTGAACTCAGAAGACCCCTGGTTCCAGATTAGCAATTGAGAGCCCCAGTAATTGAGATACCTGCACAGTCACTTCTCTTGGATGCGCCTTCATGGCTTGCAGAGCTGCCAGGGCTCCTCCGCCCTCCATGATGACTTTACAGTTCTCTGGCTTGCGCAAGGCCAGCATGCACAGGGCTGCACACCCCTGCTCACAGATCTGGGAGTCCGAAAGGAAACAGGTGTCAGTGGCTGATAAAGCTACTGTTGGAAAAAGAAGTCACCAGAGGCAGAACCCTGTTGCCCTTCCCCACCCTGACCTCAGGGAACTTCACAGGCAATGAGGGGCAAAGCTGAGTGCCAGGTGGGCTAGTCACCCATGGATGCAGCAAAGCCAATTTTCCAAGTGAGTTGTACTGGGCTGCTGATGAGATGCATCCAAATAATCAGCCTAGACAACAATGACCTTTGTGTACCCACAGAACAGCATGGCTGACATCTCCTCACACCACTCCCACCAACTGATGAGGGAGGGCACGCTGTACTCTGGAGTCCACTCACCCGTAAGAGGGCTGACCAGCTTAAGCGAAAGGGGAACTGATGGCAAGACTGTTCTGCCATTAACAAAGCCAAGTCTCAGGTGTTGGTTTTACACAGATGTTTGTTTTAAGCAGCCATCAAATCAGAATGATTTTCAGTAACGGCTGGATTTAAATTGCTGAGTTGGAAGGTGAAAGCCCTGTATCCAATTTCCAATCATTTTGACATCCTAGTACAGAATAAAACAGTTAATCGATGCCGGTCACAGCATGCCTTTCATTAGTTGAGAGCACGTGAATGTTCAGGGGTCTGGCAAGTGGCTTGTTACGCTGCCCATGCTGGGAGCAGAACTGTACTTGATGTGCGACAGCAATGCAAGTGCAGCTAGCACTGCTCTGCTCCCAGCATGTACAGGCTTTATTCTAAGTCAGAAGTCATTTTGGGGATTAAAGTGATGCTACCTAGGGGAGGAAAAGTGGACTTAAAACCTGATCTTCATGCCCGGGCACAGGCCCCCAGGCCAAGTCACCATGAGCACACATGCTTTAGCATACCTGGGGGTTGGCAAGGTGATGGTTCATAGCCAGCACAACGAGATCTGTTCCTCCAGCACTGATGATGGCATCTTTCACATCGTCGTTGCCTGCGATGGCCCGGACTGCACTCAGCACCTGTTTCACCAGCTCCTGCATCCAACAAGAACAAAGTACAGCCCAGGGAGGAATGCATACTACATGCCCCTTCTGCAAGATCACAGCTACACAACCTGAATGGCAACACCCCTGAGAAATTCCGCACCCCTGCCTGGAGGATACAACTGCCTGATGAGCCACGTTGTGTCCAGAACTCCCACCCCTCACAGGTGAGAAGCAGTTTTCGTGTAGCTTTGGAAAGGAGATCCAAATTGCCCTGCTTACAATGGCTGAGGCTTTCAAAGATGCCCAGAGGAATTGAGCACCCAAATCCCATTCAAATTAAGTGGGACTCAGATAGCTGCTATGAAGAAGAGACTTCTGGCTCCTCTAGGAATGAGGCAGCTTATTTGCGCATTTGGGAGGGTATCTGAGCTCCCTGCTTGACTAAAGCAGCACATGCAACCTCATGCTAGGTAACAGTGTCTGCGACAGGTACCAGGATAATCACCAATAACATGAGGGTCAGCCCTCACTGGTGACCAGCATGTCTAATGTTTGCTCACAGCTGGAAAACAATGAAGAAGGAAAAGTGCCACAGGAATGTAATGCAGCATAGCCACCATCCCCAGGGTGCTCCGAGACAGGCAGCCCCTGCACCGGAGAGGGACCATACCTTTTGGTCAATGCAATCAGCCAGCAAAGACACCATGAAATTCAAGCCTCCGAGGTCCACGATCTCTTGACAAAACTCATTCCGGACAGAAAGACGCGAGAGGGTTGCACACAGCTCAGTGAGAACACTGGAGTCCTCTGGGAATGCTGCAGAGGGAGAGAGATAAGCCAGGGAAATAAACAGGGGACAAGAGACAGGGTTGGCAGGGTCAGGGAGTATCACATGCCTTTTAGAAAAAGGATTAAGCAGGATTCTTCAGTGGGTTTCAGTCCAGATGTGAAGGGGCAAGCACTCACATTCCAGGGTTCCCCACGCCCCAACACTGGCTGGCACCCATCTCTAGAGAGACTGTGGGTTGAATAAGCCATGGAGCCTGAATGCACCTTTTACTCAGTGAAGGCCAAGCCTGAGACATGTTGTCTGGACCAACACGCAGGATAAACCTGAACAGCCATCCTGAGCTGAACTGCTGCTCTCCAACCAGGCAAGCTGCCAGCTCTGGAAACAGACATCCCAGAGAGGTGATGAGGTTTGCTGAAAGTCTTGCATGGTCACCAGGGAACAGAAGCTAGGACTCCTGATTTAGTCCCCTGCTGTGCCAATTGCCCCAGCACAAAACAGGAACATCTGGAATTAAGCAGCACGTTCTTGAGCTAAGGGAGCAAGGAAGAGCTGAAAAGGGTTGGCAGCAGAGGAATTACTCCTACCTTTGGCAGCCTGTATGAGGATCTTTAAGCCATCGTTCTCTGCCACAATCATCCTGGCATGATCATGGGCATGGCCAAAGGGCACACGGATGTCATCATCAAAGGTCATGATCCGCAGCGCCGAGCAAGCCTCTCGCACCAGGCTGGCGTGGTTACCATGCTGGACAATAGCACTGGTCAGCAGTGGCAGGAGGCCACCTTTCACCAGGTCCTGGCGGTTCTGCTCATGTTTCAGACAGGCATGTCGGACACATCGAATTCCCGCAAGCATCATTTCAACGTCATCTGCTTTTTCCTTCAGGGTTTGCAGCAGCATCTTCTGGCCAGCAGAGTCAAGCAGGTCAGGCTGCCCCTCCATGAGAGCAGACAGAGCCTGGAGGGCCTGGAGCATAGTGCTTTCATCTCCCGAAGCAAGCCTACAGGCAGAGAGCACCACAGGATAGGCGCCTTTCTGCCCAGCCAGGTAGCGAGAAGCCAGCTGCATTTTGCACTGCTTGCTCAAGCTTGCCAGGTGCTCACCAGCTACACCGAGTTCAGAGTCAGCTATGGATTTCCTGAGGGAATCTAATGTCTAAAGGAGGAGAATAAGGGTTACTGTCCTCCTAGATCACATGGGAAAAATGACCCACTGCACAATCAGATTTGCTTCTTTCCAACCATCTTCTCCCTCCCCTTTTAAATTCAAAATGAATCGGCAACAAAGAACACCAGCCAGCCATGGAGAGTGATGTTCTGTCTTTGTGCACAGAATGGAGTCAGAGGCAGAACAGGCTTCCCTGCCAACATGTCCCACTCAGCCCTCTGTCCCTGTGGAAGCACCTGATCTAAAGATGGCTTTTGTGTCATGTACCAGCACACGCATTAGACTCAGACTGAGGCATGTGTCAACTGATACTCTCTGCTAACCCGGGCTGGACTGGGAGGGAGGAGTGGAGATGAAAGGCTCCACAACATGTCACCAATCCTCACAACAGCCACTGACCATAGTGGCAGAGCTCATTAAAGCAGGCTCCCCTTCTTTGCAGCCAGAGAAGAGGCTGCTTGGAGGCTATTCACAGCACTCCCTGCTGCTGCCAGCCAGGATAGTACTCTGCACTTATGTTGCCCCCACACTTTGAGTTGCTCCAGGAGCTGACTCAGCACAGGCACCCCCTCATTTGGCAGGTAAGGAAGCTAGAAGTGCAGAGGGATAAGCCTGCTCTTGGGAGGCATCAGCAGAACTAGAAGGGGAGGCAAACCTGCTGATTCCTGGCACCGTATTCAAAGCACTGAATCATGCTGCTGACCCTGGGGGGCAACACTCACTTCGTTTTTTCCTACCTGCAAAATCTCGTGCTTTTGCTCCTCACCGTTTTCAGAGGCAGGTCTCGGTGCAGCTTTTACAATGGTACTCAGATCAACACCTAAAAGGGAAGAATGAAACAAGGTGGCTTTAGATGCATTAACTCTGGCTGCACTGGGGAACAGCAAAACATGGAGACAGACTAAAACAGAGCACAGATCAATGACTTAGGATGTCCCCCTACCCTCTGGAAGGGAGAGGAAGCCAAGAGAGTACCTTTGTTAAAAACCTGGTCACCTCTGGTTAAGTCTAACCTGAGAAAAGTTAGTGCTGCCTCTCTAAATCCCCCTTTGAAATGCCAGTTAAGGAAGGTTTTTCTATCCTGGCCCCTTTGTAAAACCCTGATGTTTATTGTAGATCAGTGATGCTGAAGGTAGAGCCCGTGGGACCTGGCCCCACACTCTGGATCCAGCCCATGGACTGGCTGTGCCCCACTTATCCAGCCTGCATCCGGAAAGGCTGAGAGCCATTGCTGGAACAGATTCTGCATATCAATATGGGTCTTTGATCTATACAAGCCAATTCCTCTGAAGAGCTCTGGGCTCTTTCAGACTGAAAGGAACTCACAAAGGACAGAAAAATGCTGTCCATTTTTGTCAGTCAGTCTCCAGCCAGAAGTACAGCTAAATACACGTCCAGGGATTCTTCA
Source organism: Alligator sinensis (assembly GCF_000455745.1). Classification (NCBI taxonomy): domain Eukaryota; kingdom Metazoa; phylum Chordata; order Crocodylia; family Alligatoridae; genus Alligator; species Alligator sinensis. The sequence goes on from NW_005842344.1 coordinate 261,587, forward strand.
GCACCTCTAACTGGCCTCTGCTGAGAAGTAAGCTGACATGTCTGAAGGGTACCCAAAAGCTCAGCACAGACCCCCAGTTTGCAACATGACTAAACCATTCATACAAGTCTGTCTTACCCAACAGCTGCAGAGCAAAATTCATTTGCAGTACCTTGAGATTCAAACTGCTCCACAGCTTCTCTCACAGCTTCTTCTGGATCCATGTCAAATTCTGTGATGTTTTCTTGCACCACTTCATCAAATGTTTCCTGTGTAACTCGTTTGGAGGCCATTTTTATTGTTAAAAGAGAGCTGAACAACTTCCTGACCTGCCATCGGGAAAGACCAAAATTAGATTTGTTCCAAAATGATCTAAAGCTTTGAGAACTAACAAGAAACCAGGTAACCAGCTGTTTGCCAGAATGAAAGCCCAGGACATGAGCATGGCTAAAGATAAAAGAGTAGAAACTATCCCCCATAGATGAGTCACCAAGTTACAGAAGCTCTGTCATCTCTCGCTGCTGCAGAATAGTTGTCACACCAATAAATGCAATGAACACAAAGCCGTTTTTAGGTCAACGCTGCTCCGTTTAAAGCAGAGAACTTACAGAAACCAAGGCAAGAGAAGTGACTTAATCAACACGAGACAGTTTCTGTATGCAGTGCCTGAAACGAAGAATCCAAGGGGCTGTCTATCTGTTTCTTTTAAGGATTCCAACATCGTCTCTGTAGTTTGCCACCTCATCAACTATATTTACTTCTAAATGTCATTCAGGGATTGAACCAGAGTCCAGCAAAAAACCGCAATAGAGAGCACTCCATTTAAGTGGATAGCATCAGGACTGGAAAACGATAAGCACTTAGTCCAAGCATGCACTAACAAACTCAATATAAACGACGTTCATTAAATACAAGGCTCCTTAGCTTGTTTCTCAGCGTGCCTTATACCTCTGATAGCAGCCTTGAATTCCACAGGACCCAATCAGTTCAGCTGCTTAAGAAGCCATGAAATCAATGGCTCCAAGTCAGCATCCCCCATTACGCACATTATGTAGGATTAGATAAGAGCAGAGCCTTTCTAGACTGGAGGCACCCTCGCGGAGATACAAGGCACCCTTAGGTAAATGCGAGACACCCCTTGGAAAAGTCCAAGCTTTTAGTTTTCACTCTTTCTTTTGATTATGGCAAAAAAAGGGAGCAGAATTTCTGTTGCCAAGAACTCGGGAAGCAGAACGCTTTTAACGCTCTGGATTGCTCTCTGGGTTCATTTTACAAGAAGGCAGAGCAGAGGTGCAGCTTTACAGCCTAGCTAAATAGGACAAGCCGTCACGAACCCATCAGAGGCTGAAGCAAACCTGGGTTCACGAAAGCTCGTGCTGTCTCGGTCGATCTTATTTAGCGAGTGTATAAGGGGGTGTCTCTGCCTGGCTGATAACCGACCGCGGTCTTGGGGCTCACCACCTCTCTCTTCCCGGTGAATCACGTTTGCAGCACCCCAGCAGGGTAGAGAAGGGGGCGCCGAGAGCCCCTGCCCCGGAGCAGCCTGTGTTTTAGGGTCGTTGGTCGTAGCCACGTTGGTCTAAGGACACGGGCAGACAAGGCACTTCAAGCAGATGTGAGATCTTTTATTACACCGGCTAAATTGTTGGAAAAATTGTTCTTTGCAAGCTTCCGGGCACAAGAAAAGACGGGTATTTGTGCCTGAAAGCTTGCAAAGAACGGTTCTCCCAGCAATTTAGTCGATCTAATCAAAGATCTCGCCTCTACGCAAAGAAGCGTGTCTGGAGCGGTCTATGCGTGCATCGGGGTCACACACGAGCAGAGAAAGCGGAACATGTTACATACATCACACAACTGCGAATCGCGTGATAGATGTAACACCGGCCGCACGTGCGGGGTAACTATCACGCTAGAAATACACCCTCCCAGGTATAAAAAGAGCCAAGCAGCTGGGCCCAGGCGCAGGCAGCTCCGGCCGGCATGGGCAGGGAGGTGACAGCCCCTGGCGCGGCCGCACCCCGCCTGACCTTTGCCCTTCACGGCTCGCCGTAGCTGCGGGCGCTCCGTCCCAGGCGACGAGGAGTGAGAGGCGCTGCGAAAAGGCGGTGGCTGCAGGCTGGCTGACCCCCCTCAGCCGCCATACGCGCTCCCCAGACGCCTAGTGCGCTTGCGCGTCAGCCGGCCCCGCCTGAGAGAGGTCGCGGCCGCTCAGGCACAGCACGAAAAAGAGCCCACGCGGCGGCGCGAGCGCTTGCGCACTAGCCACGCATGCGCACTGTAAAGCTGGCTCTACCCAGTGCGCAGGCACCACCTGCGCAATTGTCTCTGGGGAGCCCAGTGACTCCTTGTAGAGCTCCCAGGACTTGGTGTGGCCGCTACGCATGCGCCGCGGGCGGCGTCGCGCGGGGGGTTGTGGGAGCTTCCGGCGTGGCTGAGAAGCGGCGGGTGTGGGGCTAGGGGACTTCCGGCCCGGCTGAGGTGAGGGCCGGGCGGGCAGGCAGGGCCCCTGGTAGCGGCGGGGCTGGTGGCGGGGAGAGGAAGATCGTTGGGGGACGGGCACCATCGTCATCCTCATCTTTATCCCCTCCCCTTTCTCTGCACCTCGTGGGGAGCCACCTCAGCCCACCCCCCAGAGACAGGGACCTGGGGGGGCGGGGAGCAGCAGGTGCAGTGGAGCGAGGGGCGCCCCTGCCTTCCCTGGAGGCTAAAAGTTACATTTCCCTGTAACGTCACCCACACGCTGGGGCTCGCTGCGTGGCCACCTGGCACCTGGACTCTCGCGTCGCAGAGCGAGAACGCGCCGGGAAGGTCGCTCTGCCCCTCGTTCGATTGTAAACCAAAAGCCGTTCCCCTAACGGAGACCCCTCTGGCGCGAGAGCGTGCGCATTGCCCTAAACACCCCCTCTCAGCAGAGGCCATTCGCGCCTGCTCGTAAGGATCGAATCTAGCGGCAGCTCTAAAATGCGTTCAGGTCAGCGATTGTGCCCCTCTCATTGCAGGGTATAAATGGCCTCCAGAAGAATCACGCGGGAAGCTTTTGACGCCGTGGTGCAAGATAAAGTTAAAAGGTATCGGATGGACCGAAGCGACGCTATGGAGGAAACGGTCCATCGGTTTAAAGGTAATGTCACGAGCAAGTCCTGAGTGTGACTTGCCGCTCGCTGGGTTATGCCGGGGGCTGTGGGGGAAAAAAAGTGTTGAATTTTTCGATAGCTGTGTGTCTAAAAACGTGCTGCTATGTGCTTCCTTCAGCGTAGTTTTACTCTGTCGGAAAGAGCAGGCGTATGCTACGATTGACAGCATCGCAAACAGCTTGTATCTGTTCAGCGACAGTCCTCAACGTTTTCAAAGTATTTTGATAAACGGAGACAATTTTTACATTTCGCAGCATTAGACATGGATGCTAATTCTCAATGTTGAGGAGTACAGGCTGCTCGGCTGTCTAAATGCATGAATTTGAATTTTTCGCGTCATATCCATGTGTTGCAAGTAACATTCATTTCTTCTGTCCATCCTGTCCCTTGCAGCTCATTCAAGACCTATCCCAAGACCCAGGTATGAAGACAGTTTCCATGACGACGGAAGATATTCACATGATGGTCCCCAACATCTTCCTCATGACGACTGGAGAGAAGATCCGAGGGAGGATTATCCGGGGCCTTCCTATAGATCTAATAGTCCTCTCATGAGGAAAGATGACTACTACCATGACCACTATGTCCGCCCGGCCTCTCGGGACCGGGATTATGTCCGCCCGGCCTCTCGGGACCGGGATTATGTCCGCCCGGCCTCTCGGGACCGGGACTATGACCATCCACATCCTTGGGAATCCTCAAGGCTCCATGATGCTGATTTTGGCCCTTCTGACCTCTTGGGCGATTTTAGATCTCCGGGACTCATGGAGGAGGAGTATGGGAACATGGAAAGTGAGGAATATGACCTGGAATATGGGCTTCAGTCTGAGGGTGAGTTCGGACCTCCAGTACGGAGAGGCAGTATCGGCAGAGGAAGGGTTCTGCGAGGAAAACATATTACAAGAGGCACTATTAAAACTAAAGTATTTAAAGGAGATGTCACAGCTCCTCTAAAGAAATGGAACACTAAAAAACCATCACCAGTAGCTGATCAAAAGTCAACTCTAGAACCTGATCAGATGCCAGAATCTACCGAACGACCTAACCAGAGGACTGCAGCTGCTCAGCAACCAACTCCACGACCTAATCAGAGGCTAGCCGTGTCAGCCCAGAGGCCTGTTCTCCGGCTTACTAAGCCTGCACATGTTTTCAGAGAACTGAACTTTGACCTTGTGGACAAGTCTGACATTTTTTCAACATTTGGAATAGAAATAATAAAATGGGCTGGATTTCACACAATAAAAAATGATGCAGAATTCTCGCGGCTCTTTAGAGCCCTCTTTAGGCTGGAGACGGAAACATGTGCAAAAATGCTTGCTTCTTTCAAGTGCCCGCTAAAGCCAGAACACAGGGATTACTGTTTCTTCACGATCAAGGGTTTACAACACACTGCACTGAAGACACCCAAAGTAGACAATGAGTTCTTAAACATGCTGTTGGACAAAGGTGCTGTGAAGACAAAGAACTGTTTCTTTGAAATAATAAAACCTTTCGATAAATATGTGATGAGACTCCAAGATCGTCTTCTAAAGTGCGTCACACCTCTGCTTATGGCCTGCAATGCCTATGAGCTAAGCATAAAGACAAGTGGTTTCAGTAATCTCACAGAAATGGCAAATGCTTTTGAGACCACCATTTCTCTGTGTCGTAAGTCTCTAGCACTTCTGGGCCAAACTTTTGCATTAGCTTCTGTTTTCAGGCAAGAGAAAATACTCGAGGCAGTTGGTCTCCAGGAGATGGCTCCAGCGCCAACTTCATTTCCAAATTTTGATGATTCAACATTGTTTGGAAGAGAGTACATAGAGAACTTGAAAGCTTGGCTTGAGAAAAGTGGGTATCCACTTCAGATGAAGAAAATAGAACCAGAGTCCACTATACAGCTTAAGGCAACTTCTCCTGACACAAAGGCTAAAAGTAAGAGCAAGTAAAGTGTCACAAAATGTGTGACAAAAGTGGGATGGTGGAGTCAAAGGCAGATACAGTAGCTGAATTTACTTCCAACTTTTTTTAATTTGACCAGTTTTACATTTTACTTGAAATGAGGTCTAACCATCAGTGCTTGCAATATCCTAGCATATACTTCTTGCCAATTTATTATTTAACCTTTTTATGGTTTTTCATCCAATTTTCAGATAAATTCCTGTTAATACCAACTTGAAATAATTTTATGATTCTGACATTTTTGGAGTTACATATTAAAATTTGAAACCAAAAAATGTAATTCCTAGGATAACAAGTCATTTATATATAGATATAGAGATATCTGTATCTATATACTGTTACTTATTACAGTTTACCTTGTGATTTCTCCTTACATTTCTTCCATTGTTTGACTAGGAATTGAAATTAGATTCACCAGCTTGTAATTGCCAGGATCGTATTCATTGTATTCATTTTGTAACATAACAACTGTACTTCCAACCCTCCACCATTTTAATTATTTCCCCTTATTACAACACTGTTGTAACACCATGGCAATTTAAAAGTAGCTGGCTTATTCTTGAAAAATTGTTATGAACTTGACTAGATATCTTGCCATCCTACTGATGATAATAATAATACTATGACCATACTTTATTTTTGTTACAGTCCCTCAGCGTGCTGATCGGAGAGTTGTAGAGACAATTGAGAAGTTAGTGAACAGTATTGTTTCGGGTACTTTATCTGCAAAAGAAAAAAATGCTCAAAAGAGCTCCCCTGACTATTGGTAGGTGTTTTGGTGAAGTTCATCCTAACTATGGTGTAAAACTACTGTGCTTCTCTTTTATGTTTGGTCCTACTCTAAGTGAAAGGGAGCTTTAACTTTGACCTTGTTGGATGCAGGATTAAATCTGTAATGTATTTCATCTCAATATCTGACAGCATTTACAAATGGTAATTGAGCCCCTTGACATACCTGGAAAGTAAGTGGTATCTTTCCTGAAGTTCTGATTTTTAGTCCTCTACTCTCTAGTAGACTAGACTGGATCTGTCAATCCAAATACAACATTTCAGTACAAATCCATGAGAAGTGCAACTTTAACAGATGTACTTGTGAATAATGTGTTTAATTCTTCACAAGCTGAGATGCTTGATTTCATAAGTATTGTGTAGTCTTAATATTTTTTTCAAGTAAAATTCATTTTGTACTGATGATGGGGGGGGGGTTTGTGAAATTTAAATTGTAGGTTATATTAAACTGAAAATGAAAAGTTACATAATGGTCTGTGAAAGCCTGCTGCTGGGTGCAGTGCTGTTATCTGACACTGATTTAATTTGGTTGACTTTTCACATGAATCGTTTATTTAAAAAAGAAAGAGACCTCACTTTCTTTCTGACTATCCTGTGCTGACTTTTCTTGGGGCAATTCCCTTTGTCCACACTCAGCCTCTTGGCTCCAGGCAGGGGCAGGTATACTACAATAAAGTTTTTAGTAAGCTTGTGGTTTAATTTACAGCTGGTTTGTAAAGACCTGAATTTAATCCTGATTTCAGTTCCAGGCAGGCAAAAATAATGTTCAGGAATTACTCCAACCAAGTCATTTTTAACATTGGCAGTTTGTAGGACATGCTTATCTATGACTTCTGTCATTATGGAAATAGTAAGTTAGGATTACTATAATTGAAAAGGTAAGCACCAAACTATGTGGACAATAATTGGTCCCCAGTTCTTGAATGTACCCAAACACCTTGTTAACTTTAAGCATATGAATAGTCTTATTGTCAGTGCAGTACTTGTCATATGTGAAAGCACCTTTCTAAATGAGGGCCTTAGTGTGTAGTCTGTTTATTAGCTAGTGTCCTGTACAAATAGTAAGTTGTCTCTTCATGCTGAAAAGAAGAGTTATATTTGGGTGGTAATTGGAACACAATACAGGTCACTTATTTTCCTGAGCAAAATTGTTTCAAATTAGACAACTTAAAATTCAAAGTGACAGCATCTCTTTGAAACGCAGTATAGCTGAATGATTGCTTGCTACTCCTGTTATATGAAGGCTGTTTAAGCTTTATTAGTGTGGCATAACTTCTTTTTGTCTACTTCTTAAGAAATTGAACTACCTCTTGTTCTAAGAAAGGCTCATACCTTCAGGCTTGTTTCGGGCATATGTTTCTCAATTTTATGGTCAGTTACCATGAAAAATCTAATGTGAGACATTGAGAGTACTAGTCTTGCTTTTGGCATGATTTTGTTACACATGCATTCATTTTTCTTTTCTGATGTAGGTTCTTGTCTGAAGAAAATAGTCTAGAATACAAATATTACAGACTGAAGTTATCAGAGATGCAGCGGTTGACTTCATCTACAAAGGGGGGAGATGGAGAGGGGAAAACACCAGAAGAATGTGCAACAGAATCAGTGAGGGCCATGTTGTATGCAAAGAAAGTAGCAAGTATTAAGAAAAGACTCTTTAAAAGGAAAAGACCTGGCATTATTGTACGGCGTGGAGTTCGAGGCAGGAAAGTAAGAAAAACAACCATAGGGACGCAGACCGTGCTGTCAGCTGGTACGATGCTAAAACGGCAAGACAAACATACCCAAGGCTCCACTCAGGCAAAGCCTTCTGTATCGGAAACCAGCCTTTCTGAGAGAAACTCATCCTTGGATGCAGCTGAATCTTCACGGTGTGCCACCACGCCAGAAGTTTCACTGCCACTGGGAGCAGTCGGTGACACTGAGAATTTATCAGCCTCACCTGGACATTCCCAGATACTGTTGTCTCAGTTCCCTGATGGTAGGTGAATATTTAAGATTAGTTTATAGATGCTAACTTACTATGAAGAAGGCTTGTATTCAGACTTCAAAAAATGTTCTGCCTGGAATTTTTATTTTAAGTATTGGCATTGACATAAAGCCTAGAGTCCTCAGCCATGTTGGGGCCACATTGTTTTAGGCATTGTACAAGCATGTAGAAAATGATCTTTTTGTCACTTGCAGTGGATGCTAGAACAATGGAAACTGCTGAGAAGTTTGCCAAGTTCGTTGCTCAGGTGGGACCAGAAATCGAGCAGTTCAGTATAGATAACAGTGCAGATAACCCAGATCTTTGGTGAGTAACATGGATCACCATCTATGCAAATGTAGGTATAAAGATGCCTTGTAAGAGAAATTACAGTGCAAATCTTTCCCCATAGAATTAGACCACCAAAGAGACTTTTGTTTATTGTTAGCATTAAGTTACACAGCTCTGCTGAATATAATTGTTTCGTGGTTGATGTTGCATATAAGTACGTCTAGGACTTCAGGATTTGGGCTTTAGGACCAGACCAGATAACTGATCCATCTTGTTGGTTTTGGTACTAATGTTCATGGTGAATATATGAAACTTTGGAGCAGGATAAAATCACTGCACAATTGTCCAGTCAGTGAAGGTGCGGTTTTGTTTCACACCTGTAAGTGCTCAGTTTGCATCTGAAGCAGTGTAAATATGGCCTGCTAAATAATTTCAGCTGCAAGTGGTCTGGGCAAATCTTGGGCAAGTTGCTTCTTTTCTCTTTGCCATCATTTCCCCATCTGGAAGAAGAAAAAAAGAGAGAGAGAGACTGGCTCCTTTTGTAAAGCATGTTGTGATTTACTGCTATAAAATACTGTATAAGCATTAAATATGATAATGTTATCTGGTGGGTAGAGGATTCCCACAGTATTTCATAGTAGTATAAAAATACCACTCGAATGAGAATGTTAACACTTTTAAGTAATGCTTTTAATATCTAATTTTATGTTAGTTTAAGGGAAGTCCCTCTCGGTTTTTTTAAATTACATTAAAAGTATTTAAATCTTTGTTCAGGTTCCTACAGGATCAAAACAGTTCTGCTTTCAGATTTTACCGAATGAAAGTCTATGAATTATGCCCATCTATCAACTTCAGTGCTGTATCAGAAACAACTGTACCTGGGGGAAGTGCTAAACCTGGAGGGAAAAATCTGGATAATTCAGAAGAGGAGGAGGAAGAGGAAGAAGATAATGAGGAGGAAGAAGAAGAAGCTGAACTTGAAGAGATCTCCCAACCATTGGAAAAAACTGGAGTGGAAATGGAGCAAACAGGAGAGGGAGAAGGAGAAAACATCTCAGCAGCTAGGACTGAAGAGATCCCGCCTGAAGAGTTGCTCTCCAAAACAGAAGTACCTCCAACAGGGGAAATGCAGCCAGCCTCAACTTCTGATAGCACTGCATCAAATCTGTCCGCACAGGCACCAGTTCCAACTCCTGGTACCCCTTTTCCTCGCAAAAGAATTAGCAGCAAGTCTCTGAAAGTTGGCATGATTCCTGCATCTAAAAGAGTGTGCCTCATTGAGGAACCAAAGGGTAAGTACCACTTCAAAGCTGTGTTGTGCCTCCTGGCCAGAAGTCCCTGAAATCCTATGGTTTTAGTTGCTGCTCCATGAAATGCTATGTTCATTTTCATCCAATGAATTATAAAATATTCATTTTAAATGCCCATTCAATTGTCATGGGCACCAATAAAGTGATAGACAGGTATTCCATTCTGGTGTAGTAATACAACTTGCTCCTAGCTTCATTGAGATAGTAGTACAAGTATTGTATACACAGGCTCACTCCATATATGTATCAGTTGCCTACAGGCCTTTCTCTTTGGTTTAAACAAAGTGCAGGAGAGCTCTTTTGGAGGGGGGTCACACACCTTTTTTCAGGTGGAGCACTGACTGAAATCTGACAGCAAACAGCCTTAAAAAGACTTAACAAGTCTGAATGTTCTATATCATAAAAATGTTAATCCAGAAGTATTTTGGTCTTGGTATTTTCTTCATATTTATTTGATAGTTTGTCAAGTAGTTGGCATCATGGCCACATTACAGGAAAATCAATCTAACAGTTCAGAAGCCTATACTGAAAATAGACTACTGTACTTTTAACAAGTGTTCTTTACATGCATAGATAAGAATAGTGCAGGAGCAAATGATTACGTGTATTATGGAAACAAGACACTATAAACTGGTTTCATCAAACAGTTATTGAAGTTGGTAGAGTTATGTGACACGTAGTTGTAAATTTTGATCCTCAGACTATATTCCTTTCATGGAGAACTTTCAAAGGCAAAAGGAGCAGTTTTGTCGCGGTTTACTCTGAAAGTGGATGAGAATTAGGCACCCACCTCCTATTTTGCCTTTTGAAAAGTTTCCTTTTCTTTCTTATGTACTTTAAATTCCTGAGTGGTAATGAAGTGAGGCATTACATGGAAGTTGTCACAGATAAGTATGTTGCAGGTTCTGTTACGATTATCTTTATGGTTGACCTTTTGTCTCTGATTTGACTTTTAGTTCATGAACCTGTCAGAATTGCTTATGACAGGCCTCGTGGTCGTCCTGTTACAAAGAAGAAGAAGGTGAGGGAACTTTTTGTTCACGACTCTGCACGCACAGTGTCTCTCTTTGGTGAAAACAGCTCTTTCACGGTTCCTGTAAGTGCATGCTATTGCTATTAAATTAGTTAGAACCTAAGGGCCTAATCATGCAAGGGATTGGATGTAATTTGGGAGGAGATAAGTGCTGTCAGCTGCCACCAGTGTCAAAGTTGAACACCTCGTGGGATCTGATGCCATATTGAAAAGTTGCTTGTTAATCTCTTTATTAAAAATGGAATCAAGTCTGCATATTCCACTAAATGATGGAAACTTTTTAACATGTAGCAGTGTACCATGTAAATCAGTGGTTCTCAAACCTTTTCTTTTTGCGGACCACTTGAAAATTGCTGAGGGTCTCGGCAGACCACTTTTTTTGGTTCTACAAATCAAAGCACACAACTCATATTTTAATATCAGTAGTCTTACCTTACAAGTACAGATATTCTCGACTCTGCAACCTTTCTGCAGACTATGGAGCTCGCGGACCACAGTTTGAGAACCTCTGATGTAAATCATTTTTATGAAATCTTGTATGGCTGAGGTGAAATTTCCTAATGGACCCAACAAATGCAGAGTTTTCACTATGAAAACGAGGGACAGTGATTTTTGACCAGATAACATTTTCACAAATTTGGGAGGCTGATGTAAGCATGCTGAAATGGCATTACATTTTGTAATAGAGATCCAGTTACTGACAACCCCCCCCCTTATTTTGTATTTGTTGGGAAACGCAACCACCTTTATGGTACAGAAGCAGGTGCTAACTACTGTTTTTGAGTGTCTGGTTAAACAAGTTGACAGATTCATTCATCCCGTATTAAATTGGCCACCTAAGCATTTTATCAGGCCTTTTCCCTGCAGATAAAGAAACACCACTTAAGAATGTACTTTAAAAATTATTTCTGTACTTTCAGGACCTTGGTAGATTCAGTTTGCAGGAGCTTCCTGCTGGAGAGTTCAAATTTGTGGCTACTTACTGTACCAGAAACTAGGATGTTTGCTGTTTTTCTCTCTGCAGAAACCAAAAGACTTAGAATTTTCACACAAGAAATTGACAAACAAGAATGTGGGTTTCCAGATGCTTCAGAAGATGGGCTGGCAAGAGGGACATGGTCTTGGTACACGAGGAAAAGGAATCAAAGAGCCTGTGAAAGTGTATGTAATGAGAATAAACTGCAGAAATATTAGATGCATGTGGAAAGTGCTGTGTTCCTAATAGCAATGTGGGTAACCTGATCCCCTCAGGACAGGCCAGTTCAGTATTTCATTTCCATTCCTGATCTTCTTTCTGCTCCCTAAGCTGATCAAAGCTGAGAGTGGAGGCCTCATGCCTCTACTAATCAGATTGGGTGGGACCTGGTGTTCTAAAGGGAGACTCTTTCCTTACCATCTGAATGGACATTGCTGAAGGCTGGGAGAAATAGTTTCCTGATGCCCGTTAGCCCGTGTAAACCCTGGAAGGCACCCTGGTGCATGTGGAAGCTTTGTAATTGTATAAGGGTGCACTTTGTTAGAAGAAAAAATACACATTGGGGTTTAACTTGCAAGCCTGCGTGTAGAGTTTTCATAAGTGCCTGGATATTACAGTGATAGGTACATTGCATATATAAATAGACTTCACAGGAGTTGTGCGCACACACAGTACTTCTGGGTTAAGGTAGCACACAATCTACACTAAACAAAAGATTCTTTCTCCTGCATCCTACAAAGAGGTAAGTGCATTGCCAGAAGGTAAGCATTTTGTTTTCTTGAAATGCATATTCTTGTTTTTAAATCTCAGTTCTGCATGTTAATATTTTTCTTCCCTCCAGTGTCCTCTACAGCCAACCCTGATGGTAACGGCTCCTTTCGCCTACGGATGTAAACAAAGGGCACAAAATATTTCTGATCTTGCTCCCTTACCCGTACAGAGAGCTCTCTGGCTGGCTGAAGTAGTGTGTGGGCTTACTGTTTTCTTTCTTGGGGGAAACTCGTCCCCTGTCCTTATCTTTGACAGAAATCATTTTTTTAATCGAGGCCTTTGGTCATGCCTGTTTTTCTAGAGCTTTCTGTTGTCTACCAGTATATAGGATCATGGGTTTGGGTGTCTAGAGGTCTTCTTCACTCCAAAACTTGGTGGAGCCAATAGCATTCATAGACCTTTGCTTTTAACAGCTCCTGAAACATCTCAGCATGCAGCCAGTAGTTGAGCATTTAATTTTGTCTGGCCAGTTTAGCAGTTAGCTTGCCAGATGCTAAAGGAGGTTTAGACCTTCTCAACAAGGAAATAAATTATTTTCTTTCTGTTTAATTTAATTTACCTGCTGTTGCCTACCTTAAATAATGGGAACACTAGATGTTCTGTTGACATCCACTGCTCTTTCCTTTCCCTCCAGACATGTACTTTGAACCCCAATTCAGATGGTCCTAATGAGAATGAAACCAATCTACAGTATGCAGTTTGTCTTTGAATGCATCTCTCTAATGGCCTTGATGGATGGATAGCTCAGGTTTTATTCACTTGGAGGGATCCATGTTCTTTGGTTTTTCTCCCTTTTGGAACTGCTAGCCCCTTGTCTGTCAAATACTAATTTGATTTGTAGTTAAAAGGCCCACAAGTTATCCAATACTCTCTTTTCAAAGAGAAGGGAGTGAAGTGGAGTGTGTTGGTTTGGAAGCAGTCCAACATCAAATTGAATAACTTTTGATCATTCTGATATAGCAGTAGTAGGGCTTGCCTCTGGGATTACTACACACAGGCCTGCCAGTCTTCATGTGATAATAAGGCAAAAGCTTGAAAACTTGCCATCCAATACAGAAAGATCAGAACTAGCCTTGGGAAGGCTGGGAGTAAAACTCACATTTCCTTCTGGATGTCTTCTTCCTTGTAGTCTTTTACACTTCCTCTGTGAAACATAATGCTTCTTTGTGGAGCTAAGGGCTCTAGAAGTTGTAGGGGAATATCCTACAGGTCTTGCATTTCTTTTTCTCTTCAGAGAATTAATCTGCTTCAGCTCTGAATTTGGCCAATTTTGAAGCTGAACTGAGGGCAAGGAAAATCTGAAGGGGAAAAGTTTTTATTAGACTCATTGAGTTATCATCCAGCTTTTCTAAAGAGCTGCTTAAGTTCTTACTCTGAATCATCCCAGAAGCAGGGGGGTCTGTATTGCAGGAAATACCATGAAGTCTTTTTGATTCACAAATTTAGGGACCAGTGGCTCACTCTACATCAGAAAATGAAGACTATGCCTGCTGTGAAGAAAAGAATTTACTGTAAAAAGTGAAACAGAAGAAGTGCGTTGGGCGACGATTACAGGAAGTTACATACTTGTTTGGTATTTGTTGGCATTGCAGGAGTGTCTTTGGGGAGGACTTTGGTATTGAGAAAATGGTGACTTAGTGCAAAGTAAAGCATACTTTGAGCACTGGCCTATCCCTGACAGGAAGCCACAGGGTTATTAGGTGGCTTTATGTTCTTCCTAAAGATGGTTTAACTTGGTCTTGCAGCCCCCAAGGCAGATTCTAATATTGCAGGCTTCACAAGGAAAACCCATCCTCCTGGGAACTGGGTTGCAGTCCTAAATGTGTTGTGGACTACAAAGATGAATTGGAGTCGGTGCTCAGGTATTCCAGAGCTGTACAGCCTCTACTGGGTTTATGTGGTGACCACGGGCTTTGAGAAGTTTAAATAGGGCTGGTTTCCTTATTGTTGCCACTCATGCTCTCGGAGCTTCCTTTGTGGCACAGCAATCCCAATTCCAACGCATCAGGCTCTGTGATTGCGTTCAGGATGAAACTTCTGCAGAGGGTCGTTCCTTTTGGCAGAGAAGCTTTCATAAACCTACGTTCTGGGACATGGATTTTTTTCTACCCATGTGGCCTAGAGAGGTGATCCTTTTAACCAGCTTAAATTCTCTTAGCTCATCCAGTCCAGCTCCATCCACAGTAAGAAGCTGATCTCAAATTGCCAAGGCCTCCCTCCTTCCGTTGGCTTGTCTGTAGAAAGAAATTAGGATTACTGACACTTCCTTCTTGAAGATGCACTCCAAAGTGTTGATAAGGAATAGGTCTCAGGAGGCGTCAGCTTGCTGGATGTTAGAAATTACCAGTAGACACTATGAAGGTCCTTCAATAAAGATTTGATCTGCACTACAGATTTGGGTAGTGTTTCCTGTACTTCAGTTCTAGCAGTCATCTAGATCAATAAGCAGCAAAGCAACCATGGGGTGTTGTGATCTGGAATAGGGACCTTGCATAACATGGAGCAGGTGATCAACTCTGAGGAGTTCATGCAAGAAACTGATTTACTAGATGACAGTCTTCAGCCAATTGTATCATAAGAGCTTTGCTTCTCATTGTTGAGTGCATGGGGGATTAATATAATATGCCAGACAAGCTGCATCATAAGGGACATTGACAACCTGAGTTAGGTTTTTATTTGAATCTTGTCTATATTGGAAGCTATTGTTGTTCTAGATCTTTTCTGCACTTTGTCAGATGCAAGTGAAACTGTGCTAACTATCCATTTTACTCCCTAGGGGTACTACCTCTGCAGGGGAGGGCTTGGGTGTTGCAGGGGAAGAAAATAAAGAAGACACATTTGATGTTTTCCGTCAAAGAATGATACAAATGTACAGGCAGAAAAGAGCGAGTAAATAGGTATGTGCAATAGACAAGTCCGGCAAGTATTAAAATACTGGGTTTTAAAAAAGCCTTCCTTTTGCCCGAAAATGAAAATGTTAATGTTTCCACAAATGTGTCTGGATTTATAACATTTCATGAAAATCCAGAGCTGCTTTGGACTGCTGAATTACCAACATCTTACATTCTAGGTTTGATATAAGCGGCTCACTTGCTAGAAAACGTGGATGTACAAAGGCTGCTGCGTGAAAGGTCTTCAGCACACGCTGACAATATGAAGAATGCTTTGTTCTGTAGTAGTGGACTGATATGCCAAAACGCTTTCCAAGAGTAAAATTAGTCTTGTACTTAAATGTGCAACCTAACAACTTGGGTGGCCTCTTTGAAGGAAGAAACAGTTGATCTGCACACAGAAAAACCTGTTTACCTTTTTCCTTGGCCAAGGATGCTTACTATGTGACAAAATGTCTTGCTCCAAAAGTTTTAAGCAAAATTAAAAACGTGAGCTAAGGAAGCAGTCTGGCCCTGTTCCTGTATGAGGCTGGGAAATTTCTCAATTCATATCTTCTTGAAAAGCAGCTTTCCACCATACCAGATGTTCAGTTTTACACTTTTTGAATGGTTAAATCTTTTGAGCTGCCTCTGTAGTCTGGATAAAGCAGATCTTGATTATTCTCCTCTCCACCCCACCCCCCTTTCTCCCCCATTTATAGAACAGTTTTTAAGAACAAAACCTTTAAGCATGCAGGTTTGTAGGAATCCATGCTTACATGTATCGGACTGATGTACTAAATCCGTGTGCAAGTGAAAACACTAAACTCTTGCCTAACAAATCTCAGCTGCTGGGACATTCACTGTGACAAACAAGCAGTACCTATTTTAAGTGTTCTTTTTGTTTTTATGTGAATTTTTAGTTGTTGCTCAAGGAAATCTTGCACAGTCTCTTTCCTGCTCAAAGAAATAAAGGCACAAACAAGGTGTTGTTCATGTTTGCAGAAAATACCATACTCTAAAATGTTGAAAGTCAAATGGTCAAGATCATCTGGAAGTGGAACATCTGTTTTGTAAAACCATCAGTTTAGGGAGTTGGTCTGCTTCTGCTTGTGTTGAAATGCTGATCTTCAGAAGTCCTCTTACTGAAAGACCCCCAGGAAATGTGAAGAAAACTTGACATTTTAAGGACTTTGTATTCCATTACTTCCTTTTATTATTATTTAAATCAAAGATGGTACTAAATTAGTAGTCTGCTCTAATAATAAACTATAGGATTGCATTGTAACTTCTTGATAGAGCAGTCCTTAAAAAATGGAAGACTTTACATCATGACTACAATAAGTGTTCATGGTCTAGTTGATCATTCATCCTTCTCCAGATTTGCATGTCAATAAATAATCCGTGACTAGATTACTTAAAGTGACAGAATTTAGTACTGTGCTTTTTAACTTGCACCTTTTTTCTCCATCATTTCATTTCTAAATCTAGTCAAGAGCCTTCACTTTTTTATTGTAATGGCAAAGACTACTTCACTGCAGTCCTCTTGAAAGAAAATGTATCTTGAGTGGATGCATGTTTCCCTAATGAGAAACGAGTGCAGTCTTATTGATGTTTTCATCTGGCATTGCTCTTCTTGTAATGCAAGAACCAGTGGTACAGTTAGTAAAATACCATACAGTAAAATAGCAGCACATTGTGTGCTAAAATACAGATAAATAAGAAAACTTAATCTGCAGTTACCAACTTGCATGTGCCTGCTGTGCCAAAGAGTCATCCTCCCTATCTCAAAAATGGGAAAAAATGCTGATTTGAAAGAGGGAATTCTTCACATTCATTTTGTAACGGCAAAAACCTTTCCTTTCCCCACAGAACTTTGCATTCATAAATTAACCAATTTATTTAGTTTATGAATGTAAGATTTTTCTTTGCTTTGTGTGTCTACGAAACTGGAAAGCTACAATATTGTGCCACAGCATAACATTCTGGTCAGTATTTTAATAGCTTTAAAGCATGCCAGCACTAGATAAATATAGACATTGTTACACCAAGAGTTATATTTTTCTGTGCTTTCCCACCTATACCTCTCAGGAGGTTGAAGCATCAAGACTGTAAATACAAATGTCTATTCAAAAAGTTGACTTTTTTCATCATACTTGATTTGATATTTGATGTTACAGAGATTTCCTTTAGGCTTGGAAATATTTATGATTTTAAACGTGTTGGACAGAGGCTGCCTTTCATTTCAGCTGGTTAGAGTATCTGACAACATTACGCTATTTGGATGTGTTCTCCACTGCTCCTTTTCCCTTGCCTGCGCTTAATTAGCCATAACATTTAACAAAAAAAACTTGAGTTTCTTAAAAAGCAGTTCTACCAGTCGTTGTCTATTTTTGGAAGACACTCTGGAACCAATGCGGTTGGCCCCGGAGTTATTTCTTAGACCCACTTGTTTGGGTTTCACTTTTCTTTTAGTTTCACCGATGAAGATGCCATTATTGCAGTATACGATTTAAATATTTTTTCCCCCCACATTATGCTTCCAGTTCTCTTCTTTCACATTTGCATTTTTGGAAGCACTCTCTGGACTATGTGCTGTGCCATTTATGGGAAGACAACTCAAAGCGTGGTTCCATTCTAGGTTGGGATCCACTTTCTCAGACCCTGATCAGCGTTCTGAGCTGTGATGATTATAGTACCATTTGGGGTACATTTGCTGAACACCTGCTTATCCAGTCTGGGGAAATTGTCAGCATCCAGATTGGAAAATAATACACGTTCCTTGTTGATTTCGACTCAATTTAGAGTATAATGCACTCTTGAAAATTATGTGAACAGTAGTTCTTGGGGTAAATCTTAATCTGCTGCCCTGCATAACTATAGTATGGTCAGTCTTTCTTGTGCCAAACTTTAATTTTGGACAAGATATCAGTAGAGCAGCACTGGTGCTAAGATTCCAGTGTTGCTCTCCAGTGGGTTTCTATGTCTCGCTTTGACCTTGTTTTATCAAGCGATGACCTTGCTCTCCTTTTGCAAAAGGAAATTCCCCTTTATTTTGACCTGCTTTTGCAGGCTTCCCCAATTTGAAAATTTAAGTACGTGTACATGTGAAACATTGTTATGCGGATACGTTGCCTTGTTAAAGTTTACTAGTTTATTCTCTGTTATTTTAGTTTCCAGGCTCTCTTCCATGAAGACTACAAGCATCAGTGAACATTTTAACTAACTTCAGTGGTGTGTCTGCTGTCTTTTGGTTGTTTTTACTGTTAATCTTGTAGAACAATTTGCTAGTTTTTGTTTGTGCAAATCAGCGGTAGTGCTAAGCTAGTAACAAGTGGATGCTTATGTCATTTGAATAACTGAAATTTCTTTTTAGTAGAAGTAAACATGTTAAGATTGTTAAACCTTTAATATCTGCAATAAATGTTAGAAATAAACCATTTCTGGTTTCGGTGATGTTTTTACTTCTGAACAGTTTGTGGGAGATGTGCATCACTACTTTGGCAATAACAAATCAAACTTGAATTATGCAGCGTACTACTGCGAAATAGGATTTTAGGGGGGCCAAGGGATGGATGCCCCTCTTTACTATTAAATTATCCCTTTGCAAGGCTATTCATTGGATTATTTCAGAGGTATTTACTCTTCCTAGGGTTGCAATGCATTCAGCAACAGCACATCAGCTCTACCTTTTGACTTGAATGCCAGTACCATTGTTTCTTAACCAGACTGAGTGCTGCTCTGGTCCCAGAAACTAGGAGCTAAAAGTTGCTTTTATTCTCCCAGGGCACTGAGCGGTTTCAGACAACACACACAATTATCTTCATATGCTCCGTGCATTAATGTAAGAGGGGCAAACCACAGAAAACTGAAGTATTTCTGCAGTGGGTTGCTGCACAAATCTTATCTGAGACGTAAAACTTATTCCCTGTATTTGATAAAAGATGAGAGCCAAGATCTAAGATCTTTCCCTTCCTCCCTTACTGGCAGCTCCTAGAACTTAGACACTAGCTGACACTGGGCCATATTTTTCCTTTCCTTCAAGAAGTGTACGCAAGGATCTTTGGGGGGGAAAAAACAAGCCTATTTGCTGCTCCTGGAAGACGCATCATGCAGGGAAACAGGTAGCATCTATTGTTTGAAAGGTGCAAGAGAATTGCACAGAAATAGATGTTGGACTAATAAATAAAGCCGTTCACGCTCTTGTGGTCCAATTTAGGTGCTGGTTACTTCTTTCCTATTTATTATAGATATCGACGTGCAAAAAAAAGTCTATAAATTGCTTAAATGCTTTGTCTAGACTGAGAATAGCAAGTTTCTCAGATTAAGCATCCGTTATCTTTATTGGAATAATATTCTGTTCTAGTACAGATGGAAGGCAGTTGCAGTACATTTTGTCCAAGCTAAGTCTGGATTCATGTGAACATTGAAACATTTCAATTTCCCAGTAATTTCTATTCCTGGAAAAATTCAGGAAGATTTTGTTCCGTCGTTCGTTCAGCGCATCTCACGACTGAGCGTGCCCGGCCCCCACCAAAATGGCAGGGTTGAACAGTGGTCACCTGAGAAGAGTACGATTAAGGACAGTGGAGTATTTTGGAAGTAAATGGATTTTGTGATCCTGGATTAGTAGGTAAAATGCTAAATTACAGGAGCTGAAGAAGATGTTTGTGTTCTTGGTATCTGAAGTCACTACTGCTTAAGAAAGCACTAACACGGAGTCTTCTTTAGAGCCTTTTGTGCCAAATGAATGTCTTTCAACAGTTTTGCTATTATCCATATATAATAGTTATCTAGAGGAAGTGTTTTTGCTTCCGAAAGGCTCACTGCTAAAGGGAAAACAGTATCTGCGCGCTGTCTTTTTGGACATTTAATAAACTAGATGTAAAAGGACACACAGAAGGCAAAGCATCTGTCACTTTGCCTATGTGTCTTTGGGGGGGAGCAAAAAAGAACCAGCATGAGCAGTAGCTCATTGTAAATAAGTCTTCTACAGGTGTGGTCAGCTAGCACACGGCATTTGAAGGACTTGCAGGACCTAGTTCAGAAATTGAGAGATTTCTCAATTTTTCCAAGGAAAGTAGGAAGAAGTATTTTTGAAAAGTTTCTTAAGTTTCACTGGGGTGGTGATGGAGTATGGTAGGACAGAAGATTCACCACTTTAGCTTTTGAAACCTTATCGTACTACCTAGTGAACAGCAAGAAAGAAAAGAGCAGAGTCCACGCTATCAGTCTGCAGCTTCCACCTAGTGCTCCTCGGCACGTCTAATGTGCCCGGGCAGTCGGAGGACACAACTCATTGTCATTCCTATGGCTCTTTACTATAAAAGTGTAAAGGATCTAAATATCAGGAAATTCGTGCAATTTGAGACAATGGGATACAATTAACAAGAAAACGGTTCAAAACATGACACCTTCCACAAAGCCGGGTGTGACCGGACCTATCTGACAAAGAGAAAAAACATCCTGTCTCAGAAGGCTTAAAGATAAAACACCAAAAGAACGAACTGCAGGTGGGGGCGAAAGGGTGCATTAAGCAAGATGAGCACCAGGTTTTGGTTCTTGCTGAGTCGATCTAATAAAAGAGACCAGATTTACCCAAAGATCCTTGTCTGCCTGTGTCCTTAGACCAACGCCCTGCCGTACAGCAGGGTTGGGGGGACGTTGCTAAGAGTCCCAAGAGACTTGCAAAAATCTAGACCTCTTGGTTCAGAGAGGATGCCTTTTATTCGACCAACTGAGACATTGCAAAAACTTTCTTCCTTTTTTTTCCTGCAAGCTTTTAGGCTCAGGGAAAGTTCACGATCGCATCGTGTAACATCTTGAGCTTTCCCTAAACCTGATGAAGGCGGAAAGCTTGCAGGAAAATATCATTTTTGGTGCAAGGTCTCAGTTGGTCTAATACCCGGTATCGCCTCTGAACCAAGAGCTCTAGATTTTTGCAAGACCAGGCTTGTTGTTGTAGGGAGCGGCCGGGCTTCGTGGGCAGGCGGCCTGTCCCTCTCGGGGCTCTGGAGCGGGGCAGCCGCGATGCGCTGCCCTCCCGGCTCAGCCTTGCCCCGGGCCGGAGGAGCGGGCCAGAGCTCCGCCGGGACCGCACGCAGCGCAGCGCAGCAAAGCGCCGCGCAGCTCCCGCCCGGCCCGGC
>NW_005842344.1:282935-301826 GCF_000455745.1 Alligator sinensis
TATATATATATATAACTCTCGTGATTGCTGGCGTTGTCCTCAATCTGTGCTTGGGGAATGTGAAAAACTTATCCCTTTCTTTTATATCTATCTATCTATCTATCTATATATATATATATATATCTATATCCACACCCCGACATACAATCTTGTAGAACAATTGGCTGGTTTGTGCTCTTGCAAATCAGCAGTCGTGCTAAGCTAGTAACAAGTGGGTGCTGATGTCATTTGAATAACTGAAATTTATGTTTTAGTAGAAGTAAACATGATTATCTATCTATTTAAAAAAAGCTTCAGGTTTTCACGTTCCCGAAGGGCAGGCGTTGAGAGCGATGCCACAAATCGTGAGAGTTGGCGGCGCTGCGTTTCTGCGGGCGCTTCTCTGAGTCCGTGCCAGTTTATGTCTCTCTCCAGTGTATTTATATTTCTCCCTTGGTTTTTCCCTTGCTTTGCAGGTTCTGGGGACGCGGTCCCACCACCGGTCTACGGGCGAGTTTCTGGAGGCGAAGGGGGACTGCGGTGGGGGTGTTCGCAGGAGACGGTGCCCGTGACATTTCGCTTCCTTGCGGGGCTGGAGGGCGGATCGGTGCCCTGCCGTTGGGTGCCGGGCAGCAAGAAACCTCGATGGCACGCCAAGCTGCTCGTCCGTTGTCATAAACAGTCGAGGTTCGTATCATGATAGCGAAGGAATCCGCGTGCAGAAGCAGGCATGGGCTTAGCTGCCTTCTGCTCCCCCGGGTACCCCAAACAGCTGGCTGCTGCCCAAAGTTTCTTGTGACATGGTGCCCTGGAGAAAAACTGAAGCGTGCCTTTCAATCTGAAACAAAGACCTAAAACAAACTGAGAAAGCCGGAGCCATCATCTTTGTGGTGTCTCCAATCCAACCTTCCCACATGGCCTGTTCCCAATATTCTGCACCGCTTTTGGTGTTGGTGTTGCCAGATCTTGCGGGGTGCACTGTGGTGCTCCAGGGCATCTCGGGAGATGATCCAGGGTTTGCTTCTCCTGACAAACGCTTCGGTCAGTTGTGTAGAGGCCCCTTGATTTCATGAGAAGGTTGCATCTGCCGAGACCCGCTGGAGTGAGGGCTGTGGACAGAGTTGCTGGTGTCGTGCCATTGCACAGGAACGTTGCAGGAAGCAATCAATCTGGTTTACAAGAAAAAAACATACGGAAAGCAAGTGTTGGGTTGTGCCATCTGGGGCTGGCTGTCTACGTAGGCCATAGCTGTAAAAACCTAAGAAGAAAAAAGTGTAAGTTCTCTTGTGAAAATTAAGGTTAAGAAAAACCCCACTGAATTAATCTCAGGCAGTTTTTCATTTTAGGGCACTTCTATTGGAGTTTGTGGCAATGAAAATTTGAAGTGCTACTTGGATTTGCACTAACTAGTGAAAGTCAACGAATATCTACTTTGGAGACCTTTTAACAAGAGGTTTTCAAGAACCACGAAGAAAATGCTGACTCAAAACATTTAAATGTCAAAGGAATTAAAAGTGGAGATACCTTGTAGTCTAATTGGATTTCTCAAGATGAGTGGGACCTCTGCTGTCCTTTGTCTTTATCTTTTTTATGGATTAATGCAAGAGGCAGAAACATCTATCCCAAACTGTATTCCCAGAAAAACAGTAAAATACCAAAGTAAGTGTGATCATATTTGCAGGTAAAAATGGATGCTGAAAAGTAGTACAGTTCTGTGTGCGCTAGATATGACATGATTACTAGCTGACCTAATACAAGAGTTTCTTCATTTTCACAGTAAGCGTCTGGCCTAGGTGACAGCATTATGGACCCAATCTCCTGAAAAATGTGATGGTTAAAAGGTGTTCACAGCCATACGTTGGGTTTTATATGTTGTCTGAAAGATGGTACCACCTTCTGGGGACACACACGGGGTTTGCCATCCCTCGGTTACATACCCCATCCAAATACTAGCACGTTACACGCCTGCTAAACTTGTGAAACCTGACACACAGAGAAGAATTTCCCTTTTCATGTAGACCTTTTGTGATCTTTGTGAAGAGAAATAGCTTGATACCACTGTACTCTCGCACAAATTGCCGTGCATTTTTGTGATTAAACCTAGTGGGTAGGGATCGCAGCATGTAACCAATAATGGATTCGCATGGTTTATTTTCGTGTGTAACGTGGGGAACGCAACATTGGTACACAACTGAAAATGATTTAAAGCACAATCCAGGAAAGCTTTTAAAGCCTTTTTCTCATTGCTATTTAGGATGTGATGGCAATGGTATTCTAGCATTAAATAGTTTAAAAAATAACTTTAAGTGTCTTTGTTTTTAGATGGAAACATCAAAACTTTTATGAAACATAGATTGTCCAATTTTTCCACTCTCTTGGTGAATGAAGAAACTGGTACCTTATTTGTGGGAGCCAGAGATGCTGTATTGGCTCTTGATTTAGAGGACATCTCCATAGAGAAAGCCAGCGTAAGCTAAACAATTTGCTTCTTTAGAAAATATTTTGCTTAGTGTTACGTTGATTGGGCATCATCTAAGTTTTCATCTTAAATATATCAAAGCATCACTATTTCACATCTTAAAACTGTTACTAGGAGTGAGGCATCCAATCCTGAGAGCGGGCTAACTCACAATTGCTCATACGAGTCAGAATTTGCAGAATTGAGACCAACAAACGGAATGCATGTGGACTTGTTCGAAAAAGTAAGGCCCTTGTGTTTGCTTGCTGCCTTGACCATGCGAAGTGTAGAGCGCTGTTGGCATCGCTTCGTCTCTCAGAGCCTCTCTAGACGGGTTTCCCTTTTTGTAGGGTCAGGCCCCAAATCATCTTATTTAGTGATAAAAGGTTACAGTCTCCATGCCATTGATAGAAGCACAGTGCTATCGCTTAACCCCCAAGCAATCTCTTGACTAGAATATCTCACAACCTGCCAGAGCCTACGTATGGAACAAAATCCTAAAATAGCACAATATATTATTTTATTGAAATGTTTTCTTAAGTCCAGAGTAAGCCACTATTTCTGTTCAAGATAGTATTATGTATCACTCAGTGCCTGCCTAGCCCTTCTTCATGTCTCTTTGTAAAAACCATGCCATAGCTGTTCCACGAAGCGTTCACAGTGATAAAGGCTTCAGCCCGCTCTGTCTTTGCTCTGTTGGGCAACACTATTTTTTCCTGTTGTGCAGCTGTGTGCAGTACTGATTTGTGCTGTAGACTTAATAGCTTAATGTTTAGAGGTACTGAGCACCCACAGCTCCACTGACTTGAAACAAAAGGGATTTAATGCTTTTTGTTTTTAGCATCCTCTCTCATGAAACACATTTCATGATTTGGCATTTTTATGTAAATAATTTACAAGAGTAGAAATGAAAGAATAAAAAATGTTATGAGAGGGTATAAATATGCATGAGATGTGAAGGACATGCCTTCTGATGAGGACATTGTGCAAGCTGCAAGGTTTCTGAGATGTGTGATCCTGTTCCCCCCCCCATTCAAATTCATGAGAAAACATGAATGTGCTTACTTTTGTACCATGCCACTTATTCAGCTTGAAGATAAAGTCGCAGCAAGCAGGAGGAGGACTCATCTACATTTTGCATTCACTCTTTTTTAGAAACTCAGGGTGGACCTGGATTATACTTAGGTGCCTAATTAGGTAGAACAGGATCTGGCTGTAGATGCCTCTGCAGAGCTGCAGTGGGTCAGTAGGACTCTCGACATCATCTCCAAGTGCCCATACAGCCCTCCTTCGGGCACCTGAGGTCTTATTGGCATTGACCACTCTGCCTGTCGCTGGCTTTCTGGCCCTCGTGCTTCCAGCATACGAGTGTGGCGACGCTCGCTTCATCATCGGTAGGACTCTGAAAGCCTGCGGGCAGCCTGTCAACACAGAGCAGCTGATGACAGCATTTGAATATTTTGCAGGATCTACAGGGGAAAACTGCTCTTTACAATATCACCACATGGCTCAAGTGGTGTCATCATATGCAATGAATGTATAAAATGTGTTTCTAGCCGTCCATGTCCATTTGTGAGAGCTCTCAGAGTTTCCATAAAGGCCAGCGCCAGCCCGGGCGGGGGGGTCGCCACTAACCGGAGCTTTGTGTTCTTTTGAAAGCGGTCCGAGAATTTGAAGCAAGGACTTACACATCTGATTCTGAAGCATCTCTTCTGTTACCAAAACCACAGCTAATGCGCCTCGCTCCGTGTGGGCTCCGTCGCGTGTTTATTTGCAGGTAGCACTGACTACCAAATACATGTCTTTCTGTGGTCACTAACTCTAGTCCCCTCTCCTTATAGAGCAGAACGACCCCAGTTCTGTTGCAAGGGGAACATCCACAGAGAAGAATCTGGTTTTTCTCCCTCAACAAAATTAAATTTCAAATGTATTTTGTTTTCATTTCATACTTGGAATTTTAGACCCAAAAATGCAGTGTACCAAATGTGGTTTGTTTTTTGGATTTCAGGTGTACTGGTTCAGTTCACAAGATAGACAGCAGGATTGCATTCACAGAGGAAAGGGCAAAGTAGGTAAAGTGTTTGTTTTCATGAATGAGTTATTGAGTTAGTATTAGCTATCACACTGAGTACTGTTGAAATGAATAGGCTTGCTCATGCTCAAAAGGCACCTGTTCTTATGTGCTTTTTTGAGTCAGGCACATACAGTACTATATCAATTTGTCATTGAGGGAAATGCTGTTTATATTTTTTAATATTTTAAAATATAATATCTCTTTGTTGCTTTTTATCTGTTGAGTTCAACTCTGGTGGATTTGGACATACTCTGTACATTTTGCTTTTTCTTAAGACCCCTGGGACATTCATGCACAGGCTGCTAAAATATCTAAGTTTACTCTTTCTTCTTTTTTTTTTTTTGCTGTTTCAGGGGGAATGGGAAAACTACATCCTCCTCCTCCATAAGATAAATGATACCAACCTATATGTTTGTGGAACCAATGCATTTCACCCAGCTTGTGATTACATGGTGAGCCTTTTGATCGACTTAAGTACTGGTTTTAATTGCAGACTTATAAAATTGTTTGAATAGTAAGGCAATTTTAAAGAATATTTTCAAATAATGTCCCACTTGAAAATTAGTAGTAATTATTTTACTACATGTTTGGTCATTCTGAAACAAGTTGGGTAACTGCATTACATGCTTGCTTCATGGCTTGTGTACCTTCTGTCATCTTAGCAGAAACATTTACTTCTGCAAACGGTCATGGCCATTTCTTGTGGTGTAGCCTTATCTGTGTACACATATATGGGATTACATATCAGTTGAGTGCCTACAGCATAGCTGACACTGCGTGAATAGTAAAATGTTAACAATAAGCTGTAAATTGGTTGTATGCCATTTCTGTGTCAAAAGCATCTATAAAGATGAACTTTTTGTTTGAATATATTTCATTAGCAATAAGGCAATAGCAGACTACTTGTAAAGACTGAGAGCTTTACTTGCACCAAATATGAATTTTGCTCCTTGCTGCGTAGAAGAGCATGTATACCCAGATGTATACCCACAAATATAACATATTTATGTTATCCTTATCACTGGGAGACTAGGCCCTGATTCCCCTGAAAGGGACAGCCAACCTGTGATAAGGCGCTTTCATAATTCATTATTGAATTCTTCATTGGAAAATACTGACCAAGTACATTTTTGTACAAATATCCACATTGACCTATTCATACCATGGTTTTTCTCCTTTAATAGAAATTGTGTCAATCATTTCATTTGATCAGAAAGAGTTTTACTCTGTGGTAATGGCTCTTTACAACAGGTATTCAACAGTACAGATGCTCACCTGCAAGGGAAAGCTGAAGACAGCAAAGGAAAGTGTCCTTTTGAACCAACTCTGAAGTATGCTTCTCTACTAGTCGGTATGTGTGGGACTGCCATGCAAGCTAGTCAGATACTAATCCTTATTCTGCTTTTTCTTATTCATAAAATACCATCACCTCATTTGTTCTCTAAGACTGAGAGTAGGACACAGATGACATTATCGTTCGCAAAACTAGACAGAATTATTTTAATGCAGTTAAATATACATTTGCTTGTTGGCCCCATTGGCTCATTGATATCGGGGGGGGGTTTTCAGAAGGATGCAGTGCTGATTTTCTCTGTATGAATCTTTTGGCCATATCTGACTTTCTTTAATCTAACTGCTTACTTCTGAATTCCTAAGACTTCAAATGAATTTCAAGGTCATAAAGCCAAGGTGAAATGTTTCAGATGGGATCATCAGAAAGCCACATGGAAGAGATTTTCCTTCGTGGATAAAAACCATTTTCGCAACCCGAGTCAGTGTCTCTCAGCAACATTTGGAATTACCAGATGGATTCCCTCGGTCACTTCTTTGAGACTCCTCCTAGCCATTACTGGCTTTCGCTGTTCATTGAACATTTTGCCCGTTGTTACCTATGTTTTTAAGTGCTTTCAAATATTTACCTTTTGATCTTGCTGGGATTTTAAGTCTACATTGGCTTTTATCCGTGCTATCATCTCTTGGGCCTGTGCACAGCACACCCTGAAACCTGTTCAAGTGATTGGTCATGGGACCGACAAAAATCAGTTACTTGAAAGAGGTGATCTTTGAGCAGCGTGGTATGTTTGGAGATACTTGGTTGTTTCTTTTTATATATGAAGCTGCCTAAGAGGGATGCTGTTTTGTGTATGTGGTTCACCATAAACTATTATTGATGTCAGGTAGTAATGAGGATGAATAGAGAACTGCCAGAGCAATAGCTTTTTGCATTTTCCTTTTAAAGCTCTCAATACCTACCCTAGGAATACACAGATATTCTGAACAGTGACTATGTATAGAAGTTACATATTCAGAGCATTTCAGTTACAATCAAGCAGCTCAAAATTTCCAGCAAGCTGCCCTTCAGTTCATTTAATACAAATGTCTACAAAGCTGAGAAAACAAAGCAAGTGCTTAACTTCTTACTGTCTTCAGGACCTAATCTTGCATGCTTCTGAGTACCCACAACTCCTGGTAAAGGCATTTGGAGTTCAGGGCACTCAGCACTTCTCAGGACTCATCAGGAGAAAAAATTGTGGTCACATGCACTCTTCAGTTTTGCATGTAATATACTCATTTTAACTGATGACGAAAGTAAGGATTCTATGCACTTTTCCACTAAATTTACAGATGGTGAATTATATTCAGCTACTTCAAACAATTTCTTGGGTACTGAGCCTATCATACGACGCAGTTTGAGAAATCATTTGCGGACAGACTTTAAAACGTCATGGCTAAATGGTAAGAAGTTTTTGTGTGCGATTTAGCCCTTCCAGAGAACAAATTT
Organism: Alligator sinensis; assembly: GCF_000455745.1. Lineage (NCBI taxonomy): Eukaryota > Metazoa > Chordata > Crocodylia > Alligatoridae > Alligator > Alligator sinensis. The sequence continues at coordinate 290,229 of NW_005842344.1, forward strand.
CCACCTTGCTTGACCTTTTTTTAAAAAAAATAGACAAAAATAGAACTACATGCATTTTTCTTCACAATGCAGAGTGCTGATGTCCAATGCTTGTTACTGTCATTTATAAACTGGAACATCATTTAAATCTTACTATAAATGTAGCTGCCATTCTTGAGATATTTGTCAAAAAGTGATATAGGTTATGATTCTGGGAGTATAGCAACCGAATATTGAATCATAATTGCATTCGGTCTTGTTCAATACCAGTTTAAAATTTATTTATGAATATGAAAGATATTAAAAAGCAAAGTTTTTCTGGTCATTAAATAAGTATCACAGCAAGGCAGAAATTGTAATGAGATTTCATAACAAGTGATTTACCATGGAGTAAAGAGGCATGGGGCTTTACCACATATCACCTGCTCTGTAGAAGCTATACTGTAGGAACTCGCCCCCTTTCACAATAATCTGCTGAGACAAACTAGCAAAGCATACTAACTTCTACTACTTAAAAGAGTAAAAGCAAACAGGCTGCAAGTAGGCACATGTCAGAATGGATTTTGATGCTTGTTCAACACTTAAGTTCTCAAGCCACTTTTGTGGGAGCTGGTACAGTTTAGTACATAAACTTTTGTGTGTCCTAAATTTAAGAAAAGACTAAACTGCTAAAAAAATAAATAAATCAAATGTTGATGTTGAATTCCTTGCTTTCACCAGTTTGCCTGAGGTTTGAGATTATTGCTCTTATTTTTAACTCACTTCATCTTGCAAAAGTATATTATAAACTCTCTAGACATCAAAACCTACACCCATTCTAGGCACGTGCACGCTTTTGTGGAATGGCATTTCTAGTATTTTTGCTTCGCTATTTTTCACAAAAGCACTTTATTCCATGCATTCCTTGCTTCATAACACTGGGAAAGAAATCAGATTAACCCATAAACCTTTCCTTGAAGAAACAAAAGTTCTCGTGTAGCATTACTGCTAATACATTTCCTCTTTTTTTTAAAAATAAAAATAAATTAATGTGAGTTTCAGCATACTTCTTGCTTCATGAAATTAATGCCTGCTGATTTCTCTCTGGGTAGAAAATTTGAGCTTCTAAACAGAGATCAATTATTAAAAAAAGGACTGCTTAATACAGTATCAGTTAAGGATTAACATAGAAAGGCAATCCACAGTCCATTTTCACTCATGCAGACATACCTTTTTTAATCTTTTGATAGGATCTATAATAAATATTGTCTGTGATCTTATAGGTTATTTCCAGTATTTTCCTTGTCTACTGTTCCAAAAAACCCATTATTTTACTCCATTTTTAATAATGTTTGATAGTCATGTTGCTTTCTACATTAGAAAAATGAGAGCATTATGTGTTCAAATATTTCAGAGCCCAGTTTTGTCCATATGGATATAGTGAAGGAAAGTGAATCAAATCCAGATGGAGATGATGATAAAATGTATGTGTTCTTCACTGAAACTGCTGTTGAATTTGAATTCTACGACAAGCCTCTTGTGTCAAGAATTGCTCGTGTTTGCAAGGTGAGTCTTGGTGGTTAGGTCATTTGTTTTTAAGTATACAGATATTTTAGACGACTCCTCAAACCAAAGTGAGCAAATTGTACCATCCGCCTTCTATTACTGAACTTTGTTCACTTTAGTCTGTCTCTTCTGAAACAGATTTTCAAGTCGCTGTGATATTCAAATCTCTCTCCATTGGCCTTGAACACTGAGGTTTATAGAGGCCGGCTGGCCAAACCCTTGGCTGTGTTAGTATTATCCAGCCTGTTTATGGGAGTGAAATGATGTTTGTCTACAGTGCTGGTATTTTTCCTTTATACAGGGTGATCTTGGAGGAAAACGCATATTACAAAAAAGATGGACAACATTTTTAAAATCCAGACTTGTCTGTTCTGTTCCAGAATTAAATTTCCAGTTTAATATTCTTCAGGATGTCTTTTTACTTAAGACAGCAGGCTGGCAAGAAACAATTTTTTATGGGATATTTACTCAACAATGGTAAGATACAAGAAATGCATCTATAACTGATATTTTGAAGCAGTTTTTCAAAATGGATGTTGCATCTATGTACTTGGATTTGTTTCAAAATTGTTGTAAACTCGAATGTAAAAGTATTCTGGCACTCTAATTGCTATTGCATCAAACTGCTTCTTCCCAAAGAAAATTCTCCCTTAGGCATTTTTTCATAAATATTTCATTTTCGGTGCACTAAAGATCAACGTCTTGGCCAGTAGTGTCTCTTGGGACCAAGAACACTTTGACTGTCCTCAGCCTGGGCAGGGTGGGCCCAGTTACCCCATAGCTACAAGGTGGAGCTCCCCCATGTCTGTGCCCTGATGCATTCCTTTTACCTAATTTTTATTTTAGTGTCTGGGGGAGTGTCTGTGTTCAGCGAGGAGTGCAAGACATTCAAAGTACATCTGTATGACACAAGGCAGGTTGGTGAGCACTGGCTTCCAAACCAGAAGCCGTACAGCCATGTTAGTGCAATACTTGTGCAAAGCTTCTTAGCAGGGTTTATTGGCCCGTGCACTGTGCTGTATTGTTTCTGGTTCAGGAGCTAGAGCACACGTAGCTAGCACAGCGTGTCACAGAGTGATAAGATATCGGTATTCTCAGAGGGTACATTATGGCCGAAAGACTGATAGCAAGCACTGGAGCACCAGTGATGGTGTGTGCATGTAAGTGCGTGTGTAATATCTATATGCACACCAGATCTCAAAGGAGTCTGGTTACTGTAAAGGTGAACAACATGCTGTCACTGGGGTAGGGACTGCCCCCATGTGTTTGTTTGCTTGTGAGGCCTGAGACCTTGGGTAAAAGGATTTGTGTGCATAGCTTGTTTACTTCCTCCTAGTCATTTGGGTCATAGGTTTGGATCTATTGCTTCCAGCAAGTGCCCTAGCAATTCCAGGAACTATTTTGAATAGGAAGACTATATGTTCACTTCCTTCCTTCCAGTTGTGGCTGTCTCCTGTGAGTGCAGATGCCACTCAGAACTGAGTAATGAGCTCTTTAGTGTTATTGGCCTGATTGCAACCATTTGTCTGTGACTAAGAGTAAGAATTGATCAGCCATTCCACGTATTTCAGTAGACTGCACTTCTTTTCATTTACAGTGCCATCCAGCTGAGCCAACATTACCATCTTAGGAAGGTAGATGTTTGTGTTATGGGGGCCAAAGCTTTTAATGGAAGGCTAATCCTAGTTCAGACACTTGGGGTTATGCTTGCTCCCTCCAGTTGGTGGAGAAAATGAAAATGACATCATTTAGCACTTAGATCGAAGCCTTCATTTCCACTGCTGCTTCCTTTACTAAATGAAACAGCTGGCACTCTAAGGTGCATGATAAGCAGTGCCCTACTGAAAGGAAACCACTGCCATCTGAAGTACCCTTATTCCAAAAGCAGCACCTGTCAAGGCCTACTGTCTATGATAGTGTTTTGTGAAAATAAAAACAGGCCTCCCGGATATTTTGTTACATGTAAAACATGTCAAGGTTTGCTTGATTTCACTTATATACATATATACATACATGTATAGGTGTGTGTGTGTGTATATACACATACATACATACATACATATATATATATATATATGTATATATATACGAAGGGGCATAAGCAGTGTACACGAGCAGTCAGAGTTTGCTGATCAATGGCCACAAGTCACAAAGAAAGCACGAGGGGATAGCTTTGGTGGGTTCTGCTGACTTCAGAAGTCTGCAGTGGATGTTATCTAGACTGGTGCGTGTTTGCCACACTCCTGTTTCCAGGTCAGTATCTGTCCTCTGTAACTTGCACCACCCCTATTTATCTCACTGCAGGGTCTATGCCGGCATGTGCTTACATATACAAATCTGCATGGGAGTCATGTTAAAAATCACAAAATATTCTCCTTTATCTTGTAGAAATAAACACTCAGCATTGTTGAATACAGTTCAACAAATCTTCTTATTTACATAGCCTGGTTTCTACCAGGGCTGCTACAAGCATTTTCTGCAAGGATCAGGGATTGGAGCACATGCTGCGTTCAGTTAATATGTGTAACTCTAGGGTAACTCTGTTGACTTGCTTGATTTACACTGGTGTGACTGAAGCCATTCCAGAGCTTTGAAAATACTAACATTGGATGCAAGGACTGAAAAGAGAGGGGAGAATTTTCTGTATAAAAAGCAGAGAGCCAGAAGGGAGAAGGCCCAGTAGATGCTGCCCAGCCGTGATCCTTAGGCCTGTCTGGCTGCTGTCACCAGTCATTATCAGTGCAAAGAACTCGTCTAAGGTGTGCATCTCCTAGGCTGTTTGGATTGATTAGGCAGATAACAGTGAAAGGATAATAATAATGAAGGACAATAACAAAATCCTGTACAAACTACCCTCGTTCTAGGCCCTTCTTTGTGAATCCCAAGAACAAGAAGAGATGTTTTTGTTCACAGATATATTTTCAGTAAATCTGATAAGAAAATAGTGTGAAAAGCGAGTTGTGTTTTACAGCCTTCCTTTACACAATAAAAGGTCACATAACACATCTTTTTCTTTTTACCCTCCAAGGGGAAGACTGGACATTTCGTCCGTGTGTGCGTACAGTATGGAAACAATTCAGGAAGTTTTCTCCAAAGGAAACTACAAAGGACCAGTAACTATGGAGCATTCCCATGTCAAATGGGTGGTGTACGGGGGTGAAGTGCCAATTCCGCGTCCTGGGGCTGTAAATACTACTTTATTTTTCTGTTTAAATTAAACTCTTTTGGTTTGGCTCATTGTAGTCTAATTTTCCCCCCAACCCAGGTCTGGGTCCACATTAGTCCCTCTGATATGCCATTTTCCCTACTCCACGCCACAACAGGGCGTAAAAGCTGGTTCTCAGCACCTGGATGAATGTCACTCTAGGGACAAAAGTTTAGAGCATGGTAAATAGTTGTCTTGTACATTGGTTCATTACAAAATGGTTGTAATCAGCTTTGTTGTATGTTGTTTCTAGTGTATTGATAATTTCGCCCGAAGTTTTGGATACAACATTTCACTTGATTTGCCCGACAAGATTCTGCAGTTTGCTAGAGACCACCCGCTAATGGATAATGTTGTAAACCCAGTTGGTAACTGGCCAGTGCTACTGAAAAGAGGTTCAAATTATACCAGGATTGTAGTAGAAAGAATCGTTGGCCTAGATAAAAAAGCATACAACGTTATGTTTATAGGAACAGGTAAGTGGTTTTCTTTTAGAAACAAGAAACTGAATTTTTTATAGGTCTAAAATCTATTTTGTTTTAGAACTTATTCCTGAGCTTTTAACAAGTACAAGGGTCCCACCAGCCCTTATTCATGCATCACAAGTTCTTCATCTTAATTTACCATACAGCAATACATCAAATAGCAAGACGACGGGAAATTTTATGTATTACATCTCTCTTCTCTAATTACTTGTCTAATTTGCTTTACTTCCCTAGTGCTAGATAGTCTCTGTTTTGTGAGGGCAAAATCTGTCTCATTCAGCAAAACACTTAATACTTAAAGGCAGTGGGACTTAAGTGCTTTGAACTGTGGCCATTGCTTATAGTTATTGCGGCATTTGAATGATGTTCCCTTGTCCTTGCTTCCTTGTTATTAGCATTATTTAAGACTTTTTTTTTTCTTTGCACTCCTTTGTTCCTGTCAGGAAGCCTTCAATATGATGCCATTTTCTTCTTAAACGTTTCTAAGGTATAATTTATAAGAAGGTGGCATTTATTTCAGTACTTTCAAAAGATTTGTAATAGAAATGTGGTCAGGCTCTCAAAAGGTCTTCCATAGGACCGTAGCTGCGTACAGGCCTTGTGCTGTCTCCCAGCACACGTGACTCTCACTCAGGATGAGAGGACCTCTAGTCAAGGGTATAAAAGCTGGGAATTTCTTGGAGGAAAGGATGAGATTTTTGCTTAAGTGCTTGGTGTGTAGAAGCTGACTTGCTAGTCTGGAATTTCCATCCTGCTCCTGGATGAAGTGTTAGATAATAAGAGGCCTCTGGAAATTTCCCATATTTAGAGGAATGTAACGAAATCTTCCAAAATCAAAATCCTGCTTTTCTGAGATAAATCATCACCACTACTTTACAGAACGATGAGCAAAAAAAAAAAAAATTGATATAGAATAACTTGGAACTTTCCTATCTCCAAGACTTGCCTAAAGCAATAGATAAGACTGATTAATTTTAAAATTGAAGATATTGTTGTTATGTTTGCACACATTTGTCCTTAAAAGTGCATTTCCTTTCACACAGATAATGGATATTTGCATAAAGGTCTTAACTGCAATGGAGAGATGTTCATTGTGGAAGAGAGACAGCTGTTTCGGTCTCCTGAACCTGTACAGTCTCTCAAGCTCTCTTCCAGGAAGGTAAAACTTCTGTTGGTGCCTATGCAAAGTTTGTGCTGTTTTGAGATGCCTCAGACGTATTTTTCACTGGTCATTTGACTTCCTCATGTTCTGTAAAAAGCTCTGCTCTGCACTGAACCATAGATTCACAGATGCCAGGGTCGGAAGGGACCTCAACAGATCATTGAGTCCGACCCCCTGCCTGGGCAGGAAAGAACGCTGGGGTCAGACGACCCCAGCCAGATGCCTGTCCAAATAATCACAAAAATTCAAGTTTTTGTCTGTGACAATAAGACTCTTGTGTATATCGAAACAACAGAAACAAGCATTCATATATTCATCAGCAGTTCCCAGAGTATTCATAGACATGAGTCTGGTCCGGTCAGGCACTCTTGTCTTTTCATGCGTTCTGTAGAGCTCTGTGTATAGTCACACAATCTTTATTTAACAATGTCATAATCTGTTCTTGCAAAATATATAATTAATTTATGATTAAAAATCAGAAATGGCCACCATGTGTTTAACAAACTTTTAAAACCTAAAGCAGTGCTATAACATAGGTAAGCACTCAATATCCTGCTTTTGTAGGGCCTGCTGTACGTGGGGTCTCCATCCCAAGTGGTTCAGGTTCCAGTTTCACTCTGCCACCAGTATCAACATTGCTTGGATTGTGTGTTGGCGAGGGATCCCTACTGTGCGTGGTCTCAGGCTTCTGCTGCTTGTGTTCCTGTGGCTAAGCAGATTGGTGACATGCAGTAAGTAAAGATATTTTACTTCAGCTCTATAATAGAGCTGAGACTTATCTTGCTTTCGAAATACTGCTCCAACAGTCTATAAGGCAAAACCAGGCCGGACCCGAGAGCTTACGAAATGAAAGTTTTTAAACCCTCATAATGTATTTCTTATTAATCTCTCTTTCAGGAATTTAATCCAGAGCATTAAATATGGGGATGTTTCCAAATGTCCTAGTTTAGGTACGTGAATATTTATCTTTTAAGAAAACACTTTTGAAACACTGTACAAAATGAAAATAAGTAATCTGCCCTATACGTCATATATCTATGGTCATTGAAATGTTTGATCTCTTAGCTAAATTATATTTCAAACAGTCCAAGGTTAAAAGTGAGTGGGCTTTTTGAACCAGGAAAGGCAAAAACAAAATTGAGTTGCTACCTCCTGCCTGTTCTTAACCCCTTTGAACTTGAGATCAAGATATTTTAGTTCATAATGAAACCATTCATCTCAGGGGAAGTGTAAACATGGCCTGTGATTTTGGAGCTGGTTGGTATTCCCCCTCTCAAGCTGCAAAGTGACATGTGGACTATAAGATGTTTTGTTAACTATCACTGTGACTGGCACTTGGTATGGCTTGGCAGAAATAACATTCAAATAATCAACAATTTTTAGCAACAGCAGTGAAGGGAGAGATGTAAAGGATTCATTTATAATTAATTTTTAAAGAGAGATTAGGAAACAAGTTAGTTTTACTGTGAAAACAGAACTGACAACTTTTTCCAGTGACTTTTCTAGACTGTTTAATTTTGTTTCCGTTTGCAAACAGCAGTTCAATGTTTTAGAGAAAATGAAAAGATTGTATGTTAATAAGTTGACGGGCCTTTCTGGCTGCCAGGAGCTGCTGTTTTAACTACATAAAGCTCACTGTTGCCTTCTCTACTTTGCGACTCTCCCAGCTTCCTTAACAAAGCTTTCAAACCTAGATACAAGAGTGGCCTGTAGCCTTGTGCTTGAAAGGTGACATACTATTGGTATGCATTAGGTAATGATTAGATTTCAGCAGAGCATTTGTTCTGGAATAAAGCCAAATTTTGAATGTATTCTTAGTCCTCAGGCAAAGGCCAAGCTCTTCAGCCCATGAACCACTACTATAATCAAATAATACATGGACTTAGAAGTGTTGTTGCTTTTCTTGTTCTTTTTTTTTTAATTCATGTTCATTTGACTTCAGTTTTGTCAGTGCATGGTGATCATATTGAAATTGCAAAAATGTCACAAGTTTTAGTTTGGCTGTGGATGTTGAAAGAGGAATATTAAAGTATAATAAAGCCTTTAAACTGCGAAAGGATTAAGGATTCCTGATTTACAGAGAGAATCCAAGATGAAAATCCTTAGTGCTTTCTTTCAGGCCCTGATTTTGTAAACTTTGCACTGAAAACTCATAGCTAATGCATGTTGTGGGACAGTACCATACGGTGCTAGTCGAAGAGTGCTTATATATCGCTTTATATCCCTAAAGCATTGCACAAGTACAGTCTAAATCTAATAACGCTTCTATGAAGCTATATCACTTTACTGGGGTTGACACTAACACATGCTCAAAACTGCATACCGCGTGATCGTGTGGCAAAGTCAGAATTAAAACCTGGAAGTTTCTGAATTCCAGGCACATATTCAGTCTATTAAATATGACTGGAATAGGGCCAGCAAGATGCACATTCTCCTATTTTGCTCTCTGGCAGAAGTGTAGGAGACAGAGCTGTGGATTTCCTTTTTTCCATTCCTATACCTTAAAACAGTCCTCCTTGTTGTGCTGTTTAAAGCTGATGTCACTCCAAGCATATGTTCAGCCATGCAAGTTAAATTAAGACTTGGTTGTGTTTAATTAAAGTAACATTCACGATTTCAGGAAACAATGTTGGAAGGTATCCCGTTATCCTTGGAAGCCATGTTAATCTTAAGTGCGTGACCCTGTCCAACCTGGCTAGCACAGTGTGGAAGTTCAATGGGAGGAGACTTCAGGCAGAAGATTCTAAATACCTGCTTTACGATGGAGGAATAATTATATTTAATGTGACAGGAGCCGATGCTGGATTCTACGCGTGTCAGTCTGTAGAGAGAGCCAACGGGAAACAATTCCCTATTACTGTGGCTAGCTATGTCCTTTATAGTCAGCAAGAGAGTGCTTTCATTCTTCCTAAAAGTTATACAACAAACCAACTAAATGATAAAACAGCAACCACGAATACTAAGCCTTTGGTGCCATCGTCCTTGCAGAAGGATCCAGCAAAAATGAAAGCTCTGGAAGACCAAAAAGAGGACCTTGTTGTAAAAATCTTGGGAGCAGGTTTTGCACTTCTGTTTTTTTGCTTGCTAGTTTGGAACTTTTGCAAGGGGCATTTACGTTTGCCGTGGAAGGGCCGAGAAAGAAGCTCAAAAACAGCGGATGTCGATTGTTCAGCAGATCCAGCATTGGCAACAGATGGGCCAGGCACTGCGAGGAGAAATTTGGCCATACAAACTAATACTTCCGCTTCTAATGAATCGATCCCGCTCGTGTACTCCCTCTCAGAAGATAAATACAGTACAAATGTACAACACAACACCAGTCTCACAAAAAGGGTACCTGGAAGTTGCAGCTCACAAAACTGTTTGGTTCAAGATGACGTGGCATTTCCTACGAAGGAATCTGGGTTGTAAAGTTTGGGTTGGAGTCAGGAGCCCCAAATCCATTGAGACGAGCAATATTGTACATGACAGAAGCCCATTTCCAGTTACTGCTTTTGGAAAAAACCCCATCAAATGCATTTCCAGTACCCTTTTGACATGGTGGCATTGCAAGAATAAACATTTCTGCAGTTGTTACTGAGCCTTTACTGTTGTGTTCTCCTGCACCATTATAGAAATTAACACTTCGGAATCTAATAATAATACTTAGCGCTCAAAATGTGCCTTCACCTTCAGAGTTTATCGATGTAATCTACAAATAGTAACTAATTAAGTCTCCTAATGCCCCTGTGACGTAGTTATTATCTTTCTTATACTGATGAGGTTAAACAACTTGTCCATGGCCACAGAGAGAATCAGTGTCAGAGCTGTGGATAGAAAGAGTTCCTAGCTCATTTTGTATGATCCTACCATTGACCACCAACCCTTCACTTTACCACCTTTTCAAAGCACTTTACATGCTTTAAATTTAAGTTGCTGATGAATTTTTAATGACTTTTACAATGTCTCTCTCCCAACCCCAAAAAGCCTTGTGACCCAGTTTGTGTACCGCATAGCCACTGTGAATTGATTTGCCTTGGAGCATGGCCAGAATTCAGGTACCAAAACCCTTGGCTGCTGAGCATATTTGGTTGAACCAATTTTTTTTTTTATTAATGCTTCTAATGTCTTCATGTTTGGAGGATAATCTGGGATCTCCAGCACTGAAATCCCCGAACAAAAGGCTGTGCTCTCTCTGTCTCTCTCATACACCAGAGACAAAGTGTAAGGCCGGTTCTGCACTCCCAAACATGCACAGCTTGTTTTCTCTGTTCTCAAGTAGCCCTGGAAGCTGAAGTCCATCTGGAAAGCATGCAGAAGTACTGCTCTGCTGTACCATCAGACCCACTTTCAAATTAATTGAAAAGGATGCTTGGAAACCAATTTGGTGCATGCATTATAGCCAAATAGAAAAAAAAAAGAGACCAAGTAAATGTCATTTAACGTACCCTTCTGACTATGTAACACAACTGGATTGAAGTGTTTTTACACGGAGAGCGAGAGTATCTCTCTTTTCATGCATTCTTATTCCTGTGGATCAGACTATCTTTAAAACAGATGTGCGTTACACAAGGCCTTTTGATGTATACTGTTACATGCAAATACCACAGAAACAGGGGCCAGCTCTTGAAACTTTCTAAAAGCTGCGAGCACTGTTCAGTTCCCTTCCCAGATCTCTTATGTCTGGCATTTTTTCAGATACTAATTAATGCATTAATAATATTGGCACTTTTCTTGGAAGGATGTAAAGGTGGGAATACTCTGCCTTTTGAGTAAGACTAAGTCATGTGGAGCATGGTGAGGACATGAGAATTGCATATAAAAATGGACAGCTGAAAACGAGGAAGTTGAACAGCTGCTTGCAAACCATACTACTGAGGACTGTCTGACTGCAGTCACCCAAGGTATCGGTAAAATGCAAAAAGCTAGACCAAAGGTGTGTATTTTGGCCAGTGATTTGAACAGGATTCGGTTTGTCTTTTGGCAGTGTGTGCTCTTGGCTATATTCTGAATGGCTTTATGTAAAGAGCTCCATTAAGATTAATGGCGCAGACTTGACAAAGGCCGCGTAATTAATGACATGGGTGGTGATCAAAATATCTCATCTCATTTCTTTTCTCTTCTTCAGGTCAGGGGACACTTCCCCCGCCCCTCCTTGCTAGGAGGAGGGACAGATAGAGCACAAAACCCTGTTAAAGAAAATCCTCATAAGGCTACTAACATTTGATTTCAGTTCAATTCCT
>NW_005842344.1:301857-317605 GCF_000455745.1 Alligator sinensis
AAATGTGTAAAATAATTAGCTTCTAAGAAGAGCCATAGATAACCCACTGTTAGCAGGTCGATATGAAAGATATTGTGCCCTACTTTCAGTGGTGTCTTCAGTGCAGTTTATTTTAGTCCTTTTGTCATTGGTGGCCATGTTGTGCAGAAGAAGGGCAGAGAAAATGGAGCAAAAGCAGAAAGGGCACAATTCAGTCCTGTACTGGCATTGAACTCAGCCCTGGCGCTGTGAGGGGAGTCAGTCCTGGAGTCCAGCGGATGAGAGCAGCACCCAGACTGCCCTCACTGGTCCCCAGTTGTCAAGACCTTTCTGGCTGTGGCTTCATGTGCGCTAAGAAACCTTTCCCATCTTTCCCCACCCCGGTTCAGCTTCCCCAGTATCAGCACTGAAGGCTGCAGCCTGTTCCAAGCACCATAAAATCTGACCTTGTTCATATCGGTCTAGCTGACACCACTTAAAACACTGGCAGCAGCCCACAGCCTCTCAGCACCGGGCCCCCCAGCATCAGAAAGATGACAACTCTCCAGATAACCCCTATAAATCCTGGGAAATATGGGTGGGAGGGATACTGTGGCAAAGGGAGGAAGGTGAGGAGTGAAGGCATTGTTGCTGTTCTTTTTGGTACATATTATTTAGATCAGGTATCGGCCTCATCTGGCTAGTCAGCATCAAAGTGCAACAAAAAGTCAGCCCCTTGCCCCAAAATGCTTACGGTCTTAGCTCAGGCAGTCCCGGTGCTTGTCGTCTGCTCAAAGGCTTCGGTGTGAATAGGGCTGGAAGAATGGCTGCTACACCCACATTGCCTTGTAAAACTGCTCGGACATAACTTACTATTTTGGTGAAAGCAACAGCATTGTCTCGAAGCTATTAAGGCATGGAGAAATTAATGTGCAGACCTGGCAGAGATTAACGAAAACTCTCTTGGGGAAATTCCTTATTAAAGTAGGCAACCTAATAAATCACAAGCAAAAATGGGATTGGACTCCTCCAATCGCCACACAGTTCAGCACTATTGGCAGTCTGTTCACGAGAGGCCTGGCTTTAGTTTTAGTGGGAAGTGTTAGGTCAGGATTGAGGCACTATGAAAGCCCAGAAAACAGCACTGTTTTTGATCATGACTCGAGTGCATTGGCAGTGCTGGGTTTGGAGGGAAAATCGGGACTAGTTCCCTGCCAGGAGCCAAGGTTTAAGGACATCACTAGACGTGTGAATATGAGAAGCTTGCACAACTGTTGCCTGCTTTAGCAAATGCTAAGCATGTGCATGTGCTCTTACACTTGGACCGGGTTGCAAAAGGAGGTGCCAGAACTGAATACAGACAGAACGGCTTTTTCTCTTCTAATGCAGCCATTGCTGTCAGAGGAAAAATGTGATCTTTTTTTCTTTTCTTTGGCCATAACACATAAGACAGGGCTGTTCACAGCAGGACCCAAGTCTATAGCTGTGCTTTGTCCACGATGCTGCTTCTGAGCCGATGGAAGCAGCTGCGTGGTTGTGATGCTGCAGGTTTGGAGGCTGGGTTGGAACAGAAGGAAAATGGTACCAGAGAGCAGCTGCTTTATGCAGAAACCCCACTGGCAGCCTGCTGGAGATAATGCAGAAAGCCCAGTAGAAGAGCAGTGGCAAGTCCTGTTTCCTGCCTTCTCTTCCCTGCAAGTCATTAGGCTGCAGGTGCGGCAGGGTCAGTGTGAAGAGTCAACGCCGCTGTGATGCCTTGCAGAGAGGCAGAACTTGAGACTCTACCTGTATTTAGCTTGTAAACACCTGAGAGGGAGGTGCTCTAGGCACTCTTTAGGTAGGTAGAGAGGTCTCCTGGTAGCAAGACAGCAGGGTGAGGAGGAGGGGACAGCTGTAGCACTGAACACCCAGGTGAGCCAGGGCAGGTGCAGTTGAAATTTCAGCCCCCAAAGTGATCCCCAAGGTCAGGCAGCAGTCGCTGCTTCAAATGTGGTGGCAACTCCATTTTCTTTAAAGTGCGGGTATAGTTTCATAGATATTTGCCCACTGAAGAGGATGATTTGGTTCCATTATCTGATTCAATATGGTCTCTTATATTGATGTCTGGGAAACAAACCTAAAGGCCCCAATTCTGTTATCCTGCGCCGGGCATAGTCACTTCTATTAGTGACAGGCGAGTATAAAGTGCTGCCCATTTCACACTGGTGCAGCTCATGGAAGTTGCGTGGCATCCACGACCTGAGGACAAAGGCATCAAACTATTTGGGGCCAAATTCATCCCCAGCGTTAGCCTGGTGGAGTCAATGGATTTACAGCAGGGGAGGAGCTGGCCTGTTGTGGCTGTACAACAAATGTGAATTAGGGCCTTGGAGCACAATCACGAGATGTTTGCTGGTACTCCTAAAGTGCGTATTAGGTGCAGGAACATATGTTTTCTTTAATACCATCTAATCTATTTCTATCTCTAGATTCTAGTGCTTATTTTGGGCTGCCTATCTCTATCCCTAGAGTCGAATATGTCTATCTATCTGTCCACCCAACCTTCCCTTTATACATTTTTGCCACGGGACCAGTTCTCCAGTCTCCATTTTCAGTTCTGTTATTTATGCCTGTGCAGAGTAGGTGCAAAAGACCCCAGGTCACAGATTTAAAAGCCAGCTGTGTAACACAGGCCTTCTTGGAATTAATTCTTCTTTGAACTAGAACACATCCTTTGCTAAGACACCTGACCTTAATTCAACATCTCCCAGGGATGAAGTCTCCACCCGTCCCTAGATGAGCAGTTCGGTCGGTTAATAACTCTTGCTGCTAAAGTGCTGCACCTTATTTCTAACCTAAGCCTGTCCGGGTTTATGGGCTGTGATCAAGTCTAAAGACTTGCAACTTTAGGAGTAGATTGAATTCTTCGAATTCTTATAATCTTTTACCGGGCAGGCACAGTTTCCAGTTTTTTAAAGCATCCTTCCCTCAGCCCTCTGCAATTTTTTTAAACTTCCTTTTTGAAGTGTCTCTTCCATGTTTGAGGGGTGTAGGTTGTAGCCGTGTTGGTCTCAGGACACAGGGTCCAAGGAACCTTGTCTTCTTGAACTGTAGGCACCAGAGCTGGATGCATCATTCCAGAAAGTGGTTGCTGCAGTGCCAAATACAGGGGAAATGTAGTCTGTCCATATGTCCCTGTTTGTACATCCAAGGATTGACGTCGTGTCACATTGGCAGGTCACGTTCAGCTGATTTCCCACCCCACTCCTCAAGTGTTTTCTCTCTCTGCTTCCCAGAAACTTCCCTTCCCCCAATCCCTTACAAATGTAATAGCAGCTCAGCCTCGCTTTGCACAGGTGTAAACGTCCACCCAGAATACAAAGGAATGGAGAATTTGGCCCACGCAGGGAGGTGAGGGAAACCACTCCCTAGACTGGAATAAAAGAGACGTGCTGTTTTTCTAAAGTATTAGCGAACATGTTTGAGATACCTGGGGTAGAAGGGGCAGGCTGTATTGGAGCACGCAGTAGCTGCTCAGACCCCTTTGGTCAAAGCTTAGACCCGTAGTATGTACGAGGTTACAACATAAGGGCGAAGCCCCGGGAAAGGAGGTGTGTTGGGATATCTTGGAGCTGGGCTGATCTTATTTAGCAGCTTGGTTTTTCAGCGGGTGTAGATGTGAGCTGTGCCCGGCAGGTGGTGCCTCTGAGCCAGTTGGAACCCATTGGAAATAAAGTGAGGAGAAAGAAAAGAGAAATGTGACCGAGATGGGGCAGTTGGCAGAGGAAGGAAGCGGATAAAAAGAGAGAACAAAGAAATCGCAATCAAGAGGGATCAACTGGAGAGGTAGCTTTACTTTTTGGGCTGTGGAAAAAACTTGCAGGGTTTATCAGTCGCCTAGAGTAGAAGGGAGTGGGCAGCATTGTTTAAAGGGATTGCAAAAGCAGTGAATAATCCTGCTGCTGCTGCTGCTGCTGCTCTCCTCTCCTCCCCATGCTGAAGGGAGGAAGGGATCCTGCGAGCAGGAGAGAGGAGGACACTGCCTGCCGGAGGCTGCAACATCTCAGCAGCAAAGTGTGCTCCAAAGTTCTTGGCCAAGGTCCCCTGGCCTGCCGCTCTCGGTGGGGAAGACCCCCTCCTCGGGAGGGTGTTCGGGACCTCACCCAGCCTCCTCCCCCACGCCCTCTGGGATTATAGGTCATTTTGAACAAGCAACAAAACTAGCGGATTTCAAAGTGAAATTCCGGAGGAAATTTAAAGAGCATCCGGATCCGGAGAAAGAGAGAAAGAAAGAGGAAGGGAAAAATAAATCAAACGTGGAGAGGAGCTAAGGCGGCCAAAGAGAAGCCCAAGAAGAAAGAAGCTGACACCCAGGCGGAGATGGGGTGAGCCGGGCATTTTGATTATTACTCGTGTATCTTTTGTTTTCGTACCAGTTTAAATAACCCAACATGTTTTTTAAGGTATATCCGAGCCGAGGGGATGAGGGCTTCAGGTTGCCATCAAGAAAGAAATGCCAGTTTAAGAGTACAAAGCAGCCCTAAAGTTTAAGGGTTCACAAAGTAGACAACTGCAAATCTCGGCAACTTCTTGACAGGTACCAGGATACAGGGACAGGGCCCTGGGGTCCAGAGCGGGAATCAGGAAGAGCCCTAGGCGACCTTCTCCCAAGTTAAAAAGGACAGGTTTTGTTTTTCCCTTGTGACCTTGGTGCTCAGTAGTTGGGATACTGCTGGCATTTCTGAGCGGGTGAGGAGTCTGATTGGAAATCTCCAGCGTGAGTTTAAGTTTATGACCCCCTACAATCTTCCAGGGGTGAAATATGTTGTGCTTAAGTGGCTAGAAGGCACGGGCATGAAAAAGAGATTGTAGCCTGGTGTTTAATTAATGTGCTGGTAATAAACCCCAGCCGTGTAATTTTAAGACCCTGACGTTGCTCTGAGCAAGTTGCTTTGTAATGAACTCTTCTGGGCCACTCAGAAGCACGTTGGGCCGGGAGGAGTCCTGCCTCCCCAGATCCCCCCAAGCTGTCACTGTGAGACTAGAGGGCAAGTTCAGTGGCTTGTGTTTCTTTTGCTGAGTTTCTGATTTTTGTTTTAGGCAACCCAGGAAGAATTACTGGACAGAGTGAAATATAGATGGGGGTGGCAGAAGGGGCAGAGGCACAGAACCAGGTCTCAGTTAAACCAGTATGAATCTGGAGCAAATCCACTGAAGCCTGTGGGGCTTACACTGGTCCCACTCGAAATCTGAAACTGCCCCATGTCTCCATGATCCCTACCTTGAATCCAAAACTTCAGCCTGGGGATTGCCAGGAAGGGTGTTTCAGGTGCATAGGTTGGGCCTGGCGCCTTATTCTCCAGGTGTATTAGATGAATCCTTCTTGGAGTCATCACGACTACACCCAGCAGCTCTGCGTTTTCTTTAGAGGCCTGCCAGTTCCCACAGAAAAGGTTGATTCGATGTCATCCTGATATTTTCTTAGATCTCGCTCTAATTACAGGGTTGCAGCAGCAGCAGCAGCACTGCTGTTACTGTGGAGGGGGGGCTTCAATCCCAAATCCCCTGTTTTTAGTTGCATAGACCTTCTGAACTGAAATGCCTTTGTGCTTGTGTATCGTTCACATGGAAATGTTGAGCAGCCATCTGCAGGCATTAGATTTCTCTGGATTCCCAAGGCATTAACAGAGCATCCCCTTTTGAATCATTTTCCACCAGTTGATTTAAGCGAGCTCATTTTGAAGTAAGGATTCAGTCCTTACCCCTCACCAGTGACTCTTAAATCTTGCCTATTGTATGTCCTCCTGATGCTCATTCTGGTATCTCTGGGTAGCTTTCCCGCACAGCCTGTTCCTGGACTCTGATGTATCCCTGTTGCACAGTAGGTTTTAAAGTGCTGGCTCCTCTTCTTTGGAAGAGTCCACTTGCAAACGTTGCTTGGATCACAAGGGAAGCAAATGCATTTACCTCCCGGCTGTGCCTGCAGCGAGCATTCGTCCACACTTCCACCTAGCAGACGACACAGCAGTCTCCGCTGTAGGGAGGACTAGGATGGGCATCGGAGAGGAGAGGCTTCTGGTCATGCTTCAGGAGCCCTGGCTGCGCTGTTCAGGGGCAGGACCGAAATGGCAGCAGAGGAGAATGGAGCTGCGCCCACTGAACTGAGCAGGCATCCATGTCTGGAAGGGCTGAGGATGCTGTGGTTAAAATGATTGCACGCAGGCAGAAACATGCACAGAGCACAGCGGGCTGCTCGTAGATGCTTATTACGGGGGGGCATTGGAAGCCGAGCACTGGAGGGACAAGGGTGAGCTGTCAGCAGCGCTGCGCAGACTCTAGCTTTCTGGGTTAGGCTAGGCACTACTTAAATGCACTCTGCTTCCCCTGTGTTCAAGACTTCCCAGCACCGTGCAGATAAGGCTCCAGTCCGTGTGTGGCACCGGGGGAGCCAGTGGAGACGTCCGTCCCCGCACGGGGACTGTTCCAGGCACGTGCTGTGCACCCAGCCGCAGAGCCATCCTCGTCACCTGGGACCCAGGCCTGGTGGCGAGAGGTGTCCAGGAAAAGCAATGCTTCATAACGGTGCTGGGCCTTTAACGCCCAGGTCCTCCTTTCCCTGGGTCTGAACTTGCACGCTTGCACTCGCATTCCACCCCCACGACTAATCCGACAGGAGTGCAATTCCCCTGGTGCCCTTTAGCAGCAAACAGGCTGGGGGGAGCTGCTTTTGTACTAAGCTCTCCTAGGTTAATCTCTCACCGGCAAGCCAAGGGTACACCAGGGAAGGAGGAGAGGGGAGGATTAGTTCGTACGCTCCCTAGGCCGCGGAGACTCTGGGCTTTCCATCAGATCTGTGCCAGAATCTCACCCCGTCCCAGTCGAATGCTCTCTCTGGCGCGGTCTTGCACCCATGCTCCTGCCCAGCGGACCGTCTCCTGGTCCTGTGCGCTGGCAGGAGGGAGAGCCCTGTCCCTGGCACTTCCAGCACCGCATCCCTGCTGACTCAGCGCAGCAGCGGGCTGAGGTCCAGGAAGGAGCCAGCTCTCTCTCGCACGCACGGTCTCTCCCAGCCCCTTCTGCAGCCCTCAGAGCTGCTGCGCTGAGCGCCGCCCAGGAGCCAGCGGCAAGGCTGGCGGAGGCGAGCATATAGACAGAAGAGTCAGTGAGTGACAAATGGAAATGGCCCCAAAAAGCAGATGTTTCCCAGGTCACCTGCACAATCCCCTGTGAGCAGAACGGGACCGTGCCTTTCACAGGCTGGCATCCACCAAGGTCTCTGCAGGGGCTCCCCTCCATCTCTGAAAGGCCTGGAGCCTGACCGGAAGCCACCTGCACCCCTGGGAATGCTTTGGTCTTGCACACCTGAGTTGAACCACCCTGCGGCCAGTGGTCTGGGTTTATCAGACAGCTGCCTCTGCCTTCGGGGCTCGCACGTCTTCCAGGCCACCCCGCCCAGAGCTAGCTGCTGCAGGCTGCGATGCAGAGCAGCTCCTCGCTGCGCTCCCGCTCTCTCCTGCTGGGAGTCCTAGAGAAATCCACGGCAGGGCTGCCCAGGTTTCTTCTGGGCAGATGATTCTGCTGATCCGATTCTCTTCGGCTTTCAACAAGATTCGTGTGTCGTGGGTTTTTGGGGGGCCTGTGGTCTGGGGAACTTACAAGCATTGCACCAGCCTCCTGCAAATACTGCCTGCCTGGCAGGGGAGACGGCAAAGTCCACCCGTGTATCCAGACAAAGCCAGTACCCTTGGGACAAGCTCCTCGTGTACACCAGCCCCGCACTGATGGGCTTGAGCCCTACCCTGGTGCACCCCGGGCAAGAGGGGCAGATTGATCTGTCGTTGGGGATCGATTGCCACTTGGCCTCTCTGCCACCGCCAAGGAGAAGGGCCAGGGAGGGTGAATGTAGGTGATGCATCCTGGAATGAGGGCACGGCACAGCAGAAGCAGGTCGGAGCCCCCCCAGCTGCCTCCCTCTGCTGTGCTCATGGTAAAGGGCCTCATTCTTAATGCCCTGTGCTATCAAGAGCCACCGGTCCTGGATGGAAAACTCACCCTGGGACCCGCCAGAGCAAATTTACCTGTCGGGAATCCCTAGCAAATAGCTGTGTCTTGGGCAGACACCGTCTCTTCCCGACACTCGGGAACGTGCGACAGAGGACACAAAGCATCTGCGTCTGTTGTGGCAGGGACAGGCGGAAAGATCTCCGCCACGGCAAAGATCAAAAGAACGCTTCTCTCGAGCGAAGGCAAGCAGGGAGGGGGAGCAGGATGCGCCGAGCACTTCAATGAGCTGAATTAGTTTGCCCCCAACTGGCATTGCAAGATCACAGGGCAGGGCTTAACCATGGCAAAGAACAAAAGACCGTCCACGAGGAACGCTCCCTCTGGAGCGTGCAACAGCCAGGGAAAGGGAGGGAAGAAAAATGGAAGGAGCGGAAATAGCAAGGACAAAGCCCAAGCCACAAGCAGCTGCTAAGAGACACGAGGAGCAGGAACGGCTCCCCACACCCTCCTCTCCGAACCCACCCATCACCGAGACCCATTGGTTGGGATGGAGAGACCAATAAGGACCGTGGCTTCCTCCCCCACCCTCCAGAGTCCTGCCAGGAGGCTGCGTTTTAGCAGTTGTCCTCGTGGTTCGAACAGCAGCTGTGGAAAAAGTTGAAGAGAGCATTTGCCCATGTCAGGCACGAGCTCCCGGGAGCGCTGCTGCCCACGGCAAGAGCATCCCCAGGGAGCACCAGAGTGAATGGAAAAGCACTCTCACCCCGGGGACCCGCGGGGCAGGGCAGCCTGCTGCGTGCACAGGGACCCGAGAAACCAGCCGGTTGCAAAGCAAGGCAACGAGAGGGGGCCGTGCGGCTGAGCAAGCCTTTGAAACGACATCCCTCTGTCTGGCCTGGTTCCTTCCTGAAGACGGGGAAGCCTTTCTTTGCAGGATTCGGCACCACCTGCTTGAGGACAGGGTGGACTAGCAGGGGGGAGCATCCAGGCTGAGCTCTCCCGCGACTGCTGCGGCCGTGAGCAGGACCCGTCCCTCTTTGAGCCACAGGTTCCCCACTTATGAGGCAGGTCTGCAGGGTGAGCACAAATGAAGGTGCCCTGTGAAATCCCCCAGTGAGAGGGATCCTTAGCTAGGGTTTGAAGGCAGGTGTGCTGGGGACACAGCTGGCCAGGCTGCAGGTGCTGGCTCAGGTGACCCCTTCACCGGGCGGAGGTGAGCGAGGAGCTGAGAGTCAGGAGAGGACTCGGGAGCTGAGCTCTGCAGTGGCTTTGAGGACACTTCTTGGGGTCTGCGCAAGCATTGCTTCAGCACAGCCCGATGGTTGCGCACGTGTCTATAGACCCATGGGAGCACGCCTGTGCAAGTGCTTTCTCATGGATGTCCCCCGGGCTGGCTCGGAGGGATGCCTGGCAGATGCCTCGGTGCATGCCTGGGTCAGGAGGATCGGAAAGGGAGCTTCAAATGATGCTGAGACCTCATGGGCTCTGGCTGGGGTTGGATTCGATCTGTCTGCTCAGCAGTCCAGCTTGTCCCCGAAGGAGGCACAGGGGCCCACACTTGGAGATGGTTCCTCTCCTTTTCCCCGGCATCGGGGCACATCAGTTGTGTTGTGAGTGTGGACAACATCGGGTTATTTTAAAAGACACCAGCGGGTGCTTAAAATGAGCCTCCAGAGGAGTCTGTCAAAGGAAACGGTGGAGGGAACTCAAGGCAGACCAGGCAGCCGGTTCTCACTCCTGCCTCCACCTTGGGATAGAGAAGAAGGTACCAGCTTTTTAACCCTCTTCAGGCTGCATCTCCTTATCTGCCCGTGGTCGGATGAAAGGTGCTGAACTCATAGTGGAGATGGTCTCTTTTATGAGACCAACAACATTTTTGCAAAAAAACTAAAAATCTTTATTTTAGAAAATTTAAAGCAATTAAAGTTTTTGGTGGGTTTTTTTTGCAAAAATCTTGTTGGTCTCATAAAAGATATCATCTCTACTACGAGTCCTGATTACCTTTTCCTCCAGACCAATACGGCTACAACCCGGGTTCCTGGCTGGAAGGGCATTCGGTCTCTCCGGCCCGCTCGGCTCTCGGGGCGTCTGCCAAGCCCATCAGCGAAGGGAACCAGCGTATTGCCACCCTGGCAGCAGCATCAGTCTGTCAGGAAATGGGTGCAGACACGGCAGTGACAGAAGCCATTTAAGAACTAAGTGGAGCAAAAGGAGGCCGCTAGACAGCTTGACCATAATTCAAACCACTGACTTGGTCGAGGTTTGGGTCCCTATCCGCTTGTCCAGTCCCCTCCCCTCCCAAAGAGCCTGGCAGCCCCTAGGCAGCAGCGAGAAGCTGCCTTGCTGCCATGATGAGGAGGAGCCCGTTAAGATTTCGCCCTGATCTGGATCACCCGTGTCCCTTGTGAACCGGGGCTGCTCTCCCTCTGGGGCAGCTGGCTGGATTCCCTAGCACCGCGGTGGCAGAGCGCAGGCATCAGACAGCAGGTCATCTCGGACCAGCAGCAGGGCATGTAGTAGCAGAGCTCTGCCCTTCCCCCTCGGGCTGGGAACGAATGCAAGCAGAGACGAGAGCTGGATCCTTTCCAGCTGCCATCAAACACTTGCTGATCATGTCTCTGTCTGAGCCAGATCTTTGTCCTTTCACTCATTTGCTTCCCTTTTCTTAATTATCAGCAGGGAATCAGCCATGGGGGGTGTGAGTGGGGTTTATTTACACGTGCCCTTTCCACTGCCGCGCTGGTCTTGTCACAGGGAGCCGCGGCTGGGAGCCAGAAAGGAGTTGTCAGCATTTATCGATGTGCGGAGCATCCGGACGCGTGCACTTCAAACACTTAGACTGGAGAAGAGGGAGGAGGCTGCAGAGAGAGGGAGAAAACCTGACAGCTCCAGTCCCAGGCGTGTGTGAGCCTATTTTGCCACGGGAGCGAGTAGTGCTCCTGGAAGCGAGAGCCCACTGGCTCTGGCCAGAGGCAAGCAGACGGCAGACAGGTGCTGGGCAAGCTGTGCCAGTCCCGTGCTCCGCTCTGACACGCGGCGCCTGTTCTCTTCCAGTCCTGGCTGTACCCCTCAGTCCCGGCCTCCAACCCCCACCTTGCTCTTCGACTGGGGCACATGTGCTGCGCTGATGATCTGCTGGCCAAAGAGCTTGATGAGTGACTAGACAGGGTGAGGCGAGGCCCTGCGCCGGTTACACCCTTGCAAGCCCCGGAGTCTGAGTTTGCAGAGTCTGGGGCTGTATCACCAAGGCCTCCCAAAGCTGGTATCTCCCAGCAGCGTGCTTTCAGTTACTATTCCTCTTTTGCCTCCTCTCCCTTTCAGTTTCTTTTGTGGAGATGCTGCCTCCTTTCTCTCTCTGTCCTTTGTCTCGCTGCTGTGTTCCTCTGCTCCAGCCTTGACAAGGCTCGTGCTTCTCCGCTCTGGCTTCTGAGCTTGTCACACAAGTAAGTGAAAGCTGGGAGCTGGTCTCCTGCGCCAGGCACTGGCCTCAAAAAATCCAGTCCTTTAGCTGCTCTTTTGCTGGGAAGGGGAAAATGCCTCCTTTTCTGTAGCACCATCGCTGCATAAGGGGCCTGCAGAGGAACAGAATTGCTGAAGCATCTCTCGTCCTGACAGGCATGCAGCTCTCTGCAGCTTTGGTCCCAGCAGGGTCTTGGAGCATAGGGCTGGGGCCAAGAGCGTGAGCTTCGAGATCACCCCCCTCTGTAGCAAGGAAATGCACAGTCAAACTGAGCTGAATGAGGAACAGCAGGCGTCATTGATGCCCATCCTGTTTGTAGGGGTGTAGGCTGTAGCCGTGTTGGTCTAAGGACATAGGCAGACAAGGGTTTTTAGGTAAGTCTGATATCTTTTATTAGATCAACTCAAATAGTTGGAAAAATTCTTCCTTGCAAGCTTTCAGGTGCAAATACCCTTCGTCAGGCTGAGGAAGCATCTGCAGTTAGTGTGTGCTCTTCCTGGACGGAACGAATAGTAAAGAAATTCCAGTTTGTAGGACTTTGTGACCTTTACTGCCCCTGGGGGGACAGAGGCTTCCTCCTTAGCGTGAAGTCGGGAGGCTTCAGGGAAGACCCTAGGGTGTCAGTGCCGGAGCAGCAATGCTGGAAGGCAGCTGGGTGCAAGGACGGCATTCGCAGCACCTGGGGCCGAGGAAGGAGCAGGTGGGCCCGGGCCAGCGCTGATCCAAAACAGCAGACCACTTTCACTGGTGTAGTAGACTTGGAATCCAGTTCGCACTGATGGGCCGGGGACACAGAGCTGCTAAGGGGGGCAAGAGGGAGCTACTCCTGTTAGGAATGATCAGGCACCGCATTGCAGCACATGAGAGCACAGGCGCCCCAGGGGATCCATTCTGCGCCCGTTGCTGTGCTCAGGCGTGTGGAACTGGAGTCACCAGGGAAGAAGATCTGTGGCCAGAGTCCTTCCCTATATAAAACCAGTCTGGGCCTAATGCCCATGTTGCCCCCAGTTGTAGAGCTTCCCCCCTCCCTCCGCGGGTGAGCAGGGCATCTTGTCCGAGGAGGAGGAACCTGCAAGTGATGGGCTACGAGAGAGGGACCGATGAGGCTTCTAAACACCACCCGGCTGAATGCTCCCTCTGTGCCTCCTGTGATCAATAACAGCTAATTTTTCCATTGCTAGGAAATGAATCCCTGTGGAAGACAAACCGAAAGGGAGCCTCAGCCCCGCTAGGAGCCCTGAGAAGGAAGCTGCTGGAGGCGAGACGCATGCTACCTTCGCTGCCTAACAGTCTGTCTAACCATTGCTAACCAATGTCAACAGCTAGGTAATGTCCTCCCTCTCTGGTCTTTGACCCCACCCTGGACTTGGGGCTTCAGGTGCAAGAGCAGTCGGTGGAAGTTGTGTATGCAAGTGGGGAGGTAGTGTCCTAGCCCCGTTGGGCAGCCATGTACAAAGTGCACCATGTAGGAGTGGAGCCCAGCGACCTTTGAGTCTCGTTAGGAAAATAAATCTGCAATGGGCAAACCGGCCAAACTGCCTTTGGAAGGAGCCGGCCGGGACTCCAGGGTTATCAGAGAAGGCCTCTGTGCAAGCCGGCTAAGTCATCTACACGTTGGGTGCAAAAGCTGCAGCAGGGAGTAAAGTCCTCTTGAGCCACGGGGATGATCTCCTCAGGGTGCCAGGCTCAGCCCTCAGTAACCGAAACATAGGTGGCCTTAAATTGGAGCAGAAACACAAGTCTCCAGATCCCAGGGATGCACACCCTGCCAGGCTGCAGCTGGACCAGGGGTCCCTCCTGCCTCGGGGGGCCTAGGCTGCATTGTAATGAGATTTCACGCCCCCAGCACATGGCTGCAGCAGTGGCCAGAGCTGGAGGTTTCAAAGCAAAGCCAGGTAAAGTCTCTCAGCCCCGCTGCATCCGGGCACTTGTATCAGGGAAAGATTCCCCCCTGCCTCCCACACGGCTCGAGTCACTCAGCACTTTACGGGCTAGGGGGAGGTAGCAGAGATGCCACCCGCTCAGCAGAAGGGGGTGCAGGTGCCATGTCGCTCTGCAGACGCCGCACAGCAGCCCCTGCCCTGACAGCTCTGCTGACATCCCTTGCAGGGAGCAGCCCATTTTCAGCACCAGGGCCCACGTGTTCCAGATCGACCCGGCCACCAAACGGAACTGGATCCCGGCCAGCAAGCACGCCCTGACCGTCTCCTACTTCTACGATGCCACACGCAACGTCTACCGCATCATCAGCGTGGGCGGCACCAAGGTGAGGAGCTGGACCAGGCCGTTCGCTAGGCAGGGGCGGCCAGAGCGAGGGCTCGGCAGTCATTTCACAATCCCTGCTGCGCTCAGATCCCTGGCTGGCGGGCAGTGGGGTGTGATACGACCCACGCTGCCACCCAGAGTGTGTATGTGTACTTGGGATCTTAGTGCCAGGAAGCAGCAGCCAGGAGATCGATGGCCTCTGTGCCCAGAGCCTGCATGGTGCAAGCTTCCACTGGCGATCCCTCATCCCGTGCTGGGGAGACCTCTGCGGGCACTCTCAGCCTGGTCAGCCTCCGCAGCCCCACTGGCCCTGGGCCTTTCGGTCAGTGACGGGGGCCCATTGGATCTAGTTGCAGGGTAGCGCTGGGTACGAGATGCTAGCACAGGCTCTGGGTATGTCATGGGGCCCCTCACATCAGAATGGGTTTTGGTCACTGCTAACTAGAGCTGAAGCGCAATAGATAAAACCCTTCGTGGCAAGCTTGGGCGATCGTAGGGGTGGGCGAGTTAACAACGGGAACAAGCCCTCTGCGCCAGCCAACACTGCCACACGGCAGAAAGCCAATCCCATCCTACAGACTAGACTGCATCCTTTCCCCCCACTTGCAGGCCATCATCAACAGCACCATCACCCCCAACATGACCTTCACAAAGACCTCCCAGAAGTTCGGACAATGGGCAGACAGCCGGGCCAACACAGTGTATGGGCTGGGCTTCGCTTCAGAGCAGCATCTCTCCCAGGTAACGAATGTCAGGATGCTGGCGGCAAGTTAACCCACCTGGGGGTGCTGGGGGAAGGGAACGCAGCACCCCTGAAGCCTCCAGAGATCCCAAAGCAGCGTCAGCTTGGGGGAAAGGGCTCTGGGATGGTGCATAGCTGTCAGAGGGAGCAAAACACTGGGCTGTTGGAGTGCCAGGAGGGCAGAGAAAGGAGAGGGGGGCGTTATTTTCTACCTGTTTAAGTGTGACAGTACAGTGACTTTCTCCCTTTTGCTCCAAATTCCACACACCAGTTCGCAGAGAAGTTCCAGGAGGTGAAGGAAGCCGCCCGTTTGGCGAGGGAGAAGTCGCAGGATAAAACGGAGCTGACCAATCCCGCCCTGAACATCACTTCTCACCAGGTAGCTGATGGGCCCCAGCAGGCACAGGGGAGCAGGTGCTACACCATCAACCTGTGACAGCACGTGTGTGCGCAGGCCGGAGCCCCTCTTTCCAGGGTGTTTGGCCAGCAGGGAGGGGGCTCAGCTAGTGGGCGAACCATTGGTTTCCAGCTCTGCCTGGTCATGCAAGAGAGATCACGGTCCCTTCAAGTTGTTTGAGGTCATGGGCCAAACAGGGGATGCAGCAGCCCCTACCTGGTCCAGGGGAAGCTGGGTTGAAGGGCCATGCGCCTCCAGCCTTCTGCCAGCATCTGAAGTGGGGACGGTGATGGACACCGACTGCTGGGTAAAGTAACTGGAGAAGAGGCAGACCGCCTTGCACCGGCGAGATGTCCATGGCTATGGCAGAGCCCAGGTTGCCATGCTTCTGGTCCTGGTTCGTCCCTGCTGGGTGCCAGGCTTTCTCCTGCAGAGCGGGCTGTCCCTGGAGAGGTCCCAGCTCAGGCTGTTTCACAGCCCATCTGCCAGCCGGAGAGATGGGCACAGCATTGCCCTTCTGCAGTGCCTGGCACCCAGGAAGGGGCTGCCCAGGGTTATTATGGGGAGTTTGAGCATCCCAGGTCACGGAGCATGGAAGTCGCCTCTGTACTCAGCGTAGGGACAGAGGTGGCTGTGCATTTCCCCCATCTCCTGGCAACAGGAGGGGAGCCGGAGGCTGGAGGACACTGCGTTCCCCCGGCTGAGTACAGATGGAGCAGCAGCCGAGGAGGAGGAGGAGGGAGTGCAAACAGTACCTTGGCCTGCAGGAAGAGGGGGAGGAGGAGGCGGTGGCATTTCCAGGCTCGCAGAGCCCGGCGTGGCGGAGCAAAGGGAACAATCTGTCCAGCTTGGCTCCCCTTGACTCTGCCTGCCCCATCCGAAGGCTCGGGGAGCAGGGAAGGGAGCGGAGCGTGGGCAGCAGAGGCAGGCTGCGCCCGGCCCC
>NW_005842344.1:317700-319555 GCF_000455745.1 Alligator sinensis
TCCGAGGGCGCGGGGAGCAGGGAAGGGGGCGGAGCGTGGGCAGCAGAGGCAGGCTGCGCCAGCATCCGCTGCAGCAGAACAAATCTGTGGTCAGAGATTGTGCCCGGGAGAGCAATCTGTGACTGGCTGCAATGGGTGCTCCAGAGTCCACCCCACCCGAGCTACCGGCGCACGGAGTGGAGCAGAGGCCGGGTACCTGGGGCAGAATGGGCCTCCACGTACCAGCATGCAGGGGGTTAACACGGCTGTGGTTAAGACAGGGGCAAGCAATTATTTCAGCTGGGGGGCCGTCAGAGATTGTGCCCGGGAGAGCAATCTGTGACTGGCTGCAATGGGTGCTCCAGAGTCCACCCCACCCGAGCTACCGGCGCACGGAGTGGAGCAGAGGCCGGGTACCTGGGGCAGAATGGGCCTCCACGTACCAGCATGCAGGGGGTTAACACGGCTGTGGTTAAGACAGGGGCAAGCAATTATTTCAGCTGGGGGGCCACTTAACGAGTTTTGGTGAGCTGTGAAGGGCCTTAAGAGCACTTCTCAGCTGGAGACGCTGCTCCAGGAGATGCTGCACTGTCCTAGCAACGCCCCCGCCGGCTTGTCTAGATGCAGACCGCCATCCACACAGCCCAGCGCCAGCCAGCACCCACCGCTCTGCTTGCTGCATGCACACAACGCACGCACACACGCTCCCCCACTGGCGTGCGTACACACACTCCATCTGACGCCCACCGCCAGCCTGCACGTGCGCGCGCGCACACACAAGTGCTCCCTCTTTGCCCATCTTGCCTGGGTCGTACACTAGCAGCCCTTCACACGCGAGCCTCGTTCTTAAATAATTGATGACGTTGCTGTTTGTGGGCGAGGACAGAGCAGCTCCGTCTCCTGGAATCGAGCCAGGCCTCCCCAATTCTCTGCCTCCCCTTCAGGCTTGGCCTCCTCCGGCTTCACACCGTGGGAGGCTGGGGTCTCTCCTCCCACCCGCCCCCATCAGCCCAGCACAGCCTGTTCAGCCTGTCCACCCCCGCCTGCCTCAGCAAATCAGGGCTCCTTAGCTCAGCACCTGAGCCCAGGGATGAGTCTGCCCATTTCCCCAGGTGCAGAGCTCCCTCCCTCCCACACCCTGTTTCTGCCTCAGTGCCCCCATCTATGAAGTGGGTGGTGAGTCACGCCGTGGGAGAGGTGGGGTGTATGCTGCAGGTCGCCCTTTTACCTTCCTACTGGGGTTTCTGCAGAGCCGGTGGCTCCAGCACAGCCCGGGGCCCGGCCTCTATTTATAGGCATCAGCAGATTCTGAAGACAGGTGGCCGTCCTTACCCCAGAAAGTCACACAGATCAGGTGGCTGGTGCTCCACTGGTCTCGTGGCCCTGCAGGGAAAGGCTCCGCCGGTTCCCACCTCGGGGTCTGGCACCCAGGGGGTCTTTGCAGACCTTTGCACCAAGTCCCTTCCCTGCTGGGAGCAGCTGATGGGAGGGAGCGGGGGGCTGCGTGCTACAGAACGTATCTGTGGCCGTGGCACAATCATTGTTGCTCCATGGTGCTCTGTCCGGATTGCAGCCAGGGAGGGTATCTTGATACGTGTTGCTGTGATCCAATGTCGCAGAGCAGTATGTGCCCCCCCAGGGTTTGGTGCACTTGCAGTATGAGTCACAATACCCCCATCATCCTGCCTTTCCTGGCTTGAGGGGCCCCCTCCGCATCGCACGGGGCTCGCCTCCTAGCCCAAAGAGTGGGAACAGGAACCCAGGTGTTCTGGACATTGAAGGGGCCACCACGATGGGACGGCCAGCCTTGCACTTCTGGAGCACCTCGCTGGTCCGTGACGGCACCCCCCGCCTGGCCTTGGGGCTCCGGTTACGA
>NW_005842344.1:319565-337851 GCF_000455745.1 Alligator sinensis
ATTCACGGAGGGAGGTGGAGGTTGGGGCCAAGGAATCCATTGCCTTGAAAAAATGCAAATGAAAAGAGAGGGCCCTGCAGTGAAGTTGCTCTGAAGATGAGTGCGGCGGGCACAGAGCCCGGGGCATGGCTCAGACCCCGCGCGCTAGGATTGCTGTCGCAGCTGGGCTCGCGGAGCGGCTGAACGGGAGGGGGGGACCTCGCCAACTGGAAACCAGGCGTCCATCTGCCTGGCTGTCCCCATCCTTCCCCACCCTCTGCATGGCTCCTCTCTCTGTCCCAACACATCTCTGGCCTGTCCGATATGCCAGCCCCAGCATTTCAGATCTCAGCACCAATCCTGCTCTCAAGGAAGCAAGCAGCCATGGTGGGAAGGAGGCGTCCCCTGTCCCGCTCAGACCCTGCAGAGAATCTCTCCCCACAATCCCCCGACCATGGAGATTCCCTGAGTTTCACCTCCGGTCTCCCTTGATGCCAGCAGCAGGGCAGCCTGCCCAGAGCGGGGAGGGATCTCTCCATTCAGGCCCTGTCTGTGCCACACAGCAGGGCATGGTCGTGGTAAAAGAGGCTCCTTTCCCCTCCTTCCCCACCCAAGAGATGAACCCAGCACCCCAGGGTCGACCCCAGAGTCCCCACCTCGGAGCCCCCCACCCCCCCAGACCTCCCAGCGATCTGGCCCGTGGGAGGTGCTGGATGTCCTGGCCTAGACCTACCTGACATGCCGGGACCTTCCCCACAGGTGTTGCCCAGCCCTATCATCAGCTCCAATGGGCCAGGAGAGGAGAAGCTGTTTCGGAGCCAGAGTGCCGACGTCGAGATGACGACAGAGAAGGAGCGGCTGAAGAAGATGCTCTCCGAGGGGTGAGCTGCAGCCCTGACAGGGGCTTTTCCCCCGGGGAAAAGCTCAAGTGGGCTTGGAGCAATGGAGGCACACGCCTTGCTTCCCAGGGGCCCCTGGCTCGGACTCTGCACCTGTCTGGAGCAGCAGTGGCACCCAATCCTTCCAGCTACCCTTCCTGGCTCCCACAGCCACCTCTGCCCCTGTGTAGGGAGCAAGGACCCCACTTGAAGGTTTCCCACAGTCCAGGGCCCGCCGGGATGTCCTGGTCACCATGTCCAGACCCCTCCTCGATGGTCATGAGGGCACAGAAGTCCACATACACCACGGGGTGGGTGTGGGAGCGGGGTCCCGGCCAGGCCTGGCTCTGATCAGGTCATGGTAACTTGGGCATTGGCTCCTTGGGGTTGAGACCCCCATGCAAGCAGGGTCCTCGGTCCCTCATTCCCCGTCCCCTCCCGCAGCTCGGTGAGCGAGGTCCAGTGGGAGGCCGAGTTCTTCACCCTCCAGGACAACAACAACAAGCTGGTGGCTGCTCTGCACGAGGCCAACGCCAGTGTGGACCAGTGGAAGAACCAGCTGGCCGCGTACCAGGAGGAGACGGAGACACTGCGGCAGCGGGTGAGCACAGCGGGGTCCTGAGGGGAGCAGGGTGGGGGACACCTAGTCTCAAGCCCATGTGAGCCCAGACTCTGGGCTACGGGGTCCCCTTCATTCCTGCAGGCATCCACGGGGGACGGGGCTGCAGGTCTGGGGAATCACGTGGGACTCACAGGAAGGCAGCTGATGCAGAAACCAATTGAGGCATCGGGGTGCTGGCCCTGGTGTGAAGGCTCATTAGGCTCCCCTTCTCCCCCTCAGAGATGGGGCTCTCATTAGTTGCTAGGGAGGTGGCTGGTCCAGCTCCTCTCCCCATATGCAGGCAGGCTGGTAAAGCAGAGCCCCACAACTGTGGGGAGGGGGAGCACAAAGCCGGCGCGTCCTTGCATCTCTCCCATCTCTGCTACTTAAGGCTTTCCCTTTGCATTCATTGCCGGACGCTGTGCCAGGGCAGCCGTCTGGCCTGGCAGCAGGCAAGACACAAGCCTCTCAGTGGGCTGAAGTCAGCACGGGTGGGAGCCGCAGCAGAGGTGCCAGACAAACAGGCCCTTGTCCAGCTGAAAGAATGGGATCTTGTGGCTTGGGCGCTGGCAGTCAGCTGAGGGGCTGCTGCAGCCGTGGGAGTCACGTGGCCAGGAGGGGGTTCACAATGGGCCTGAGAAGGAGACTGGGGGGACCGAGGTGGGAAGGGGCCCCCAGGTCCCTTGTTCTGGGCCTGTGATGACCCATGCTGGCTCCTGTCCACGTGCAATGGAGAGTGGTTTCCAGCCCAGCCATGTCAGCACTGCCCTGAGGCCTGGATGCAGCTGGTGTGGCCATTGGCAGAGCTGTTCAAAACGAATCCTCTCCCAATGAATAATTTAAGCCTCCGTGCAGCAGGTTTCAAAAGCAGAGGGGCCGTGGGCCAAGCCCTGTCTGCATTTCCTCCACTGGCTTTCACAGAGGGTCTGACCCCGCTTTGCTGGAAGGCTGAGGCTGCTGGAGCTGGCTCCAGTGGTTTGCAGAGAGGATGTGACGTGCCCCATTCAGGGCTAGCTCCGCATGACCCACTGGCCGAGGTCTTGCCTTTGTGCTCTCCAGGGTTTGCAGAGCTGGGAAGCTGAGGCTGAGAGTGGTTGTTGCTGCAGATGGGCTGGGGAAGTGCCAGCGAGCTGCTGGGAGGAGATAGCAGGGAAGTTGTCAGGGGCTGGGCGAGATGCTCAGGACCTGATCCCCCGTCTCACGTGTGTGTCCACGCAGGTGGCTGAGCTGGAGTTGCAGGGAGCTCAGGATTCCTCCAACGAGAGCAACAAGGAGGACCTGAGCCAGACGCTGGAGGAGCTGGAGCTGCTGATCAAGTCAAAGGACGAGGTAACTGCCCCAGAGCAGACACAGCAGAGCAGCCGGGCGCCCCCACATGCAGGGGCAAACCTGGAGGGTCGGTCGTCACAGATGCCCGCGCATCTCAGGCTGTCGCCTGCCCTGTGCCCTGCAGTGGCCTCCAGAGCCCTTGGCTCATGTCGTCCCAGCCACACCTCTGTCGGTTCAGGGCCTTTCCATTGCCAGCACAAGGGAGTGTGAATCCCCGTGTTCATGCCTGGACAATGCCCCGGATGAGAGAAGGCTCTGCCAGGTGATACAGGGCGTCAACCCTCAACCTTCACTGACGTGGCTGATTCCCAGCCCATCAGCCAGGGCCTGCCATGGTCCCCCAGGCTCGTGTCTCAGCCCTGCAGCCTTTGTTCCCATTGCAGCAGGAGGCTGCTATACCAGGCTCTGTCCAGGGAATGCCTTGCTCCTGAGGTTGCCAGGCACGGGGCAATGCACAGATCAGCAGTGGGGAGGCCCACAGGGTCCCCTGGCTCCAAGAGCAAGGCCAAGCCCAACGAGCACAAGCCCTGAGGGTCCCAGACTGAGGACCACGGACAGGGGTCTGCCTATTGCCCACTTCCCACCTCCTGCCGGACAGCCTGGCTGTGCCCCCCGACCCGCTCCTCTCAGCAGTGGCTGCATTCAGCCTCTAGCTTTCTTATTGCCTATCACTTTCACAGTGTTTAAATTAATGATTTAAAGGAGCACTTTAATTACAGGGGCGGGGGGAGGGGAGTGTGGCGTCCAGTATTTGCTCATTGCATGTTCTTCCACCCAGGCTGTGTCCTGGCAGAGGCTGGGTGGAGGATCCCAGCACGGGGCGTGGGGGCCACGTGCTGTGGGGGTCGGTGTGTGCACTTCACTCTGCAGCAGTTCCCTTCCAAAGCAATGTCAGGGAGAGCTCCTGTGACCTCCGGCCCTGCCTGGATGCAGGGAAGAGCTGGCACTTCCCCATAGAGAGCAGGAAGAAAGGGCAGTGGAGGGAGGAGGCCCCGCTGACTGGGGGTGGGGGGCAGCTCTGTGGTTTGATGTGTTCAGTGCTCAATTCTTCTTTGTGGTTTAGGAAATTCAGATGCTGAAGAGCCAGAAGTGCAGCCGGTGGGAGGCCGAGGGGGAGCGCGAAGAGATGCTGCAGAAGCTGCAGGTAATAGGGGTGCCCCTGCAGAGACCCAACCTAGGACGCCAGTTCAGCCCAGAGGGATCAGTCTCCCTTTGCCTGGGGGGGGACAGAGGATGCAGGGTTGCCCAGCTCCACCATCCTGCCAGGCCCCCCGTTCTCCAGGAGGGTGCAGCTTGAAGAATCCCACCGCTTCCCCCTCTCCCGGGCTGTCAGGGGGCTCCGCACCACAGACCTCTGGTTCCTGTGGAGATGGCCAGTGAGGCGGTCCCTAGACACCCGTCGCAGGATTTTGTCCTGTTCTGTGTATTATTGGGGGCTGTTGGTGGCTGGGGACTGACCCCTGGCACTTTGTGGGGGGCTCTGGAGCAGGACTGAGATGCCCCCAAAGATGCAGTCATACATACCGCTGTGCACCAGCCCTGCAGCGCAAACCTGCCCTGTCCAGGGACCAGGGAGAAGAGTGCCCTGGATCCCTCCATCCCTTGGGAGGCTGAGGCTCAGCTCCTCGGCTGGGCCTGGCCTGGGCAGAGGACGTGTTCAGCCTGTGGGAAGGGGAGCCTCAGAGTCTCTTGCCAGCCGCCCCATGAGGAGCAGAGCTCCAGTTTCAGCCAGCCAGCGAGGAAGGGCGGGCAAGGAGGATGGATGCAAGCTGCTCTCTGCCTGCGGGCAAGGATGCAGATGGAAGCACTCGTGCTCTGTCCATTTGTGCTTCAGAGGCTGCCTGCGCCCGTCTCTGCCCATGGGGCTGGGGCTCTGCACAGGGCACAGGAGCCTGGTTTCAAAAAGAGAAGGACTTTTCCTAACACTCGATGTCTCCAGAACTGAAACACCAGGAGACAGGGCAGGGGCAGCACGGAGGGGCCTGGGCTTTTCCAGGAGCTCAGCCCCTCTACATGCAGTTTCCTGCTGGGCTTGCAGAGGCTGGTAGATGGGTTGCAGGGCTGGCCATGGGCTGCCTGGGGGTGTACGCGCATGCAGGGGTGGCTGTGGGACAGGGCACATGCTCCAGTGTCGCAGCACGAGGCAGGGGGAGGGCGGTGGCTGCAGGCCCCTGGGGGCACCTCAGCGGAGCCACGTCGCTGCCCTTCCACTGACCAGGCCCTTGCCTCCCCCGCCAGGAGCTGGAGGCCCGGAACGCAGAGCTGGAGCGACGCCTGCACCTGGCTGAGCAGACGCTGGCCGAGACCCTGGCCGAGAGGGAGAAGATGCAGAGCGAGGTCACCAAGGCAGCCGAGCTCATGGACGTCAAGATATTCGAGCTCAGCGAGATCCGGCAGGGACTGGCCAAGCTCCTGGAGAGCAACTGAGGAGCCAGGAGGCCCATGGGGAAGGCGGGGTCCCCGCCGGGGCCATCAGACTGCCGTCAGGGGCACAGGGCTGGAGCCAGGCAGGGCCCATCCACGAGCCACCGCTGCCCGGAGCCAAAACTGGCTTGAGCCACTTGCGCACAGAGCACTGCGGCCGGCGCGTCCCCGCAAGACCAGCCCTAAGGGACATCCAGGCTCCTCTGGCTCCTGGCACAGCCTGGCCCTCCCTGCGCGGCTCAGTGACTCGGCTGCCCCGGCCCCCCTGGCTCCCGCACTGCACTGCCCACATTTTTACAGCCCCTTTTCTAGCCATGGAGAGCCGCCTTTGCGTCTCTCAGTAGTTTTTGTAGGAAAACACTTGCCTCTTGTAGAACGAGCCGCTCGGCCTCCGCTGCCCAGGGAGGAGATGGCTCGTCTCACCATGGGCAGCAGCGGGTCCTCCCTTTCCCCACCCTGCCACGTGTTTCAACAGGATCTGATCACTTTGGTTCACTATCTGTGTGCACCGGGGCCTGGGAGCATGGGTGGGTCATGGCCTGGCCCCATCCCTGCTCCGCTGCTCAGGCTCATCCTCCAGAGGGGTGAGGAGCTGCAGGCTTCACCTCTGTAGCTGAATTTTAAGGCCACGGGGTTTTCTTCTTACTTTTTAAAGCTGCTTTTTGAAGATGAGAGCAGTGGCCGTACTGCGGGGAGGGTTGGTGGGGGGAGCATTTGAGATGTGGGATATCCCCTGGGGATGCCCAGCAAATTGCCAGGCTGGCATCTCGCCAGGCCTGTGAGGGTTGTGATTATTTGAATTAAATGGAGCAAATCATAGTTGCTCTTGTGTGTGGGGAAGAGCAGCCCCGTGTCCATCAATGCTGCAGCCTGGGGAGGACACCGGTCGTCTCCCCACCGGGCAGATAGATGCAGCTGGGCCATGGGACGCTGGGGAAGCGTGAGTGCTCGGGGATGTTGTCCGGGCACCGGGCTCTGACGGGGCTCGAAGCAGCTTGGGGAGCCTCATGCCTCCTCCCACGGCTGGAAGACCCTGTAGTCTCCTAGTAGCGTGCTTAGTCTTGTGCTGCCGCCCAAGCAGTGTCGATGTAGGGGGCTGGCAGCCTCCCGGAAGGGGGTGGGGGGGCACTGGGTTTGGATATTACTTTTCTCTTTGCTGCGTAGATCGAGTGTAGACAGAAGTGGTAGCGACGAAGGTTCCTGGGAGCCTGCAGAAGGGGTGAAGAGTCTTCCTAGAGCGCTAGCAAGCAGTAGAGGCCAAATCGCCTGCGCTCAGAGCGGCGTGACTCTGCAGGCCTGGCCCTCCTCCCATTCGCGCCAGGAGAGGGGACGTCAGCACCAAGCTGACAGGCAGGAAGGATCAGGCCCAAGGAACAAGTCCAAGCACGGCGGAGCTGCCCTGGGCTCTGGGAGAGCCTCTGCCTCGGCCAGCGCCCACGTGAGTGAGGGGAGTTTGGCCCATTACCCTCCAGGAGCTCAGAGCTGCGGTAGGGGTAGGATCCGCGGTGCTGGGCCTGCATGTAGGTGGGAAACCACCAAGGTTGTGGGCATGAGCCTGGCATCGCACCCATTTGCTACAGGGCGATCGGCAGGGGATGGAGAGTCCCAGGGCACACATACCCCCCCCGCCAGTGCTCCGGGAACCCCCTTCCCTCCCCTTTGGAAATAGAGCTCAGCTCCAGGAAAGCTGCCTTCTCTCCGGCTCTCTTTGTGGGGCGTGGGGGCAGCAGGGGCCGCGCGCGTTTTGTCAGCTGCAAACTCCTGGAAGATGCCGGTTGCTGACGTGTTCAGGGTCCGCTCGGCGCTCTCCGTCTCACCACCCCCGCCGCATGGCTGGCGCCTCCAGCCTTTCTCATTGATCAGAGCTGACGGCAGCAGCCGGGTCGCACCCTCGCTGAGTCAGGTCGTCGGGGCAGGCAGCGCTGGCACTGCTGCTCCCAAGGGAAACGCGGGGAAGCCTGGAGCCGAGCTGGTGCAGATCCCAGCAGGACTGGCTCCAGGGAGGAACAGAGCAGGCGCAAGCCCCAGCATGGAGCTCAGGTGAGGCCGTGACATGACTCCACCCGATTCCCTGCTGGGCTCTGCATGCCCTCCCCATGCACCTGCACACTCATCCCTAGCAGGTAGCACTCAGCTCTGCCCCCGTGCCAAGCCTTTTCCACTGCAATTTCCAGCCCAGACCAGGCTGAGCTGCCACTCAAAGCAGGAGGCCAACGGCTCTAACTAATTGCAGCGCAGTGAGCGGAGCCAGCAGCAGCACTCCCCAACCCCTGCCTCGTGGGGTGCACAGCACGGACCAGAGCCCCAGCTGCCCATGCACAAGCGGCTCGTGCAGATCCAGGCACCAGCCAGGACCTTTCCGTCTCTGAGCCCCCGTCAGTCTCCACTGCTGTTTTCCGGCCTTGCGGCCTCTGGGAGGAAGTAGCCGAGCCTCGTCCCTGCTCCACTGAGTCACGAGCAGCTGACTCAGCTGCGGTAGGGCCAGGAGGCTCCTGCCCAAGGACAGGAGCTGTGCGCCGGATGGTCCCGGGAGGCGCCTCTCTTCCAAACTGGCGCTGAATCCACCAGCACCAGCTTCCACGCCGGCCCCAACCCCACACTCAGGAGCACGACGGGCAGCTGCGCAATGGCGGGGCACTGGCTCCCCCCGTTCTGCCCCAGTGGAGCAGCAAACATTGCAGAGGCACGGCAGGGTCTTGCACGGCCCCCACTGCTCTCCGCCTGCACCCTGCCCTGGTCCCTGTGCCCAAGGGCCCTCACCCCGTCCCCTGGTTTTTATTTTTGCTTCTTTCTCCCAGTCACAGCTACTGTCAAAGTGCGGAAGAAGGCAGCATCTGCCAGTACAGGGACCTCCACCGACTGCCCAAAACTGACGCTCAGGCGAGTCCGCCGGCTGGTCGCAGGGGTGGGGATGGGCCCGGGGAAGCGGCAGGGTGGGCAACACCGTCTTCAAGGCCAGGTCAGGCTGGGATTCGTTCCCCAGCAGCGGTCAGGCCCAGCCCCTGTGGACTCCCCTGGGACTCGGACCCCAAAGCACAGAGACTGGGAACCTCTCCGGGGAGATGCTGGAAGCGCCCGGCAGCCAAGACGGGGATGGACAGGGAGGCTCACAAGGAAGCCCCGGGCAGCCCCCCAACACCGCTGACCAGCTCACGGCCCCGCCACGGAGGCCAAGTCATGCAGTTGCTCCACTCGGGGCCTGCACCAGCAACTCCTGCTCAACCCGGGGCCTGAGCCGAGTGGGGGCAGGCAGGCTGTCAGGTGAACCGTGCCAGGGCAAATCTGTAATCGAGCAACATCAATAATGGAAAACAGGTGACCGGCCCCGTGGAGGCTCCTGCGCCAGCCCCAGGAGCTCAGCTGCTCGGGCGCTCGCAGGACACGGGTTATTTTTAGTGCCGCGATGGTCTGTTTACACTCCACGGAGCGGACGAGCGTGCAGCCAGTGTAGACCTCCCGGCTCTGCCCCCACCCCCGTGGACAGCCATTTCTGCAGGCGGCAGGGACGCAATTACATGCGGATGGTGGAGACGTTCACGTATCCGCACGATAAGACACCAGGCTCCAGCAAAGCTCAGCCCCCTGCTCCCAGAGTTGCTGGTAATTAGCAGTCTCATTAGGTTCTGCAAAGGCAAGGAGAAGCCAGTGCAAGGGAAGAACGTGAGCCGGGGGACCCGGGGCTTTGCACAGGGCCCATTCCTCACCATCTGGCCTGTCCCTGCTGCGCCCTCGCAGCCCCGCGATGCCCGTTCAACACAAAGCCAGCAAGCGGAGCCGCGCCGGAAAGGAGCAGGCCCGGGGGCTGCAGCCCCTCGCATGGAAGGGAAAGGAGCTTGGACCCCAGCCCCCGGTCCCTGCAGCCCTTTGCTTCCCACCAGGCCAAGAGGATGCAATAAAAGCAGGAGGCTGCAAGGACATCACTCCTTGCTGCTGTTAATTAAACCCAGTGGGGCCAGGCTGCTTGGGGTATCGATGGATGAGGAAAGCAAAGGCCGCTTTTGGCACCGGCACCATCAACGGCTGCTTTGCTGCAGCACCAGGAGGGAAAAGAAGCGCTCTAAGAGGGACAGAGCCAGGGACGAGCCAGGCCCATGAATCACTGCGGACAGGAGAAAGGGCCTAAGCCGCAGCGGGGGCTCAGCGTGCGAGGGGAGAAGGGCAGAGCAGCAGCCTCGGCACCTGGGATGCCTCTTGGGGCACCAGGCTGAGTCCTGCCGGCTGGGCTCGAGGGGCAGGTGCAGCCGTGCCAAACCCGCACATGTCGAGGGGTGAGCCGTGAGGCCGGAGCACCAGCACCGAGGATGCTGCTGCTGCTGCTGCTGCAAGGGGCTGCCCGGGGCAGGTGGGCTGCGCCAGGGAGCGATGGCGCTGCTGGGGGCGCTCAGCCCCTCCGGTTTGACGGTGCTTAGTGGGGAGGAACTGGCTGCCCCAGCAGATGCCCTGGGCTGCGCTTCCTCCCCACCAAGGCCTGCAGGAGCCCGCAGCGTGGCTGCCAAAGCACGCCGGAGCTGCCATCTACTGGCTGGCCCGGCCGCATGGCACGCAGGGCAGGACAGGCGGCACCAGAGAGACGGGTCTGATTCGGAGCCAGCCCCGCTTGCACCTCGCAAGGGGACGGCGTGGGCATGGCCGGGCACGGAGCAGCAGGGGACTCCCCGCAGAACTCGGGCTCGGGGCAGCCGAGGACCCTGCTGCCAGGGTCAGCCACCACCGGGCAGCGGGAAGGGGCTCTTTCAGGACAGGCCCACGTGAGCTGGAGCAGGAACAAAGCTCCGCACAGCCCTGTTGCCTCAGTAAGATGAAACCTGGGTCCTGCCAGGTTCTCCTGGACGGGCTCAGTGCAGCCACCTGCCCTCCCCTCGCAAGGGACCAGGCCCTGGCTAAGGACCCGCTGTCCCGGCTTAAGCCACAGGGCCCCCAAACCCCTTCCTGCCTCCAACTTCCCTTTGCCCCCTCTTCTACAGAGCTGGGCAGAGCCGGGGGCGAGGACAGAGGCTAGACGACGAGTGCCCGGGAATGGGACTAAAGGTGCAGGAACCAGCGCTGAGCCCCTCGGGGCAGGGCCCTTGCAGCACGACAGGCTGAGGCAGGAGCCACGACGGGCCCAAGGCCGTCGTATCGGGGGGGCACAGCCATGCAGCCCCACCCCAGCTTGCAGGACCGTGCCCACGTGCCGCAGGGCCGTGCCCCCTCTGTGCTGCGGCCTCATGCTCTGCAGCAGCGCGGGGCTCGCGCAAGAGCATCCGAGATGCTGCGCTGGAATGTCTCCATGGCAACCAGAGCAGGGAAACCCTCCGAGAGCTCAGGGGAGCCCGGGCGAGGAATTGAGCGTGCAGAGCACGTGGGAGACGGGCAGCGGGAGGGCAGGCGGGCGGATGTGCACGACCAGGTGTAGGAGCCAGGGCTCCCGGGTTCTGCCACCCACCCGCAGCAGCAGCCCCTGGAGCAGTCCTAGTAAAACGGGGGCAGATTTCTTCCCTCCCCCCACACCTGCATGGCAGACAGACGCCAAGAGCAGGGCCTGCAGGGCCTGGAGTAGGTGTCAGCAGGGCTGACAAGCAACGAGGGGCTGAAAAGCCAGGCTGAGACCTAACAAACTCATGCACAGGGGTCCTGGACTGGATAGATGTGAATACACGAGCTGTGGGCAACGGCCCCGTCCCAGCCCAAGCCATCCCAGACGCTCCCGACCCCCTGCTCGAGTGAGCGTGAGAACGCCCCCTCCCCGAGCAGAGGCAGCAAGAAGATATTGCAATACAGCCCTCACCTGTCGCTGCATGCTGGAGGGAGACGGAGAGAAAACGCCAGCAGGGAGAAAGGCAGAGACTTCACACAGCATCATCTGGCCGGGACGGGGATCGCTGGCGAGAGACTCGGAAGCAGCGCAGAAAGACAAGAGCCCCCTGCTCCAGGGAGGGTCTCGTCACTGCCGCGCCAGCGGCACGTGCGGGGTTGTGCGCGTGGAGCAAGCAACCTGGTCAAACCCATTCGCTGCTACAGCTGCCACAACCATGTGCAAGCCCCCTCCAGGCTCCTCCCTGCCAGGCCATACCACACCTCTCTAGGTGCACCCAAAGCACCCAGCTGGACCTGCAGGCCCCACACTGCGCCTGTAGCCCCGAGGCACAGCCATGGGGACGCCTTGGGAAAGCCTCCGTGCACCGACTTGTGGTTGCTCCGGCCTCATCTCAGCAGGTCGCTCAGCCCCAACCTTATGCCAAATGCTGCAAGAGGCACTGCTTCCAGCCGAACAGCAGCCACCACGACAGGGGCAGAAGTGTGGGACACCCAGACACTTACAGCAAGTGAACATTTATTTGGGTGGAAGAACTGTCCCCGGAGCCAGCAGGCAGCGGCCACAGGGGGCTACAACCAGCACATAAAGGCACCAGAGAATCAAACCCGCTATTAAATCAGGAGAAGAGAGGGACCGAACCCCCACCCTCGGGCAGGCATGCGGGCAAGGCTGGGCCCCTGGGATCCGCAGGTCTTCAAGGAAGCACAAAAGCAGACACGTGCCTCAGCTCTGACCCAGGCCCTGAGGACTCCCCCTCTCCCCTGCACGGCCTGTCCAGGCAAACCCCATCCCAGGACATTCAGGGCTGCTCTTGGCATATGCAACCCATTTGCAGGGCACGTCCAGAGTGGCTCTGCTGATTGGCATTGCCTGTGCCACAGGCTCCTATGGAGGGAGCCTCTCAACAGACTGACCAAACCAAGACACTGCAAGGGAAACCTGTTTTCAGAAGAAGAGAGGCCCAGGGCATCCACAAGGATCACCAGGGAGAGGCCGAGCTAGGAGGACGTTGGTTGAGACCCAGATCCAAGAGGAGCATCCATGAGTTCAGGTAAGAGGCTTCACATGTGACCACAAAGAGCCCAGAGCCCATCGCCTCACAGCCTTCCCTGCCCCTCCTCCCCTTTCAGACACCCCGAGCCGGGTCAGGCAGCGAGGGGCTGGGCTGAGCTGAGCTGCTCGCAGTATTTCTAGACTCTGGCTCAGGGGGCAAGCCGCAGCTATAAACAAGAGTGAGTGGCAAGCACCAGCATGTTTCCTGACAGACCCTTCACGGGGAACAGAGCAAAGGGAAACCTGCTTGCATGACCCACCTCCCCCCACCTTTTCCAGGAGCCCCGTCCAGATGACTGGAACAGGACGAGGGGCTGCCCCAGAAGGACCTCTGGAAGGGGCAAGAGGGTGTCTGGCAGGGGGATCCCCGCCCCCAGCAGTTTTGGGCCCCCAGGGAGCTGGAGGCGCACCAGGGCAGGCTGCCCAGCAGCTGCTCTCGCCCATGTCCGTGCCCTGGCCTGGGGCTCTCACTTCTCCTCCTTGGCCGCCAGGCGCTGTCGCCGCCGCGTTCGCTTCTGCAACTTCCTCTTCACCTGGAGCTGCGTCCGCTCCTGCAGCGTCTGCCGGACGCTGTCACGAAACTGCTTGTTCTTCCTCTTGATCTTGGCCAGCTCTGCCTTCCTCTTCTCCTCCAGGTCTGGGTCCTGAGGGGCAAACACCAGGAGCTAATGCTCTGTGGCAGGGCCAGGCTGGCCTCCCACAGCCAACCAACCTCACCCTTCCCAGATGCCGGCCATGCGTGAGCCCAGCCGCCTGTCCTGGGGATACATCGTGCACCAACCCTGCCCGCCGCGGGGGTCACTCACTTTGCCCTCCAGGATCATCTGCTTCCGTTTGTTGATTTCCTTCTTCTCATCAAATTCGGCCGCCTCCAACTTCTGCCAAAACAAAACGCAAAAGGGGCATGAGGGCCAGGCATGCGGCTCGTCCCGGGGGGCAGCCCGGCTCTGCGGAGCAGCGAGCCAGAGGGGTTGCTGCATTTGCTGGGAATCCCCAAGCTGAGCCAGGTCCGTGCAAACTCAGCAGCTGACAGGCCCTCCCCATCCCCAAGTGCTCCCAATCAAGGCAACAATCTGTGTCTGGGGTGCTCCCAGGCTGCATCGGACAGCAGATGCAACCTTGCCTCCTCCAAACGTCCCCCCAGCTTCCTCTAGAAACAAGAGAGTCCTGCAGTCCCCACGGACTCTCCCTGCTGCACATCCAAGGGGAAAGCCACACACCCTGCCCAAGCCAGCAACACAGGGGTGGATCCCTGCTGCGCATACTTACTATCTCACACTCCCGCCGGACGACGTTCACCTGGGTGAGGATGTCGAGCACGGCACGCTCCTCCACTGAGAACTCCTGCAGCTTTGTCTCTAAACCAGGGCACAAGAGGAGCGCACGTATCAGGCACGGGCCAGGGGACAGACGGTCGCCTGGCAGCAGGTAGGGCAGCCCTGCCAAAGCCAGTGCAGCCACCTGCATTTATCTGGGCTTGAAGTGGGAATCTCCAACCCAAGGCAGAGTTTGAATCAGTTCACCCAGCTCTGTATCCACGGGTGCAAGTGCCCCAGGGGCTAGGCCGACCTTGATGCCTTCTGGCAGCACCCAGGCTCCACACTTACTGATCTGCTCCTCGATGGCATGCACCAGGTGGATGTCGTACTGTGTCACTAGTGTGATAGCGATCCCATGCCGGCCTGGAGGACAGCAAAGGGTCACTGGTGACCATGTGAGCCTGACCAACAGCACCCCCCACGCACTAGCCAGGAGGACAGCGAAGAGACGGACGGGACTAAACCACTCCAAGCACTATCTGCCCAGCACATCTGCGCTGGCTTAACAGCTGGGGGGTAACAGAGGGGAGCGAGCCAGAGGGAGGGTCATGCACAGATGCCTCTGCCATGGGCTGGTGGGATTCCAGTTCAAATGAACCTGTGCTCTGCACTGCTACGGCAGGAGGCCGGAAGCTGATCTGGCACCAAAAAGATTGCCCCGCAGCCACGAGGGAGCCTCCATAAACCCGACCGGGGAACGGTTCTTCTGTACACCCGACCTAGATCCTGTGCAGAGCTGCCACTGCCTGTGAGCCTCTTGCAAGCTTCCCTCGCTCACCTGCTCGGGCTGTACGGCCCACACGGTGGATGTAGATCTTGGGCAGGCCTGGGGTGTTGTGGTTGATGACGACTTGCACAGTGGGAATATCCAGCCCCCTGGAGCACAAGCACAGGAGTGGTGTGGCAGCAGTTCAACACAAACACTCCCATTTCCTGTTCTCAGCTTTCACCGAGAGCCCTTGGAGACTCCGAGGCACTCACAGGCCCGCGGTTTGGAGACAAACCAATTCTGGGCACTTACCCATCACTTCCCACACGCCTCCAGCAACCACAAAATGGCACAGCCTGCCCCCTGCAACCTGCCTGGCACCCACTATCCTCCTCAGGTCCAGAGAGCAAACCAGCCCCTGCCACAAGCCAATCTGCCTCCCAGCAAACTGGCAGGCTTGAGTACTCCACAGCAGGAGCTGAGCAAAGGATCCAGCTGCCCCAGCTACATGAAGAGCTCCACAACATGCCCTGAACCTGGACTGTGCTACAATGGGGAGTTCTGCACTGGACAAGGAGGGAAGAGGCAGGACCCCAAAACTGTCCACTTGCCAACCCTGCCCCTACTCTCTACAGTGGACTGGCTGCCTTGAGTGGAAACTCACTCAAGACTTTCAGCATCAAGGAGAAGTTTCACCTCCTCTTACCTGGCAGCCACGTCTGTGGCGATGAGGATCTTAAAAACACTGGACTTGAACCTGGCTAAGGCTGCAAAGCGCTGCTTCTGCAAGGGGAAAAGGATCCAGGTTAGGAGTGCTGTAGCCTCAGGGGCTGCGGGTACCTCTCTCCGGCCTCACGAAAAATAGCACCTGGCTACAAGCCCACATTGGCATGTCTGGAGCTAGGCTAGCAGAGGGCAGGTGATGGCTGAGGTACCTCAGCAGAGATGGGCTTCTGAGGCTGGCTCAGGCCTGTATGCCTTCTGCTTGGCTTGGCCCCTCCCATGAGAAGCAAGAAGGGAAGGGACCAGGAATCAAAAGCCAAAGAGCTCCCAAATCCTTTGGCTCAACAGATGAGTGAGGAAAAGCCGAAGCCCCCGGTCAGCAATTCAGCAGGCCTAGCACCCATCACGATGAAGGACAACAGCAGTCCCAGCGCCCCCCACAGCTCACCCCCACCAAGTCACTCACCTGCTTCATCATGGAATGCAAAGCCACCGACGGGAAGTTGAACTTCTTCAGCATCATGTTCAAGA
This sequence comes from Alligator sinensis, assembly GCF_000455745.1. NCBI lineage: Eukaryota > Metazoa > Chordata > Crocodylia > Alligatoridae > Alligator > Alligator sinensis. The sequence continues at coordinate 334,909 of NW_005842344.1, forward strand.
TCTGACAATCCCTGAAGGAGGAAGTATTTCCCCATTATATTCACAGCCATCGTGGGAGTGGGTGAACCAGGGCACGACCAGGTAGTGTCCAGATCCTCTTGTTCTCCAAGCACCAAAGCAGTGCTTGAACAGCAGCACCTTGGCTGGGCGAGCAGGCAGGATGCCTGCTCCACGGTTAGCATGAACTCTCCTGTGGACACTGGCTGTTCTTGGGGGTCAGGGAATGCTGGCCGGGGCCCTTGGGAAAGGTCAAGCTTTTGGAAGAGCACTACAGGCTTTTCCAGTCCACCAAGACACGTGAATATGGAAGGATGGAACTTGGGATTAACTTCATGTCACACATTAAATCGCTTGCCGTTTCCTTCCCAGGGAAGAGGAGGAAGTGCTGCTTTCCCATCCCCTGCTGGCCAGGACAAAGGCAGGGCCCTGGAAGCAATTAGGCCAGGCCCCTCCACAGGGTTATATTTTTAGGTACTGCAAGACCTGCCCTGCAGGGGCCTTCTCAGGAGGTAGGGAAGGACTTGCCTTAAGTTCAGCTTGGGCTAGAAAAGTGAATGCTTTTTCTGGCTTTGCTGATAACAAGGAGGAGGCTGGGGGATGAGCCCTAGCAGCCATAACATGAACTGGTGCACGGTGAGAGGCGCTGGACTCACTTGCAGGTACTGGTGAAGATCATAATGGACCAGTCCTCGTGCTCGTCCTGGAACGTCTGGATCAAATGGACCAGGTACGCGTCCTTGACTCTCTCTGGCACAAGCAGGTAGCGCTGATCCAATTCCTCTACTGTTCGCACTCTGTTTTGGGGGTGGGGAGAAAAGGCCCCACGGGTGTTATTCCGAGATGCCACAATGGGTCGAATCTGGGGCTAGAATGGCAGGGTGAAGAGAAGGGGCAACATCACAGGAGGGGGAAGCATGTGTGAACTGAACATGAAGCAAAGCAGCAGAGACTTACTCTGCCAGAGATTCCCAGAAGAAGGGTTTGTTCATGGCGAGACTCTTCAGCTCATTAAGTGTCTCGGTCAGCGTGGCACTGAAGAGCAGCGTCTGCCTGTTTGCTGGGACTGCTCCCAGAATCACCTCGAGGTCCTTGGTGAAGTCAGTACAGCCCTGCTCCAGCAGCCGGTCAGCTTCGTCCAAAACCTTAGCCAAGGCAAACAAGAAGGGTCAACCCCAGCTGTGAAGAGCAGCACTGCAGGGCAGGAGGATCTGAGCTGAACGCAGGTCGGGGAGCCAGGGCCGCCAGTTCTGACCTAGGGTAACGTGCCCAGGCACAGCAGGTCAAGCGGGAGAAGTTCTTGCAAGCAGGAAAGAAACTGAACCACCGCCTTACCAAGAACTTGATCTTCTTGAGGCTGAAGGTGTTGGAGCTGCGGAGGTGATCGGCCAGCCGGCCGGGTGTTGCAATGACAACATGAGGCTTGCGGGAGAGCTCCAGCGCCTGGGCCACCATGTCTGAAACACAGCAAGGAAGCGTTTACGTTTAAAGTGTTTCCTTCGTTTCTAGCGCGACGGTGGGTCCCCTCAATGAGACACGAGCAGCCACGTGTGCTGAACTTGGCTTGTGTGTAAAGAAATATTTTCAGTCAACAATAAATCACACAAACAAACTGTTTTGTTCAGACTGTTGTTTCAGTGACGAAGCAAACCAGCATCCAGATCCTAATCTGGATTAGTTCTCCCTTCTTGCTGTGGTTGTTGAAAAGGGATAGCCAGAAACCAGGTCTGGAAAACCAAGAGATGCCACATTTTGGTGCTGAATGTGAGATTTTTACCAATATGGAGAATGCCACGGCTTCTGGACAAGCACAGATTCCCCCAAGTCGCTGTATGGTTTCAGCTCGCGGTTCCTTAAACAGCCCTGAAGCGAACCAGGCAGAGGCTTAGTTCTGCCTAATGGGCTAACAGAGTCCGGGTCGTAACCAGCCCGCACCTACCCATTCCTCCGACAACGATGCAGTCCTTCAATCCAAGCGGCTTTCCCAGAACGCGGAACTGCTCGGCAATCTGGTAGGCCAGCTCCCTACGAGAGAGGAGGAGGGAAAGCACGGAAAGGTTACGGGGCCCGTCTTTCTTACCCGCACCCAGGACCTCCAAGGACGGGGTCGCAGGGAAACCACAGCCGGAACCGGGAAGCTAAGACCCAATAGATTCCGCCCCCCCTTGTTCATAAAGTGATTTATCGCCGCGCAACGTCGACGAGGCCCAACACTCGGCAACGTTCAAAGCGAAACGGGATGTTTACGGGGATGCTCGGTTATCCCGTAACGCCGAATCCAAACCGGTTTTGGGGAGGGAGGACGCTGGACTCGTGTGAACCCTGAGTCTGATCTAGCACCGCTGAGCGCGACACCCCCGAGACATCAACGGATGCAAACGTCTGCCCGCTCCCTTGCTCCTCCCGCCGGACCAGGGAGAATGGGGCGGTTCGGGGCAAGGGGGCAGCATCCAGCGAGCGCCTGCCCCGGCGACGCACGAGGTCCCACCCAGCCCCAAACCACTACGTGCCCCGCCACCGAGCGCCCCTACCTGGTGGGCGTCAGCACCAGGCAGAAGATGCCGTAGGGGTCCTCCGAGAGCTTCTGCAGGACGGGCAGGACGAAGGCCGCCGTCTTGCCGCTGCCCGTCTTGGCGCAGCCCATGCAGTCGCGACCTGCGCGAGGGAACACGTGAAGCCAGGACCCCTCCAGGGACCGCTCCCCCCGTGCAGCCGCCCCCGGGAGCACTCACCCTGCAGGGCGGGCGTGATGCAGGCGGCCTGCACGGCGCTGGGGCGCACCATGCCCAGGCGCCGCGCCTGCTCCGCCAGCCAGGCCGCCAGCCCCAGCGCGCCGAACCCGGCCATGCCAGCGCACAACCACCGCCCGCTTCCGGCGCACGCCGTGTACGTCACCACCCTCCCCGCCCCACTTCCGGCGCTCAGGAAGTGACACTGCGCGCTGCC
>NW_005842344.1:338319-339980 GCF_000455745.1 Alligator sinensis
GCACCTCGCTTCACATACGAGTGGGGGGGTCGCTCCGGCTGGAGTTGGGGGGCGTCTGGTTTTGCCTGCCAAGTGCCGAGGGCGCTGGGGGCGTCGCTCCCCCGCGGGGGGGGTCGTTGCCGTCCTCGGGAGCCCAAATACGCAGCCTGAGAGAGACCCAGCGTCGAAGGCCCCTGGCTCGGATCCCTGCGGCAGCTCCGAGTCGTCTCCGTCGGAGCCGCGGGGACTTGACGCACGACCGCGGCGTTCAAAGCTCCCCAGAGGCGGCGGCGCGTCGAACGACTCGATGCCCCGTCCGCAAACGCGACGGAGGCGTCGCACCTGCCTGGCCCGGTCGTCGAAACGGACAGCGGCCGTTGCGGCTGCGCGCGCGTCGGAGATGGGAGAAGGAGGTCCCGAAGAGCCGGCGTTGTAGGATAGCGATCCCCCCCGTTCTCCTGCCCTCGCTGTGCTTCTCCCCGCGTGCGGCCCCCGCCTGCGCTTGCCGGGGTTTAGCTCCAAGGTGCAGCTGACCTTTTGTTACGTGATTCACGTTAACAGTTAGCATAAAATCAGCATTTTGCATTCTTATTAGAGACCCTTTTCTGGACGTACCGGGGAACCTAATCGGGCTAGGTCTGCGCTGGGGCAGCGATGCTCGAAATCAGGCAAAGAGCCGCAGCGGTGCAGGCACCTGAAGGTGTCAAAACCAGTCCTGTTTAAAAGAAAAAAGTCAATGTTTTTAGTTAATGATGGATGGCGCTGGATAGTACATGCTGTATAATTCATGGCTGCAGCAAAGATCTGTCCAATACATGCGGTAAAACACATAAATAAATCATGTTTTCTGTGAAGAGCGATAGGTGAGAAGTTGCAGGGCTTCTTGTGACTCAAGTGTCTCAGTCTGAGCCTAAGTGTGTAGGAATGACGGGGGGGGACGACGACCAGCCTGTTCTAGGTGATTTAAATATCGGGGGCACAGGAAAAGCCTGAGTAGGGAAGAGTGTTTTGTAAAATTCGCTGCTTAATCGTGTCAGGTTGCACTCAGGAATCTACTGGTTAATAGCGACTCGTGCAGTGGTGGTGATCCTGTCTTTGCTCTACCTCCCTAGCCTGCCTTAGCATCTGAGCAAGTCAGAGCACGTGACAAAGATTAACCCATATTGTTTTGTAGTCAACTATGTCTTTTCCTTTGTTCTAAATCAGGGGTGTCAAACTCATCTGGCTCCGTAGGCTGGATAACGAGTGTGGGCTAGACTGGCCCCACACACCAGAGCCAGTCTGGTGTGCACTGCATGCCCTGGATCGGCCCTGTGTGCAGCATGCGCCAGCCCTGGTCTGGGTCCCGTGCATGAAGCATGCGCTCTGTGAGGTGCCCACACTGGACTGGACCCGTGCGTTAGCTCTATGTGGGGCCAGTTTGTGGGCCAGATTGGCCCCCTGCACACTGTATGCAGCACATGTCAGCCGCAGCATGGGGTTCACACTGCACGCAGCATGTGGGGCTGGCACGGGGTGCCCACTGCATGCAGTGCCTGTGCAGTGCCAGTCTGACATGGGCATCATGTGGAGTGTGCACCCTGGCGCACTGGTTCAGCTTGAGGCCCATGGGCTGAATCACAGGGCTCCATGGGCCATATCTTCAACACCTGTGTCCCAAATAACGTTTTACAGACTCTTTC
>NW_005842344.1:340011-349859 GCF_000455745.1 Alligator sinensis
AAAATATGGTGTCGTGCTAGATGAAATCAGAGCCAATGCTTGCCCTGAACTCCAGGCAGTGAAAATGTTTGCAGAATATCTTTCGAATGAGAGTCAGAGGTAAGTCACACACTGTTGCAGCAATCTGGTTTCTAGGGGAAGAACTAATTTCAATAATGGGAGCATAGCCCTGGTCACTGCTGTATGTGGTTCTGGTCCTGTAATGAAATATGGCTGGGTGCAATCCTTTTATGGCATGTAGCCTTGTTTGAAATTATGTAGGGTCATGGCCTGTGTTTATGCTCTTTTTCTAATGCTCCAAATTCAGCAGATCAGAATATCGTTGCCCTGAAACTGATTTATGCAGGATAAAAACAAGTATTGAAGTTTGTTGGTGTGTTGAACAATGTATTCCTTAGCATATTAACAAAAGGTTAATGCCCTGTTAACAATCCACAGCCAGGTATCCACTTGTGTTTTCAGTGGCAATGCACAGTAAAATACTCTCAAACTTCAAGTCATAACAGCAGACTCGAGCAGTTCTTGTTTCGGCAGTTCCTGCTGGTTGATCCAACTAGTTATCTGTCTGTCCTTCTAACTTCTGCTTGCTGAACTGAGATTTTAAAGGTGCACAGCTCAATTTAATTGGTATTAGAAGAAGACTCTCTGCATGTCTATCGCTACTTTTCAGTAGCTGATTTCAGGCACTTCGGGTATATTGCTGAAAGCTTACTAATTTGAACTAGAACTGTTCCGCTTTGCTATATTGTTGGTCCTGTTTAGTAAAACTCCCTTGGTTTATTTTTGAGTGCTGGGGGCAGGAAAAACACTCCTCTTTCCTCACTGTTGGTTTATTTAGTCCAAATCATTTTAAAATGCTTAATTTAAAGAATCCTATGGAGTCTTTCTGCTGAGGTCATTGTTTCTTGCTTGTTTTGGCAAGTCAGTGACATATTCCCCAACCCTTATTCTTTTCTCCCCAGGGATGCGATCGTTGCTGATTTGGACAAGAAGATGGCAAAAAGTGTTGACGTGACCAATACGACTTTCTTGCTCATGGCTGCTTCCATCTATTTTCATGACAAAAACCCTGATGCAGCTCTGCGCACGCTGCACCAAGGGGAAAGCTTAGAGTGGTAAGTCCAGCTCAGACAACCAGGGGATGGTCACAAAGCTGCACTCTTCATTATATGAGGACAGGCTACCATGGAAATGGGCAACAGTTGACTTGTGTTAAAGCTTATTAGGAACCCATGAGACACTGAGCAGATGCTATTTCAGTGAGGTGCTGACTTTTTAAATGACAGATGATTTGGCTTCACCCAAGACTGAGGCACACCCTTGCCCAGTGTATTTAAGTAACACAAGATTTGTTATCTTGGAAGTTCACAGTTGTTGAGATGAGTTCCAGTGCTGTAGTAATGGAGCAGTCAGTGAGTGGGAGCAGACTTCCCTGCCACGTGCCCAACTAATAATACAGCCTGCTTTTTTACTGTTGCAAAGACAGTAAGATAAGATGCTTGTTCCTACTCGCTGGCATTGTTTCTGCGTCCTAAGTAGCAGACTGTCAGAGGGGGTGTTAAATATCTAGGCTGTGTCCATAGGCAAGACCCCTCTTAGTGTCCTGATGCTGTGGGCTGCAGCAGTGTTGAGTTATACTTGACCCACAGAAACTGAGTTGAATGGGACCAGAGGTTTTATATTGGAGATTTAAGCACCAAGACACTCCTCAGGATTCAGAATGGGGAAGGAGGTCTGCTGATTTCCTGTTTAGCTCTGGTAATTTTGACTGCAACTAAATGCTGATCTACTTCTGTGACAGATGGGGATTTCTTAGAGCAATATCTTTTATTGGACTCTGTTGGAGATTTGACAAAGGATGTCTTGCATTCAAAAGCTCGTCTAACTTTTATCCCAACTACATAGTTGGTCCAATAAACGATATCAATCTAAAAAATCCTTGCCTCTGGTGTAATTTATGGACGGTCACGGCTACAACATCACTCTTATGCTGCCAATCTGTTTTTGCAAATCCAGACTTTTTATTTAACAGTACAGTACCACTCCGTATGAGAAGCCTCCACTTTTAATAATCCTCACAGCAGGATCCAACTTCTTCGTTATTAGGGTTCACCAAATTGACTAATCCTTGTAAAGCGCACATGCCCTCTTTTTAATGAACTCTGTCCTGGTTCCAAGGGAGTTTGTTATAATGAGGTTGCATTGTAATAAAAAGGGGTTGATCTTGGTTTTATGCTTCACAAATTGAAATATGCACTTGGTAAGAACGTGTTATAAAGCACTCATTGGAAAGTAACTGGGGGGATCCGGTAGACCTGAGAGCAGAAATAGATGTAGGACTGGAGACAGCTTAAGAACGTAATCCTTGATGCAGAAAGAGGAACACTGTGATAATGATTGCTGGCCCCAGGCCTCCAGGGGGACAGTTCCTGGAAGGATGCCTGGATTCTAGATGCTGCAATGTACAGGGGATATGTAAAGAGCCAAGTACTCAAGAGGCTGCAGATCTGATGTGCCTTTGTTCCCTGCAGCATGGCCATGATGATCCAGATACTTCTGAAGCTCGACAGATTGGATCTAGCCCGGTAAGGTTGCCTCCAGCGTGCCACACACGTCTCTGATAGCTCGTATGTTCAGTTCCCTTTGTTTAGAGAATGTGTGCTTGCCAGGCTTGTTGAAAGCCAGGCTTCTGACCTCTTGAGAAGGAGATTTAATCTACCTAGCCCCACAGGCTGCAATGTTCAGTTCCAGTTTTGCTCTGTATTCAGTGCCCATGGGACAGCTTCTGAAGCTGGTGGTCATATGTGTAGTGGACAGGAGCCTTCGCCTGGCTGGGATGAGAGCAATGTGGCAGCCTCTGGCCAACAAGGTTGAGATTGTTTTGCACTTCCAGGGAGTGGGTCACTGCCTTCCGCTAGGGGAACAGAACTGCCTTCTGCTGACATTTGAGGTCCTTCCTGCATGCTGGAGATAGCCCAGTGCCATTGTGCCTCAGGGCCAGGGGAGGATATGGCTGCACAGAACCAGTCACAAACCACTCTGAATCCCTGAGATGCAAAGGCAGCAAGCTTCTCTCTCTCCTTTCTCAAGCCCTAAGTGTGCATCTTAAAGAACCAAATGGTACTGTGTCTGTTCCTCATTCTTTGACTTCTATTTCTGTTCATGCAGCAAGGAGCTAAAGAAGATGCAGGAACAAGATGAGGATGCCACCCTCACTCAGCTGGCTACTGCCTGGGTGAATCTAGCAATAGTGAGTATTATAGGCTGGCACTGTGCTTTCCTTTATTACTCAAATACCGTCAGACATCCTTCAGCCAAGGTGTACAGACTAAATTGGAGGAATGTAAATGCTGTATTTTCATTAAAGTAAATTACTCAAATATCTTGGACTTCCCAGCTGCCCTGTGTCTGGTACATAGACTGCTGCTGATCACAGAGAGATGATTCAGCTGAGTGGTGGAGCTGCATTGCTTTTGCAGCATTCAGGGGTTCAGGGGCTTCACCTGAAACAGTTGCATGCATTCTTCTTGGTTTAGCACAGCAGTAACACAGATCAATTGTCACAATCTTTCTAGGGTGGTGAGAAATTACAGGATGCTTATTACATCTTCCAAGAGATGGCAGACAAAAGTTCACCCACCCTGCTTCTGCTCAATGGGCAAGCCGCATGCTACATGGCACAGGGCAAATGGGAGGATGCAGAGGGTGTGCTTCAAGAGGCATTGGACAAGGTAGGATGACAATATAACTGTGGTTTCAAATCTTTCCCGTTGAAAAACAGAGAGAGACAGCAATTTCTCATGGTTCAACTTCCTGTATACATTTCTAAGACCTTTTTGTAAAGAGTTAATCTCAGATTCTGCTCTTGTGCCCCATCTTGTTTGTTTGCAGCCTCCAGGAAACTTTCTCAACATGGTTTTAATTCCATAGCATTTTTTTGCAAGTCCTGTTTCCTTCTGAATTCCCTGTGAGGCTCTGGACAGCCTCAAACAGATTGTCCAGTTTTGAGTAGACTGGGCCTTACTTTATGGTATATAATATATTTCATTCTATGAGGCTGCACATTACAGAGAAATCCCCACCCTTGGATGGCCAACTTCTTGGCCTTCATCTGCCTGCCTCAGAACACACCGACCCATCTTGCATTCACTAAGGAATGTATTGCTTTTTAGTGGCTCTGTTCATTCACCTTGTCCCTTCCTGTGCATTGAGCTGTGGTTTCTTCAGGAGAGGTTGGCTTCCAGTCACAGAAATCTGTCGTGCCTGATTAAAATGGTTGGGAGGCAGGTCGGGTGGGCCTAATGATTGGTTTCTCTCTGTTTTCAGGATAGCAGCCACCCTGAGACTTTAATCAACTTCGTTGTCCTGTCACAGCACCTGGGCAAACCTCCAGAGGTGAGGCTAGTTCTCCCCTGAATGTGGTGAGCCTCCTCCTGATACTGAGCTTGCTTGGGCTTTAAAGTCCTGCAGGCTCCTTCCATAACTGGAATATTTTAACCCTGTTGTAGATTATCAGCTGAGTATTGTACCTTTGTCTCAACTTGAGCATTTCCATATGGTTGAGAGGGAAGTTTGGGGTGAAGGAATGCAGGAGCAGTAGCCTGCAACTCCTGAGTCCCAGTTCCAGCTTTGCCTCAACCCAGCGTAACTTTGTGCGTGTCATTTAAGGTCTGAGGTTTTTTTCCAAAGGTGATGAGCATCCATAGCTCCTCTTGATTCATGCTGGGGCTGCTGGTGGTCAGGACGTAGGAGAATCTTATTCTGATCTGAACTGGAGGTGATACTCACCCTGGAGTTAGTGGGAGGGAAACGAGAGGTTGTAAAGCTCTCTGGAAGCAAATTATAAAGTGCCTGTTGTTTCAGCTCGGCTTTCTGTCCTCCCACCTCGGTGCATAAGTGATTTGTTTCTCTTTCTCCTAGGTTACAAATCGCTACCTGTCACAATTAAAAGATGCACATAAAAACCACCCGTTTATAAAGGAGTATCAGGCAAAGGTAACCAGTTCACGTTCCAATCTAGTGGTATCATGGGTCACGGCATTGTCTGACTTAGCCCAGCAGGTCGCTTACAGTAGCGGTTCTCCATTTGTGAGCGTTAACAACTCGAGCAGGTCACAACCAGGTTTCGATAAGATCAAGCTCATCCTTCCACTTTCACTTTTTTTGTTTAGAAGTAAAAATCCAGATTCCAGCCCTTGTGGTTGTGAAGACAGCCTCAAATATTTGAACAAAGTAGTAATCAAAGGAGGGATGCCTGCCTGGACCTGTGACTGTCACAAACTATAGCTTAGGAGAGGGTTCTCAGTCTAAGGGTTGTGCCCACTCTGCCCTTCTCATTTGGCTGAGTAGGAGGAGGGTCCTGGCTGAGCCTTGCTAGGGAAGGGGATGGGATGGGAGGGAAGCCTTGTAAGATAAGGGCATGGAAGTCTCTCATACAGAAAAAGTTGATAACAGATGATTTAGGCTACTCCAAGTTTAGTACTGCATGCACTCTACGGATGTGTGGTAGCCTCTTCTCTGGCCCACTGGGCATTCATCCTTCAGTAGCAGAAAGCCAAGCATCACTATTTTGTTCTTGATTAATTTGAAGGAGAATGACTTTGACCGGTTGGTCATGCAGTATGCCCCCAGCGCATGAGGACTCGGGGAGGGGGACCCAGGCTGCAGATCCAGGCTGCGGTACCTTGGGAACTTGAGGGTGATGCACAAAGCCTCTTTGGCAGTGCGAAGAGTTCATCATGCAAGTTGGTCTCGCATCTCTCAGCGTGGCATGGTCTTGCGCAGCCAGCGAGCCGATGCCAAGCTTGTATGTATCGTATAGCCGCTTGGAGATGTGTGGCCTTTAAGCCTATGTTGTGACTTAACTAGTACCTGAACTGCTTGTTTAAAATACAGTGCAGAAGAGTTTGCAACACTGTACCTTAAACATTCCTAATAAAACCTTTTCTGGACCTGCGTAGCTCTTACTTTGCCTGCTGGAGTGAAAGTAATTCTTCTCCAAGTTGAGTCATGCGTGAGGTGGATGTTCCTTTCAGGTAAAGTGTGTAGATTAATTCTTCTCTCTGCAGTGCCACTGGGATGTGGGCGACTCCTCAGTTAACACCATGCTTGCAGCTCTGACCTCTGGGGCTTTCCAAGAGCATGCTGCTGAGAACCTGCCCCTCCCCTTGATTTCAACACCGGTGCCTGCCTCTGCATCTCCCTAAAAGAGAGGGGAGGCTTCTGCTTGTGCAGCATCACAGGATGCTGCTGCTGAGAGAGGAAGGTGAAGTTTCCCCCAGGTAAAAATAGCCACAGCTGAGTACCCTAATAGTAGTGGGTCAGCGCTGATCTGTTGGCAGTAAAATCTAGTCTCCCACAACATGGGGATAGGGCAGGACTGCATCTTGCCCTATGTCCCTTGTTAACTCCTTGTGACTGCCAGCCTGGAGAAAAGGCATGTTTGCTCAGGTTCGTTCCTAAAAAGCAAAAGCACTCATCGGCCTGATCTACTGGACAACAAGTATGATGTGACACCACGTGATTGTACCTCTGTAGCCTCAGGTGACACCTGTACAGTATCTAATACTGCTGTGAGGCAATTGCGTGCCTGATATAATAGACGAACGATTAAAGACCCGCGTGGGTCCTGCAGCTTGGACCTTCCTAACGGGCTAGTGCTTGAGTTAACTGTGCCTGAATTTCTGGTTCTGTCCCTTGTGGGGAAGGGGAGGGCTTTCCACGATGCGGTGGCGTTTCTTTTGTGCCCACCTCAGTTGTGATTGCTCTGAAAGGGCTCATTGTCCCTTTCCTTGGCTTGTTTAGCAAGCAGCTATTTTGAATGGAGGGTTATTCGTGGTCCAGTCTCTAATGAATGTTTCCTTTGTGGAGCCGTCTGCAGGAGATGTGAAAAGGGCTTGTGTTTTTGGTGCAGCCATTCCCCACTTGATGGGCCATGATAAATTGACTTAAAAATGTAAACAATGCAAGCAAGTGGCATAGTAGGAGCCAGCGCTGTCAGTGTAAAACTAGGGGAACATGCTGTTCTTGGGGCCCAGCGGGGTGGAGGAGCTTGCGCTTTATCACTGCTGCGGTCTCTGCCAACTCTATAATTGGTGCGAGGCACCAGGTCCAAGCTTGTCCCATCTCTGAACATGGCTGCGATCAGGGCAGTGCCCATAAGTGTTGCGGTGCTGATTCAGCATCTTGTGTCCTTTGTGACGAGCTTTTAATTTGACAGTTCAACAGACGATCTTCCTGGTTATAAGCGCCCATGGATTCAAATAAGGACCCTGCAGCTGGAACTTGCGAGGCATGATGCGGTCCACATGTCCCTCCTGTTACTGGACTCTAACGGTGCCCTTTGTCTAAGGTTCCTGCTGTGCCTTTAGAAAGGGGAGGGCATTTAAATCTCGGCATTTCTGTGGGGCCAGAAGCAGCCCCATCTTTGCCCTGCAGAGGCTGAAGCACAGGGAAGGAGCATCTTGGGCTGAGAGGGTGTTTATTAATAGAGTGGGGCCTCAGGGTCTCTCATGGGGTGGGAAGCAAATAAATGAGTGAAGAGTGTCCCCAGGGGATGTCTGCCCGCATTGTTTCTAGTGGCTTCTGGCTGCCTTCACATGGCTGCAGCTGCCCAGCCTTAATCTTACAGGAGATCCTCCTTCTGCTTCTGTGTGAACTGCCACACAGTGCTGGCTGAGTGCTCAGCTGACTTGCTTTCATGGCTTTTAAAGCTGTATTTAGCAGTATTTTCCTCAGACTTTTGGTGTTTCCAAAGAGCAAAGCAAACCCACCAGACTCCGCGCTAAACCGCATTCTGGGCTCTCGTATGTTGTCAAGACGTAAATCTTCCTTGTGCTGTTAGAACGTACATCCCGGAGATCCGGGGGGGGAAGCTCCAGATAAGTTTTTGCTGTTCGTGTATCGTGCCAAAAAGTGTTAAATAGTTAATGTTTCATCAAGGACTTCAAACACGGAACATGCTGCACAAGCACTTTCGACGCTCCATGGTCCCTCTCAACAGTGTTGCTAATGCAAAGCACAACTTCTGGCCTTTGGTGCCACTCCGTGTACTTTGGAAAACAACTGCCCTCGTGGGTCATCAATCATCCTGCGTTGATACTCTGGCGCTGACCCTTGTTTTAGCTTCTTGCTGTCCCCCTGGCCACCGGAAAGGGCTTCATCGTGTCTGTTGAGACCAGCCCGCATCAGGATTTGGTATTTTAACAGTAATTGCATCCTGTCTGCCTTTTGAGCAGCTCTCCTAGCTTCAGGGGAAGCCTTGCCCTGTTATGTAGTTACCAGCACTCTTCAGAGCTGTTGCCATCACCCAGAGGTGGCTGCATTTTGGTGACAATACAGGTCTCTCTTCCTCCCTTATCCCCTGCCATGGAAAGGGGGCGTCATATTTGCTTCCGTCTGTATACCTCTAGCTACGGGCATTACATTCAAGGGAGAAAAGTGAAATGCCTCTGCACCACTGTCCTCTCCCTACACCTCACTTTCCAAGAGGGGCTGCCTGAACCTCCTCCTCGTGCGACAGGAGTTCCCCTGCTGCAGGTTGCCGGCTCTAGGCTACAAAAGCCACTTGGGAGTTTTTAGGTGTCTTCCCCAAAACGCTGTGGGGGGCCTGCATGGCCAGGGCACTGTCCTGAGCACACAAGTGCCTCCAGCCCGAGAAGGCAGTTGCAGCCAGAGAAGTTTAGGTTAGATACCAGGAAGACCTTTCTCACAAGGAGGATGGTGAAGCGCTGGAACAGGTTCCTCAGAGAGGTGATGGCATCTCCATCCTTGGAGGTGTTTAAGGCCTGGGTAGACAAAGCCTTGGCTGGGATGATGTAGTTGGGGCTGGTCCTGCTTGGAGCAGGGAGCTGCACTAGATGTGCCTCCTTAAGTTGCTTCCAGCCCTCATTTTTTATGATATTACGAAAAACTTTCTCGCTGGAGGGTAGTAAAGCACTGGAACAGGCTGCCCAAAGAGGTGACCTCCTGAGGTCCCTGCCAACCCTCATTTTCTATATCAGGAAAACCTCTCCCGAGGAGGGTGGTGAAGCGCTGGAACAGGCTCCCCAGAGAGGTGGTGGGGTCTGCATCCCTGGAGGCTTCATCGATTTCATAGACGTTAGGGCTGGAAGGGACCCTGGAAGATCACCGAGTCCAGGCCCCTGCCCCAGGGCAGGAAGTCAGCTGGGGTCAAAGGATCCCAGCAAGATAAACATCCAAACGTTTCTTACAAGAGTCCGGAGTAGGTGCTTGCACCACCTCTGGAGGGAGTCCGTTCCAGGCCTCGGGGGCTCGGACAGTAAAGAAGTTTTCCCGTATGTCCAGCCTGAAATGGTCACGGAGGAGTTCGTGCCCGTTGGACCTTGCCATCCCTTGAGGCGCTCCTGCAGATCCTGATGTGCACCCCTTATATCCTTGTCGGCAGCCACCAGGTCCCCCCCGAGCCTGCGCTTTTCCGTGCCTCTCGGTCTCTCTTCCTAAGGCTTGTTCTCGCGCGCTCCTCCTTGGACTGCGCAGCCCAGAGCCCGTGCAGGGTGCCGGCTGTAGCCGCGTGGCGCTCAGGGCATGGGCAGACCAGGGTCTGCACGGGGGGAGCTGAAGACCATCTACAAAAATGCGGTTTATTTCCCACCGAGGGGGGCTTTTGACCGTCTTGTACCGTCCGCACCTTTCGCGGAGCCGTGACGGCAGACACGGGCAGGTTCCTTGCCCTCTAGTGCAAGGTCCCGCGTCGCAGGTCCGGTCCCGTGCCCGGGCGGAGAGGGCGAGGCTGGGCCCCTCTCCGCCGGCGCGGTGCTGAAGCCGGGCCGGGCCGGGGAGGGCGCGGGGGTGGCGCCGCCCCCTGCTCGCGGCCGGAGCGGAGCCTG
>NW_005842344.1:350221-354285 GCF_000455745.1 Alligator sinensis
GCACCTGGCCTGGGGCGAGGCGCTGCTCTGCCTGCTCTGCGCCGCCGGCTGGACCTTGCTGCGCCACGCCGCCGCCCGCCGCCTCTTTCCGGTCAGTGCCCTGCCCTGCCCTGCCACCCCTGGCACAGCCCCGGGCCCCCACGCGCGACCCTCGGTTTCCCCCTCCCGCCGGCATCCGTCCCGAGCGCCCCGCCGCTGAAGGAGCGGGCCACGTTTCTGCGGGGATCCGGCGTCACGCGGATGCTGCGTTAGCCTCAGCTGCCATTAGCCAGCGGGGGGGAGGGAGAGCTTGCAGGGGGCAAGCAGGCGGTCACGGCTCTCCCAGACTTTCCGCCAGGGGGAAGGGGCTGCCCAGCAGTAGGTGGGTGCGAGCTTTCCTTGCTGTCTCTGCGGGATCTGGCCTTGCCGGGGAGCGAACGCCTCCCCGACTTCCCAATATAGAAACCCAGCGCAGCCTGTGCCGTGGCTGCTTATGTTCAAATCCGGTATCTGTGGCAATTGGTCTCGTAATGTTCTCGCAGGGCCTGAAAGGCCCGTGTCTGTAAAATGAATTAATTCCACGTGTCCTGAGACCGCCACCTCGCTGCACGTTAATCATAAATAATAGATCTCGGCGCTCGCGTCGTAGCTGCTGCGCGTCGGAAGAGGAAGGAGCTCGCTTACCGCAAGGACCTGCGGTCTGGCTTACCCTGCACCTTAATTTAGTGCTAGCAGTGCCTCCCCAGCCATGACATGAGGCACCTAAAAGAATACGCCTTTTCCTATCTCTTCTGAAGCTGCTGTTATCTTCGGTGCGAGTTCGAGGGGTATCAGGAGTGCAGGATCCATCTTCTCGTGTCCCTAGAGTGCACCAATAACCACAGTCGTGTGCTGTGCCCTTGCTACGTGATATCTCAGAAGGGAGATAAAGCGTGGGCATGAGGAGGGGAGGTGGGGACCGGCGTGGACTTTACCTGTTGCAGTGGGTCAGATTTTATCTCTGTGAGAGGTGGTTTTTCCGAATGATCTTTGCTCCAAGGATCACTTACTCAACCTTCTGCCCTTGTGCCTAGAAACCTTGTGAGATATCGCTATACGAAGGGATTGCTTCTGCATGGTGGGGGAGGTGAGCCCAGGTTGCTGAGCTCTGGTATCAGGCCATGACTTACCAGATAGGAAGGGTTCCTGGGGTGAGTCCTTTTGGCTGTGCAAGGGTCTGGTCTGGGACACGGCTTCCCTTTCTGCTCCTTCTTGGGTGAAGGAAGGAATCTCCTCCTGTCCCCCAGCCCCAATAACAACCCCTTGGCTGGGGAGCATTTCAGTGTCTCTTGACCTCTCTGACCCACCCACCCTGTGGCCTGGTGCAGCATCATCTTGGCTGCCCTCGGAGATGAACAGGCCAAGCCCTAAGCAAGCGTCTCCTTCGCTCTGGTCCTCTCATCTCAGGTGCCATGCTCCTCCTGATATAATTTCTGGCCTCTGCAGGTTTCTAGAAACCTGCAGACTGTGGTAGATCCCCCCTGTGGAGGGCAAAGCCCAAGGGAGCAGCTTATAGCCGGACCTGGAGAAATTAGACCAAGCAACCTCTGCAGCCCCGAGTAACCCGGTGGGAAGCTGGGGCCTTCTCTGAAATTGGGACAGGACCTGAGCCCCTTGCTTTGGAAGCATTGGCCTGTTGAGCTCTGCCTAGAGAGCCCCAGCTGCTGGGCAGCAATGGATTTCTTGTACATGCTGCTGAAGGGCTAACGAACTAGAGAGACTAATTTAAAATCCAGGGAGCTGGGGCAGCAGAAGTGCGCACTGCAAACAGTCAGGAACTAGAGCATACCATGAAGGGTGGAGTAGGAAGAACCCTCCTGGGCTTTTTTTGTGAGGAAGCTAAGGACAGAAGCATTGGAGACAATGTGTGGAGCTGGGCAGAACCTGGGCCCATTCTCCTGCCAGGGTGTATTAGCATCTACCCTGCACTCTTGATGGGTGCAGAGCTGAAAGCAGGGGAGATTTGCACTTTATTGACTAACCAAAGTAGATATATTATATATAGCACAAGCTTTCAGGAAGTTCACTTTGTTGGATGTTGTGGAAGGACTCGCACAAAGCCGTGTACAAGATGGAGAGAGATATTAGAATACAGGAGACCAGGGAAGGGGTGAGGAGAGGGCAGAGCTGGGAGGGGCAAACAACCATAGGAACAAAGGAGTCTCAAAAGCTAATCCAATTAATGGGACTATGGAGTCTTATCCCTGTTTAAACCATATTACCAGAGTCCAGCCTGTGGATGATTTGCTGTTCCGCAATTTCCCATTCAGATCGTTTTTTAAAAGACTGGTAAGAGCAGCCACCCTCAGGCCAGCGGTGAGGTGTCCAGGGAGGTTGAAGGGCTCTGCCACGGGCCCTCATGTCAGCATGGTGTTCATTCATTCTTTCACGTAGGGATCGCTCTGTCTGCCCGACGGAGACAGCAGAGGAGCACCGGAAGCAAGGGATGGTGGAGTTGCAAGTGAACAAACTTCAAATGTTATCATCCATATTATTCAGCCCAGTGATGCGGTCTGTATCCATGTTGGGGCACGAAAGGCATCTGGGTCCATTGCAAGACTTGGTGAGGCTGTTGCTTGAGAGATGCCGTGTGAGGGTGGGGAGAGGCTGCCTGTAAGCCAGGACAGGTTTGTCCCCTGTGACTACTTGGAGATGGCCCTCCTTTTTCAGCAGGGGTTGGAGGTCGTTAAAGCTGCGTCTAAGACTTTCAAGCCGAGGGCTTAGGTGACCACCAGCGGAAATCTGTTCTCCTTGTCCGGCGGTTGGTATTGGAGCAGTCAGAGCAGGGTCTGCGTCTGGTTTTGTTGATCTGAGTGGCTAGTTTTGGGGTTGTACTAGTATTGTAGATGTAGGAATCCCTGCTCCAGATTCTTAGGGTATGCGTCCCCGCCCTGTGAGATCAAAGCAGATAGGGTTGTAAAGTAAAGCTTAGCTGTAGACAGTGGATCTAGAGGTGTGGTTAGGGTGAAAGCTGGTGCCATGCAGATAGCTGTAGCGGTCCGATGGTTTCCAATACAACGTGGTAGAAATGCGGCCGTTGCAGAGCTCCACTGTCATGTCTAAGAGATGACTTTGCTGAGTAGAGGATTCCAGAGCCAGTTTGGCAGAGGGACAGAAGTGATTAAAAGTCCTGATGAAATTCGTCTAGTGATTCCTTCCCACGTGTCCCTGCAATGAAGATGCCATCAATGTACCTTGCCTAGATTATGGGAATGCAAGGGCAGCTGCAGAGGTGATGGTCTTCAAGGTCTGTCATAAATGTGAGGGCATACTTTGGGCCATGCTTGTGCCCGTGGCAGTGCCATTTGTTTGTAGGTATATGGAGCTCCCAAACCTGCAATAATTGTAGGCGAGGACAAAGCAGGAGAGTGTAATGGAAACAGAACCACCATATCTCAGATGAGATGTTAAAACCCAGGTCCCAGGCACTTGTGGCCATTAAAAGTCTTTTGGGATTTTTCCCAAGCACTGAGGGGGTTGACACCCAGGGCCTGGCCAGCCTCCAGCCTGAGTGCAAGTGTCCTGCCTTGCCTTGCTTGCTCAGGGAGGCTTGTGCCACCTTCGCTGCTTGTTGCTGCCTGGCTCTGCCCTGACAAGTTCTCCACTCCTTGGCCTGGAGGCCACTGGTTGATCTCTAGGTGGGTTTAGGTTTTATTGTGACATCCTTTGCAGAGAAAGGTGCAGTGCAAG
This sequence comes from Alligator sinensis, assembly GCF_000455745.1. Lineage (NCBI taxonomy): Eukaryota > Metazoa > Chordata > Crocodylia > Alligatoridae > Alligator > Alligator sinensis. The sequence continues at coordinate 353,930 of NW_005842344.1, forward strand.
GAGAGCACATGCTTTGGAAACCGGGTTTCACGTGACTTGTACAACGTGGTGAGCAATCGTCCTGGCCTCCCCTGGGCCGAGAAGTGATGCAGCCCCTCTCGGCTGGGGAACGCCCTGCGCCGTTTCCAGCAGTCACATCCGCCGTCCCATCTAGCACCTCATTTTGGTCTCAGGTGCCCAGTTCCCCTCACCCCTAAACGCTGGCTCTATAGCAGCCAGTGCCGTCTCCAGCACTGCTGTGCGTCATGCCTGGTGCCTCCCCAGGGTGTAGTTCGGCATCTTTCTATCAGTGGTACCACCTCATTGATGTCCCCATGTCCACCCAGGGTTCAAAGCAAAACACTCCCCCTCCCTGC
>NW_005842344.1:354316-365632 GCF_000455745.1 Alligator sinensis
GGGAAAGAGACACAACAATGGGCTCTTTCTTCTCCTGGGAATGAAGGCCTTCTTGTTGGTCTCGGGGTGGGGGCTGGCTTCCCTGTGCTATTATGTCAGCGGTCAGCCATGAGAAGCACTGGGCTGCTCAGGAGCTTAATCAGCCCCCACAGGACCCCATAGGCATGTGCTCATTGTCTCCGGAGACTCCTTGTCCTGCTGCTCATCTCCTATGGGGCAGATATTACTGCTAACCGAGGCCCTGAGGAGGAAACAGCTCTTAATGATTCACAGCAAATAATCCTTTTATCGCTGGTCACTGGCAAAGCATTTTCCAAACCTCAGTGCAGCTGCACAGTTCATGAGCCTCATCTTTCAGGTGGTGAAACAAGGGCCCAGAGAGGAGGCTCAGGGACTTGCTTCCCCCCCCGAGCTTGGTGGCAGGCAGGGGCTTAGAAAGTTGGGTGTCTCTGGGCCTGTGCCATGACCCATCCCTCTTAGAGAGGAAGCCACAGTAATGGCCCTTTGGGGTCAAACTCCAAGGAGTGAGATCCTTAGGTTTAAAGCAAGGTGCAATCTTGCTTCATTTTTCCTCTGTGCCTCTGTGAATGCTGCAACAGATAAGTATAGGAGATGTATGTGGGCATGAGCAGGGCCCACACCTGGCTTGGGATCAAGGGGCAGTGATAGGGCCCAGGTCTGGGTGCTAAGGGACCAGCAGCACCTGCCTCGTGGTGCAGCTTTGGGGTGGGGAGGACCATGCCCCGGCTTTGGAACGAGAGCCTGTTGCCCTGGCTGCTCGTCCTCAGGGTCTGCCCTTGGGAAAGTAAGGTTGATTGAGCGCTGCCAGTTCCCAGGGCCAGGGACGCCGTGTGCCAGCCCTTCCCTTTCATTCCTCTGGAGATCTCTCCGTGCCTGGGCGTGAGATGTGGCACGGCTGGGACTTGGCTGGTGTTACACCGCTGGGCTCGGGGGTACAATCCCCCTGTCAGACAAGCCTCGATTCATGCTCCATCCTGCAGAGGCCTGGAAGAGCGATTGTGTTCTGCTGCTTCCCCTCGTGGTAGATGGAAAGGGAGGGGGCCACGTTCCTTCTCGCCCGCGCTGGAGGATATTTGACGGGAGAGAGCCGAGCTTCCTTTTCACCCTCCACGTTGCTGAGGCCTCGCGGGGTTTTTATTGAGTTTCCCTTTCTAGTTCCTGGGCGCAGGCTTGGCGTGCCGTCAGATGACACGCTTGGTGCAGGACGCGCAATGGCGTCCCTAGAAGCAGCGATGGGAGGGAACGCCTGCTCTCAGTTCCCTTGAAAACCGGGGCACGTCTATAGGGCCTGTTCCAGTTTGGGGGCTGGTGAGAGAAGGGCCCAAGACGCACAGCACGGGCCCTTTAAGTCCAGCCATATGACCACATGACATCACTCGCCAGAGCCCGGGGGCTCTCCCAGGCCAGCCAGCAATGCATTGTTCCTGCTGCAGCACCCGTTACCCCTAGCAACACAGGCATCTCTCTGCCGTTGCCATGGGAACCGCAGTTGCCCAGGGGCGGAGACTATGCCCCCCTCCCTGCCCCAGAACGAAGAGGAGGAAGAAGAGGCGCCCGCCTGGCACGGGAACCTCCCCTGGGGGTGCTGGTGCCAGGTCCTGCTCCGTCATTCCCAGGCCACGTGGCCTGCTGATCCCCACCCACGCAGGCAGCCCAGATCCCAGCCGGCGTCTGCGTGGTCCCTGCCCCGGCCTCCCCACGGACGGACGCGCTCTCCCTGCCCTCTCCATCTGCTCCGCGTCTCGCCCCGGTGCCGGCCGCGGCTGTGGTTTTGCCGGGGGCTCCGCAAGCGCCCAGGGGTGCCTGGGGCTCTGGGAGGCGAAAGAGGTGGTCTGGGTTGCTCGGTTTTCAGCCACGGAGAAGGAGCTCGCGCAGTGATTCTCAGCCAGGCTGCCGTGGCCGTGATTCACAAGATACACCCAGAGATTTCAAATAGGAATCCGTCATGTTGAAACCACGCCAACCCGTTGCAAGCTTTCGGAGGTCTTTGCAAAAGAAAAACTGCTCTGTTATTTTTTCGTAGTCAGAAAGGCTGGTGTTTTCCGGGGATGCCCCTCGTCCTTGTATCTAAAAAGCTTGAGAGCCTTTACTGAGCATCTGCAATGGGTAAAGGAGGAAGCACGGCCTCTCCCACAGCTTGACGGTGCTCAGGAGGGTGGGCTTCTTCCACAGCTGAAGGAGACGGTTCCCTGGGGGCATCGCTGCAGTCCCTGTGGGGTGCCGGTCCTGGGTTTACAGGTGCCCGTGAAGTCGGTCAGTCTGCGTAGCGCCTGGCTCTAGTATCCAGCAGGTGTCAATCTATTTGTCTTCACCCTCCCCCCACCCCGAGCTATTGTCCCCATTTTACAGCGGGGACCTGAGAGTCTTAATGGTCAGACAGCAGAACGGAGCCAGGCCTTGGGGCTGGGCCTCTTGAAACAGGCTCCCCAAACTACGCAGCAGCACAAGGAAGGACCAGTGTGGACGTGGGGCTGAGAAAAGGCCCGTCCAGGTGCCTCTCAGCTCTGCCCCGAGGTCTCTACTCTGGCTCTGCAACCTGCCGAGCTGCCTCCTAATGGGGCTGATTCGAGCTCCTTTCCGTGTTCTGTTTTATGGAGTCACAAATAATTCATGCCTCCAGCCTGGGACTCTGCCCGTGCATTATTTATCCTCCCTTGCTGCTGCCGACTGCGTCTCCCGCTGGAGCGAGCCGCAGCCACGCTGCCTGGTTCGTGCTTTGCATGAGGGCGGCTGCGCTGCAAAGGCAGGGCTGGGGCTGCGGGTGGAGGCGGCCTCTCCTCCCCAGGGGAAGGCACGGGCTGAACCTGGATCTTCGCCACCTCCGTGCATTTGGCAGCTTCTGAGGGGGGTGTTTTGTAGAGCTGGTGCTTCTGGCCCCACCCTGCTCGGATGATAGGAGATCTGGGGGGAGAGGGCAGCCCTTGGAGGGGAACGAGCACCCTGCTTGCAACCCTGAACAGCTGGGGTCTTAATATAGCCTTGGAGCATCAAGGCGTCAATGGGAGCCAACCGGCTGGGTGCAAACTGCTGAGCTGGGAGGGGGTCTGGTTACTTTGCAGGCATTTTGTTTTCATCTTGAGCTTATCTGGTGCTTCTCTGTGGTGCTCCCAGTGCCTGGTCTGATGTCGGGCCACGCTGAGGCCCTCCGGAGCCGGGACCTTGAGCCAGGCTCCCGTGAGTGAATCCCCGGGACACCCTGCTCTTGCTGCTCCCCGCAGGCCTGACTCCGAGCGCTATCCCGGGATCCCCGTCTGGCCACGGTCCCCATCCCACGCAGTTGGCTCGTGCCAGACCAAGGGACCGAGACCTCTTGCTGCAGTCGCTGGCTGCATCAGTCAGTGCTCCAGGCCCTTCTGTGCCCCGGGCCCCTGTGAAATGCCAGCCTTGTTATCCATGGCTCAGGACTTTGCAAGGCCTGAGGGCTTGTTGGATGGAAAAGGCTCCTTTCTGGAGCAGGGTGCAGTGCAGAGGCCTGTCTGCAAGGTGCCTGGACCACAGTCCAGCTTGCCTCTCCCAGCACAGGCAGCACTATGCTTTTCCTTGCTTGTAATTGCCTCCACCCCTGAGAGAACAAGCCTGGGAGGGGAGGGGGGACTGGAGTGACGCCAGCTCACCCCAGGGTGCAGGGAGTGCTGGCCTCACCTGCTCTCACTTTCTCCCCTGGGCTCAGCCCTTCCCAATTGACAGCAGCTGAGGCCAAGGTGATCAGAAGCCAGGACCCCCTTCCTCCCTCACCCTTTTCAAGCTGGTTTGTGGCCACTGGCTGCTAGCACTCGACTGGTATCGGGGCTGTTAGCCCAGGTGCTTGAGTAGCCTGGTTGGGGCTAGGACTGGGTGGGGAGCTGCTCTGCCTGCCCCATGGCCAGCTCCTCCCACGCAACGAAAGGTGGGGTGACAAGGACCCCCCCGCTGTGCCTCACCTCTGCCCTCTCCACACAGCCATTCGGGAAATGGTGTAACCTGCGGCCGAAGGATGCTGCCAAGATGCCAGAGAGCGCCTGGAAGCTGCTCTTCTACACGCTGTCCTGGTCCTACGGCACCTACCTGCTCTTCTTTACCAACTACCCCTTCTTCTACGACCCACCCTCCGTCTTCTACGGTACAGTGAGCACCACTGGCACAAAGGCCAGAGCAGAGCAGGGTGCCCGAGGGGCGCAGTTGAGGGGGATGTCCCTCCCCTGCCATCCTTGTGATGTCCAAGGCACAAGAGTGTGCAACAGGGCATCTCCTGGCTGAGACGGTGTTCCCTGGTGGCTAGGACAGGCAGTCCTGAGTCTAGTACTGGGGGAGCAGGGCCTAGCAGTTAGAGCAGGTGGGGTCTGGAAGCCAGGGTCGTATCCCCAGCTCAGGAGTGGGGTTTGTAGTGACGAGACGGGAACCTTCTGTTCTGGCCTGTGCACGGTTACGCACATGGTTGTGTCTGGACTTGGTGTGAGCTCAGGCACGGGTCTTGTGCGCCTGTGAGCTAGCCCTGCAGGTCTGATCCTGGCTGGGACTGCTGCCTGTGGCTTGGGGACAGTGGTGGCCGCAGCAGGGCTCCCACTGTCTAGCAGAAGGTGTTGCTGTGGGTGGCCAGGGGCTTATCCATGGTCTTTGTGCTGCTCCTAGACTGGAAGAGTGGTATGGACGTGCCCACAGACATCGCCATCGCCTACCTGCTGCAGGGCAGCTTCTACGGGCACTCCATCTATGCCACCATCTACATGGACGCCTGGCGCAAGGACTCGGTGGTCATGCTCCTCCACCACGTGGTGACACTGACCCTTATCACCTTCTCCTATGCCTTCAGGTGAGTCCCACCAGGCGGTGACCAGCTGCCTTGATGGGGCATGAACATTTACAGTCCCAGTCTCCAGGGTCCCGGTGCTGGGTCCACAGGCCAGCAGCAGTCCTGTGTCCTGCTATGGGCTCCATCAAGGGAACCGACCAAAGGGCCCTTTGGGCTGTGCCGATGCTCCCCTGTGCAGGGCTGAGCCTTCCCCATGCTAGCACGGGGATCCCCCACCTCCCTCCAGCATCACCACAATCAGCCTGGTCCTGCCTCTGTTCCCTCCCCAGCCCCAGACGACCAGTTCACAGATCCCCTCCCTCTGTAGGTACCACAACGTGGGCATCCTTGTCCTCTTCCTGCACGACATCAACGATGTGCAGCTGGAGTTCACCAAGCTCAACGTCTACTTCAAGCACCGGGGTGGGGTCTATCACCGGCTCAACGACATCATCTCTGACATTGGCTGCCTCACCTTCAGTGTCAGCTGGTTAGTGGCCCCTGCCCAGGGGGTCTTCCCCGGGGTAGATGCTCACCATGAGCCCCCTCCTGTTGCCTGCCCACGCGCTGGGCTTGGGTTTAGGATCCTGCCTTTGCCACGTCACAGTCTGCTGCTGTGGAAATGCAGTGTCACACGCAGTTGGAGGGAGAAAGGGCTGGCTTCTAGCCCCCAGAACCTGGCCTTGACAACTCAAAGGATCTGGGCACAGAGGAAGGGAGACAGGGTCATATCCTGCTCTGAATGTCTGTGCCATGATCCGTCCTGGCCAGGGCAGAGCGGTGGGAATGGGGTGCAAGAACAGGGGCCCCTGTGCTGGAGAGCAAGGGCCTGCCCCAGGGTGATGGGCTGCAGTCCAGGTCCTCCTCACCTGCCTCCTGGTCCCCTCCATCCCAATCTCTGAGAACGAGGCTGGGGTAGGAGACCTTTTCGTCAAGGCTCAGGGCTGGGAGATGGCCACGCTACCTTACGAGCTTGTTGCAGCAGCCAGGCTCACACTGCAGACCTCCCCCTCCGTCCTGGCTGCTCCTGTCTCTGTCCCCCACACCCTCTGCTTGGAGCAAGGGGCGACATCCTTTTAGCAGGGACTCTGCTGGGACTTGGTGTGGGCTTGAATCAGGCTCTCCATGCACAGCCCAGTGCCAGGAGCACAGCCGCAGGGGAGGGGATGAGGTAGGCTTGCCTGGGACCACCCGAAAGGGGCAGGGGGAAGCTGTGCTGATTCCAGCTGCTGCCCCTGGGGCTCCCCTCCACCTCACATCCCCCCCCTCGGCTCCCTTCTGTCCCGGCAGGTTCTGGTTCCGCCTGTACTGGTTCCCCCTCAAAGTGCTGTATGCCACCTGCCACTGCAGCCTCCAGTCCATCCCCCACATCCCCTTCTACTTCTTCTTCAACGCCCTGCTCTTCGCCCTCACCCTGATGAACATCTACTGGTTTCTGGTGAGTTCAGCACTGTCTGCCGGGAGCCTGACCTGGCCCCTCCTGCTGCTGCCCCAGGTCTGCCCTGATAAACAGCGAGGCTGAGCAGTGGGAGGTGTGGGAGGAGGAAGCACAAAGCAACAGCATCTGCACAGCAGAGCCGGCTCCCTGCTGGGACTCGGGCTCGCTCCCCATGGGTGGTATCTGAGGGGAAGGGTGGACGATAACACAGCAATCCTGAAGCCGTATCCTGGGGAGCCAGGCCTGGCTGGGGCCAGCTGAATGTTGATTGGGACATGAGTCTGTGGCCTCCCTGGGGCAGGCGACCCTGGGGACGCGGGGAAGTGCGTCCTGCCAGGCAGGGTGTGAGCAGCCATATCCACAAGACCCCCGCAAGCAGGAGGAGGAGAGCTGGGGCTTGTTGCCTGCTTGTTGGCCTATTTCATTCTGGGGGAGGGTCCCACACTTCAAGGCTGGGGCTGACTGAGGGTGAGGGGCTCTGCTAGGGCTGGAGCTACGGCTAGACAACAGCCCAAGGGTCTCGGTTCCCCAGTGCGGCTGCAGCTCTCCTAGCCCGGTGCCCTCTGGACCCAGCTCCCAGGGTCCATCCCGTCCGCCACGCTCTGGGGGGGGCCCAGGCAGCCTCCTGTGCACCTCGAAGGCACGTGTGTCAGGCTGGGCACGCTCCTGAGGAGGCAGCATGGCCCCGGGGTGGTGGGGAGCCTGGCAGGAGAGAGAAGCAGGGCCCCATAAGTTCAATGGATTCCCGTGGGCAGGCAGAGCCGGAGCGCAGGCGGTTACTCCTGGCCTCTGTCTCCCCAGTACATCGTCCTGTTCGTGGTCAGGGTGCTGACAGGGCAGATGCGGGAGGTGAACGACATGCGGGAGTACGACATGGACGACGGCAGGAAGGCGCTGGCACCCCGGAAGAAAGAGGGCAACTTCCAGCTCCCCAGCGCCTTGAAAGAAGGGTGAGTGAGGCAGGGGGCAGCCCCAGCGCAGCAGGCCAGGGGCTGGGAAAAGGAACCGGCCACTGTGGTACTGTGCTACTGGTCTCCCAGCCTGGCTGGATGCTGGGAGTTATGAGCAGTGCCCTGATCATAGCCCCAAGCAACCCCACTGCCTGTGACCAGCACGTCAGACGGGGGCTGGGCCTGCCGGAGCAGGGGAACACGGGGTGGTCTGAGGGGCAGGGCCTCACATCTGCCCGGTCTCACCCCCAGGATGCACCTGAAGAACGGACTGGTGAAGGACAAGCGGTTATAAGGGAACTGCAGGCGCTGCAGCCTGGCTGGCTCTGGGACTGACCCGGGACCCTTCGCTAAGCCCAGCCAACCAGAGTCGCCCGGAGCACCTGCCCCAACCCCCTGCCCCTGCCTGGAGCCGGGGACGAGCTGGCAGCTGCTGGGAACAGTCCGCTCCTCCCGGGCTCACCCTTGCCCAGGCTTCAATCAATGCTGTGGCCGGCTCCGCTGTGCGGCCTGCCAGCACGGGAAGGGTCGGGGAACGTGATGTTGGTTCCCCAACAGGGTCCAGGTAGGATTTGGAGCTGGCTTTAGGTCCCCTGTGCCTCCCTGTCCGCTTCCATCCTCCAGACCTCGCCCATGGCACCCAGGGTGGGGAAGGGGGTTTGACTGACTCCCTGGAGCCATTGTGGGGCCCAGAAGTGGGTCGGAGATGTCCCCGTGAGGCGGCCCAAAGCCAGCTCTGCTTCAGCTTGCAAGTGGGGAAGAAGGTGTGCTAGGGAGAGGCGCCGTGCTGCTGTGAGCCCTGCTCTCCGGCAGGGGTCAGGGCAAGGCAGCGAGCTGCTGGGAGCGCATCGGGGCTACAGCACAGAGCGGATGCGGCCCCAGGCCTGTGAACCTGCAGTTTCCTTCCCCCTCCCTCTGGGTGCTGTGCTCTGGCCGCCTGCCTCCTGTGGCCGCGGCCAGACCCGCCTGCAGGCTATCGGGCGCTGCTCCTGCCAGCCCAAAGTCCTCTGCCCTGAAGCTTTCTCTGACTGGGACCAAGGACATGCTTCTGCCACCTCTCACCCAGCCACTGGCCATGTTCCTGCCCCCTCCAGGGCTGGGCTCATCCTACTGCACTGCTGCAGTGTGCTCCTTTCCAAGGGAGCCGGTGGGATTGCTGCCAGCCCTGCAGGGGTTGGGCCCCAGAGCAGGGGCAGGGAGGTGGCAATTGCTTTCTCCTTCCATTTGGTCCCTCACTTAGATGCTAACCCCAGATAACTGCAGCCTGAGCCACCAGGAGAGTCTCCTGGAAGTGAAAACACAACCGAGGTTGATAGAAACCTGCCTCCCTAATCCCACGGGGCCTGTCAGTCTGCTGCTCCGCTGGGTCAGAGTCGGGGAGGGAGGGGGGCCGCTCAGAAGGTGCCTCGGTTGCCTGGCTTTGACGTGGATGTTTTAGAGAGATGTTTCATGAGAGTCGCCTGGGGACGAACTGCCAGTGCTCCAGGGCCGGATCCTGCCCTCTGGGCACAGCAGGTCAGGAGGGACTGCTCCGGTGTCCACTTGGTGTGAGCGAGGGGCCGCGCTAGCTCCGTCCGCCTGGGGTTGTAAGTGGGAACTGGAAGCAGGCCTGCGTTCTCTTGTGTGTTAGCCCCGCTGGGGTGGGGGGTCAGAAAGCAGAGGTGCCCTTGCAAGAGCCCTCCTCCCAATGCACTCAGGGCAGAGAAAAGCTGCATCCAGGGCTGCTAGAGCGGGCACGTGTCGGGGTGCAGGGGCTGGTGCAGGAGGAGGGGTCTCCTGTGGTCCCTGGCATGTTGCTACCAGGTAGGGAGTGCATGTGGGGAGGTCGGGGAACGCTGGAAATTTGCAGCCCATCAGAGCAGAGGGAAGCGCCAGACACAGCTGGCGGCAGATGTTGATCTCCATTGCAGGGACCCTGAGGCTCCAAGCTGCCACAGGCAACACCTTTGCTTTAGGAGCAAGAAGGAAGCGCCTTGCTCCTGTCTGCCAGGGCAGCTTGGATGCCAGGCCCCCCTAGACGGATCCCCTGGGGAGATGCAGGGCAGCATCGGTGGGAGTGGAAGTGTTGCAGGCTCGGTTCTATCCAGCGCCCTCCAGCCCGTTCTGTCCGTCCCTGCCCGTGGCTGAGCCCGCACGCCCTGGTGCTGCCCCGTTGTGCCCGGCAGGCATCCCCAGTACTCGTCCTCACAGCCTTGCTGGTGGGGGGTGCAGAGTCCCTGGCCCTGCAGCCTCTCCACAGCCTTGGCCTGAGCCACACACAGCTCTCCAGGCCAGCGAGCAGCCAAGAGCCATGTGCACTCGCTGGGCTAGAGACCTAGCAAGGGGGCCTGGGGAGGCAGGACAGCTCTGGAGCCCACCAGCGATGCCTGCGTTTCCAGGAATGGACGTTGGGGCTGCAGGTGCCTCTGTCCCAGCATCACTGCGTCCACATGGGGCATCCGGACTGAGCTCCATCCTAGTCCGCTGCAGGCCTGGGGCTGCACAGGGTGAAGCCACCTGGGGCTCTCCGAACCCAAAGGGTTAAGGGCCGTGGGTACTTGCTTGCACTCCTCCACCCAATCCTGGGAGCCCTCTGCTAATTGAGCCCTAAACAGATCAAAGGCTCCAATCACTCCGACACCACCCCTCCTGCTGCCTGGTGTGCAGAGCTCCTCTCCAGCTGCTGGGCTCTTTGTCTGCTGGAAGATGAGGCTGGTCTCTTGGAGAGCTGTTTTTGCAGCTGGCCTCTTCTGGGCTCTGATCAGCGGGACCCTAGGGATGGATTTAAGCACACGAGAAAGTTTGCTTTTGAAATCCCTGGGCCTGAGCGCCAAGCCCAGCCCCAGGTCGCCCGCTCCTGTGCCCTCCGTGCTCTGGCGGATCTTCCAGAAGAGAGAAATCCCTTCCCCTTGGAGCCCAGGCCAGGAGGATGCCTGCCGGGTGGAGGAGTTCAACGTCCCCGGGAACATCGTACGCGTCTTCAGCGACCAAGGTACAGAGACTCCCACGTTCTGGGGTTTTTGGTGACTGCCCTTAAGGCCCAGTCCCTGGGAGCTAGGTGTCTGGGCATCCGTTTCAGCTTAGGCACCATCTGTAGTCTAGGTCCTGGTCACTGGTCCAGAGAGGCAGTGCGTTTGGACTGGGAGTTGAGACCCGTATGATCTGTTCGTGCTCTGGAGCCCCCAGGCAGGCCAGTCCCTGCTCTGCTCCAGCTTCCCTGGCTCTGCAGTGAGACCTGCCCTCTCCAGGTGCTCCGAGTTTGCCCTGAGAGGGGCTTGCTGCTGTAACCTGAGCCATGCCCGCTGCTCCTGGAGTCCTGGGAGGTCACAGGAGACCTTCTCCTGCGGCTGGTGCCAACATTGCAAGTAGAGTACACGGAGGGGGCAGCGAGGGGCAGGGTCTGCGCTGCCACGTGGACAGTTGGAGCAAAGCTGCTTCCGTAGGCAAAGGCCTGAGTCCCACGTCCCATCCGTCTCGAGCACTGCGGAGTTGCAGTTCATTAGTGCCCAGCGCGTAGCTGCTCCGTCTGCAAACACTTTGCAGGTGCAGCAGCCTGGGCCTCCTCCCCAGAGCAGGCCTGGCCCAGTGCCGGGGCAGGGTGCCCAGGGCCGGTTCTGAGACGGAGCAGGTGCTCTGCAGCTGGGGGCACTGGGCGCTGCCCTGCACCCAGGCACGGCTCCTGTTGCTGCAGTGGTAGCATGTGCTTGCTCGGGAGCATGGGGGCGGGCACGGTGCTAGCACCAGGTGTTGCGTGCCCGGGCTCCTCGGGGTTTTGCCCCTGCCACCGCCGCCGCGTCTCCTGCTAGCATCGCTTCAGCGTGTGCCGTGAACCGCGCCCGCCCGCCTGTCTGCCAGGTGGCCGCAGCTCTGGGCAGACAGTCCAATGCCCCTCTCCTGTCCTCCTTCCCCCTCAGGCCACTTCCTTCACAGTGGGGGGCCGCGGACCCTGCTGTGCCTGGAGAAGCATCTGTACTTCACCCTCTCCGTGCTGGAGGATGGGGAACAGCTCACGATGGCGCAGCTCCAGCTCCAGTTCGGCCACAACTCGTACCGGGCCCCCGGTCCCGGGCAGGTGTTCGAGCTGAGGCTGTACCGCGCCCCGCCGCCCTCCTTGCGGGAGCTGCCTTCCCCGGCGGCCCGCCGCAGGGGCCCGCCGGGCC
>NW_005842344.1:365751-375528 GCF_000455745.1 Alligator sinensis
AGCGTGTGCCGTGAACCGCGCCCGCCCGCCTGTCTGCCAGGTGGCCGCAGCTCTGGGCAGACAGTCCAATGCCCCTCTCCTGTCCTCCTTCCCCCTCAGGCCACTTCCTTCACAGTGGGGGGCCGCGGACCCTGCTGTGCCTGGAGAAGCATCTGTACTTCACCCTCTCCGTGCTGGAGGATGGGGAACAGCTCACGATGGCGCAGCTCCAGCTCCAGTTCGGCCACAACTCGTACCGGGCCCCCGGTCCCGGGCAGGTGTTCGAGCTGAGGCTGTACCGCGCCCCGCCGCCCTCCTTGCGGGAGCTGCCTTCCCCGGCGGCCCGCCGCAGGCTCCTGCTGGCACAGTCCTTTGCGCAGCTGCACAAGTTGCTCCTCTTCAACCTGACCCAGGTGGGCAGGGACTGGAGAACCCCGAGCAGGAACCTGGGCTTGGTCCTGGAGATCTCCGTGAGCAGCGGGACTGGGTCCTCGGCCTTGCTGGGCAGGCCCCCGGGGAACTTCTGTGCCGGCGCCGACTCCTTCCTCGACGCCTCCCTGCTGGTCGTGTCCCTCCAGCCGGGGCAGTGCAAGGCCTCCAGGAAGAAGAGGAGCTCCTACTACGCCCCCGTGATGCCGAGCAGCCTCTGCAAGCCCCGGCGGCTTTACATCAGCTTCAGCGACGTGGGCTGGGAGAACTGGATCATCGCGCCGCAGGGCTACATGGCCAACTACTGCCTGGGGGAGTGCCCCTTCCCCCTGACCACCGAGCTGAACAGCACCAACCACGCCATCCTGCAAACCATGGTGCACTCGCTGGACCCCGAGGGCACCCCCCAGCCCTGCTGCGTCCCCGTCCGCCTCTCCCCCATCTCCGTCCTCTTCTACGACAACCACGACAACGTGGTGCTGCGGCACTACGAAGACATGGTGGTGGACGAGTGCGGCTGCAGATAAGGACGGGTGATGGATGGCTCGGGGCGGGGGTTGTGATGGAACCGGATCTCCTGGCAGTAGACTGGGGTCTCCCCTTGGTGCAGCTCGTGTCGAGAGCTCCCCCTGCCCCTTTCCCGATACCTGGGTGCAAGATGCATCCTCACAGGGGAGATCTCAACCGCTGGCACCAAGGTGCACAAGCTGGCATGAATGGTGCAGGATTTTCCCCCAGATGCCGACCCGCGGGGTGAACTCTGCTGCCTCCCAGTATAAAGAACTGCACAGGCTGATGTTTGAGCGGGAGCTCGTTTTGCTGCTCATGCCTGACGGCAGATACCACCCCGTCGCCTCCTGCGCTAGTCGGAGGTCCAGGCAGCGTGCGTGAGCGTGGGAAGGGGAGGACTGTTCTGGTGCTGTGAGGACAGGATTTTGCAGCAAGGTTGATGCTATAAAGAATACTGCCCCAAGCTCCTTGCTGGTAGAAACCAGTCTTTGGCAATGCTGCAGCGAGCCTATATGGACTTTGGTGACCTGGCTAATGTCGGGCCTCAGTTACCCACACCCCTTTCCTTTCTGCTGAATGGGCTGTAGTCTACTCCCTGGCTTCAAGTGTTACTAGTGCCCTGTCTTAAGCCTAGGCTGGCTGGCCGGCCCTGGAGCGGACAGCAAAGAAGAGCAATAGGCTGCACACAGACTAGTCCTTCCTCTGGCGTGTTTTCCTCTTGCTCTTTTGCTGTTAAGACTCCCAGTCCGTGCCCTCCTGAGCACTCTGCTGCCGCCTGTTCCCAGCCCCTGCACGCTGCATGAGCAATACCCTTGTTTCGGGAGGGAGGGAGGGAGGGGGGTGGGAACGGGTTATGCACAGTCTGTTCCCAGTGGGGAGCAGAGAATCTGGTTCATACAGAAACTAATTTAATGCCATCTGGGTGGCTCGATTCCCCACTGACACACCAAGGACTCAGCGAGGTGCAGGAGCAGGACCTGGCCAACTTGCAGTTGTGCGGACTAGTCTTGGCTGGCGCTAGAGCCTTGTCTTTCACATGCAGCGTTAAAGCAACAGGGACATGTGATCTGGTCCCAGTGTCCGGGGGGCTGGCAGGCCACAGTTGTGTTCAAGGCACTGGGAGCAGTGACTGACTGCTGTGAACTACGTAGCACAGCGTGTGTGGGTAGCTGCAAAATCTCCGCCGGCCTGTGCTGAGCCTGAATCCAGCCCAGCGGAGGCTGCTGAAGTCCCTCAACGGGTCTCTGGGCTCTTCTATTAGAAGAGTCTCAAGCCAGCATTGCTCTCTACATTAACAGCATGGTGTTGCCACCACCTTCCTACTTTAATTCACAGCAAATGTGCCGGATGCTAAGTGAAGTCTTTCTTGTAATCTGCTTGAAGCCTGGGCAAAGCTACCAAGTCATCCCTGTCTTTAGTCAGGCCGGAGGGTCTGTGTGCATTATGCAAGCGGACGTGCTTTCCATCAGGAACCCAGCGCACCTCCTGTGGCTTCGGGGGAGCAGCCAGCAGAACAACTCCCCCATGCACTGAATCATCTCTCTGACTTCATCTGATCACAACCTGCTTCTCCACCCTTGGTCTGTTGCAAGCAGCAGAATCAGACCGGAGCCGCTGCTGCTGCTCCCGAGGTCACAGGACGGTACGGAGACACCTGCGTGTAGAGGGTGCCTGGCGGGGGCTCTAGTTGGAGCAGGGCAGTTGCATTGGCCGCAGTCTCTCTCTGGTGGGGGGGGAGAGAAGGAACAAGGGATCTGAATTAAACTTGAAACTTTTTTCTTTTAAATGCAAGTCAGACAAACTAGTGCAGGCTGTTTTTGTACTTATTGCATCTTAATGTTTGGACTTTCGAGTGTTAACAGGATGGGTCTTTTTCCCTGTGGGGGAGCTAAAGGTTTAACCACTTTTCTTCTAAGTTATTTTAATTAGTTTTCAGGGAAGTCAATGAACTTGTGTTGTGCTCACTGATAACATGCCTAAGTTTAGTTGGTTGAACAGGAACCCAGTGGGGCAGAGACCCTGCTGCGCCGTAATGGAAAGTCACCGCGGTCCCACCCAGGCGCCGTGCTTGTGCCCTACTGTTTTCAAGTGTCCTAATTTAGAAACTTAACTGAAACACTGGTGAAGGTGGAGTTTGGCCCTGCCTCTCGAAGCTTAGAGGACAGAGGGGTCCAATTTACTGTGATAGTTCAGCAGGAGCTCACAGTTACTAAAGCCTATGAAAGCATGGAGGGTGTGTCTACTAATTGCTGTAATGACATGACTTAAGTTGGGCTGGGCCCCCTCCCCAGAGCTTTTTAACACACATCTCTGAAGGCAAGTGATTAGTTTATCATCTAAAATAATAATAAAAAAAATAGCATCTGCCTCTCACAGATTGTTTCTGTGCCAAGGAAAGGGCTTAAAACTTAGTATATTTAGGACACATCTGGGCATGCAGGAGGCTTTTCACCTGGACCCCACCTGTGCTTGCCAAGCAAATGACTTGGAGAAGGCAGCGGAGTCAAAAGTGAGGATTCGTACCAGTCTTGTCTTGAGAGCCAGAGCAGACAGGGATGAAACAGATCCTTTCTGCCGAGCAGTAGCTGTGAAGTCATGTTAACCCACTAATGCAACATAGCTGAAGCTGGCTGCTGACCGCAGTTTGATCACAGGGCAGAATGAGCGCGGCAGCCTAAATTCCACCAGCGCCAGATGTCTGGCTGCTCTACCACGTGCATCTGGGGGCGACGAGACCAGGCCTAGACGTCGCTATAAAGCCTGTTTGAAGGGCTTCCTTAGCGAATATAACAGTCTCGGTTTACCAACAGAGCAAATAAGAGCTCTGAGAAGGTGTAGATGCCCACGCAGGCATGTCAAATCGGGCACTATCTTACCCCCACTTCCAGCAGAGGGCGTGAGGAAGTCTTCTTCCAGCTTGCGTGTCACTTCTCATGGTTTTTTACAAGCCTTTTCCAACCCACATCCCTGCTGTGCAACATCCACGCATGGGCACAGGCCGTGCCTCGCCGGGCTCCTGACCGTTCCCATCGATGCTCGTTCTCAAGGCATGTGCAGGACTGGACAAGCCCAGAGGAGGAGACCTGGGTAGGGCATTTACCTTTAACAGACTTTTCACGGTTCATTTGCTTACTCATGTATGCTCTGTACACCCCACTTTTGTACTAGGTTGTGTTAAAAAATGTAATAAAACATGAGAAGTTTATACAATCGGAAACCGAGCCAAACTTCAATGAAGGTTTTCGAAAAGGGCCCAAGCGAGGATGGAAATAGAGAGGCTCCAGCTTGAATGCAACAGCTGTTTATTAATATTTTTATTGATGACAAACAGGTTTAAAACAAACAGACAAAATCAAAAGAGTAACATCGTGCTAGCACTGATGTCTGTGGTTTTATAAAACTCAGAGTAACTGCTAAAGGAAAAAACAGCACAAAGCAGAGGCAAGCATTCCAAACAGTGAAATAAGGGGGGAGGGAAGAGAAGGGGACTACATACCCAATGGATTGCATTGCACAAAGGGTTACAGCTTAAACCTAGCTCAAAACTCTATGTGACTACACAGCCTACCCAGAAGGAAAACAAATTAAAAAGCCCTTCGGCAATGTTAATAAATAAAAGAGTCTATCTTACGTGAAGGAAGGTGGCCTGTGTCTCCATTCTCTGCACGTTTTGGAAGTCTAAACTCTGGAGGCTTTGTATGGCAAGAACGGTCGTTTCGATCGGGAGG
This sequence comes from Alligator sinensis, assembly GCF_000455745.1. Lineage (NCBI taxonomy): Eukaryota > Metazoa > Chordata > Crocodylia > Alligatoridae > Alligator > Alligator sinensis. The sequence continues at coordinate 370,398 of NW_005842344.1, forward strand.
GGCTTTTAGGTTATTTTGCTGATTTGGAACAGCGTTCTCTCTGCAGGAACACACAGATTAACCCCTGCTCTAGCGTGTGCACACTACTCCGAAAACCTGGTTATGCTACACCTGATCTATCCTGGGGCAAGAGACACTCTTGAAAAGCTACAGCAAGTACAAGTGATGAAAGCGGGTCCACAATCTACAGAAAGGACAGTCATGAAAGGGGGGTTCCCAATTACAAAAAGGGGGCAGACGTTATTTGCAGTACATTCATATGAGAGGCATTTTAAAGTCCTCAAAAAAAAAAAAAGAAAAAGAAGAAAACAAAGACTAGAAACACTTGGAGCCCTTTGATTATAAAGCTAACTTAATTCAATCTTTAAAAACACCTAGATTAGCGAGTCACTCTACTGATCTTGGCCAATTAGGAGGTAGAGGTTATTCTAATTTAGGGATTTGATAAAAATGGATTAGTAGGAATCGAAGTTCTCTGCACTGTTTCTAAAAAGGTTTAAACACAAATAAAATGCTCCCAGTGTTCCCATCCGACTTAAGACATGGGTACAACTTAGAAACTGGATGGCTTTTTTGATGTGCTGTTTTCAGTTGGACTCCCAGCTATTTCTCAAGCTAGGACCGATGCCTCAGCTGCGTCTACTAACTGAAAAGAAGTCTCCGGGTTTAACTTTAACACCTGCATCTTTCAGCTATCTGCATTAAATCACTGAAGAAGCCACACAAAAGCCTAACCCGTGATCTCTAATTATACCCATCTACCAGAGGCCACCTTCCAACATCTGCCTGCTTTTCCCATGTTTTTTCCAACCTGCTTTGATACCGTTATAGAGTCTTTACTTCAAAACCAATATAATCCCCAGTTTCCACTACTTCTTCCCAACGCTAGCGGGAGTGAATAATGCAGGCCTTCGAGTCTTTTCCTCCAGGGCCGAAGGGCACAGGAACCCATCCCCTTTTAAGCGCACAGTTCATCTTACAGAAAGGCTTGTTTTCACAGAGTAGAGTCCAGACAGTAGCCAATTAAAGCATACAGAAACACTTTGAAACCCTCCTCCTGCTCGAGCGCGCAGGCTCCTTTCCCTCTAACTGCTATCCATTGTAGGAAGAAGAGGCTGATTGCTGCAACTTTGAATCACACTGAAAGTTCCAGGCTGGTGTTTGTTCTAATTTAGGTTTGTAAGCTTCTCAGAACAAGGATCTCCCAGGTCCACCACTAAGAATTCAGAGACAAACTTCTAAAAATCCAGTGCTCCTTTGAAAGGATCTCTTTAAAACCACCTTGCCGCGAAAGACCCGTTCAGAAAGCAGGCGGCACGATGACACTAGAATTTCAGAGCCAGCTTTGGACAACAAAACCTGCATCTCAGAGTTCGGCAGCGCCGTGTTCTGCGGGCTTTCTGCTCGGCTCGCTGTCGCTTTGGGACAGGATCTTTCCTTTCAAATCCTCTGCTTCTAAAGCGCAGGCAGCTGCTGTGAGGATATGGAACCTCTTTAAGGGAAAAGACAACGGAAGAACTCTGAGATGAGGGTTTTCCTCTCCCCTCTGCTCTGAAAAGCAAAGCCCTGCTCGCAAAGAGAAGTATGGAATGAAGTGAAACCTGCTTAAGGCCCTTCTCTCGAGCTTGGTTGACTGGGGGAGCAGGGACTCAGCTGACCACTCATTTTTCCAGGGCGAGTTGCCTTCCCAGTGAGGCGCCAGCCAGTCCTTCGGTGCTCTCTCTCCTCTCCGGTCAGTCTCCTTGTCTCAGTGAGCTAGCAGTGGGCTCTCTCGCGCGCGCTCCTTTCTCTCCTCTCCGTTGGTTGATTTCTCTCTCTCCTGTTGCTCTCACACAGTGGTGCTTCAGTTTTAGCAGTGGAAAACAGGTATCCATTTTATTTTATTTTTTTTATTACCCAGAATAAAATGCTGATGAACTAAGCTCCACATAAGCTTAGCTCTTCTTCCTCAACCTAAGGGCAGAAAGAGAGAGCGGCGACGTTACTGACTGGTCTCCTGCTGGCACACCCAATACAGCTCGAGTCACGGGAGTAAGGAAACAACCGACCCCCTCCGCGCCTTACACTCTAATACTGTGACAATCCCGTCACTCCACCGTGTTGATATGCACGTTCACCCTGGTAGGTAGAATCCTGTGACAGCGCCACATCAATCTGAGATTTAAACTCATCACCAAGGTAACTGTCCTGAAACGAGAGACGTTCCGTCATTACCACAGGAGTCGGAGACTTAAATTCCCAAGCGTGTTGGGTGTTTAACGGCAGTTCGGAGCCCTTGGCCTCTAATCAGCTCTGCTGCAAATCCAGCTGACCCCGTGACAGAGCAGCAAGTCTTACTGTAACGCCCAATGTGTGTTCCGGGAAGGCACCGAAACTCTCACCTTGCAGCAAGGAGCCAGTTTAAGCTTAGGGCCTAGGTGGAAGTGAGAGTACCACATAAAAATGAATGGCACCATCGACATATGGGAGATGCAGGCAACACCAGACTACAAGGGTGCACCTCAAGGGGCCACTGACATTTTTCAGGCTTTGGACCTGTGGAAATGGAAGTGAAAACCACCCCAGCACTATACAAATAGGAGGATCCATATACACGCGCCCTGCCTCCATGTGCATACAGAGCCCAGCAATCTGTCGGTAAGAACGTCTTACTCCTACCTGTGATAATTCTGGCTGGGAGAGTCCTGGCTGGCTCATCTGCGACGGCTGACTCATGGAGATATAGCCCTGAGTCAGTGGACCCTGGGAGAAAGGCTGGGACACCACATCTTGGCTCGCTTGACTGTTGGGAAGGTTTGACTGGCTAGTTCCAGGAATCCCAAAACGGTTTTTCTGGCGCCCGCCACGGCCAGTCTTCCCTTTGGGTGTGCCGCGTCCTGAAAGAGGCAGCCGCGCACCAGGCGCGAACTGTTACTTCAAACGTTTTGTGAAACATTCATTGGCCATTTAAAATACCACGCGTGACGTGTACTCAGGCAACAACTTCTCTATGCATCCACGCCTTGAGGCAGCCTAGAGCAGACTGCTAGATCCCGGCAGCTGACAACTTTTCCTTAGAGCACGGATAGCGACCCTACATCGCATGCACCCAGCCTTACAGCTGAGAAAGGAAATGCAGCTTCCTGACCTCAGCCACAGTTCTGGCCCATCTGGCAGGAGTCAGTGAAAAGCAATCCTTCTCCTGAGCCCCTGAAGTGCCCAGTACAGGTTCCAGCCTTTCCTTCCAGGAGAGGCAGTTACTAGTAACAATACACCGCCTTCACTTGTTGGACTGAAGCTAGCCAGTGTTTACGTACCTGCCGCCGGGCCATTGGCCTGCCCGAAGTATCCTGGGGGCGGCATGGGTGGCATGACGAGATTGAAAGGGATAGGAATGTTCATCGCAGGGACGTGGCTGGGCCCAGCACTAATCATCCCGATCTGGTCGTGAGTCTGGAAGTACATGTTGGATGGGCGCCCTAGGGAAGGCAACAGTGCAGGGGAGCTTTGAGATCACATTGGTTCCGCACACCTCCGCTCCCTGCCTACACGGGAATGCCTGGGCACCTGCAGGGGGGACTGAAAATGTGAAATGGGGACGAGACTACGGCTCCATTTCAAGGGCCTACCAATTAGACATTACAAGTATAATGGGTCCACTGGCCACCAGCACCAAGATCTAGACCATGAGTGAAGTATCACAGAGGCAGATTTGAGCACTCCCAGCACAGTCCTGCAGAAGAGGGCCCACCACCATCGGGCATTTCTATAGTCCTGGGCTCGTGCCCCCATAGAAAGACTCTCCCCTTTTCCACACCTCGCAGCAACATTAACATCTTAATGAAATAAAACCACCTTTTATCCAGACCACCAAGGCTGCAACCCGAATAGTCAGGAATTCTGTGGAAATGCTACGTTCTTGCATCTTGGGGTATTTTTTTTATTGGGGGAAGAGGCTGCTGAGGCTCACGAGGCAGAGGAAGAGGAAGAGAAATCTGGGCTCTACATCAAAATGCAAAAAGCCCTTCTAATGGCGACAGAAAGGGAAAAGTTAATGAAGGAGTTGTCCTCCCAGAGCTTCCTCTACCTTGACTGCTCCTGTCATAGACAGATCCTGGGATAATAGCTTCACGTGCGTCATACATGGCAGTCGTCATGAAACGGGCACCCTGGAAGTGTTACAGGAAGATAAGTGAATGTTACCAACTGAACCACCGCGACCTGGGAGCTTTGAGGGAATCCCTGCCCCACTAGAAAGTGGCACACAGCTGTCATTTCAGCCAAACTACACTTGGCTACAAAAACTGTCTAAAGGAAGTTTGAAATTTAAGCCCGGCTTGAGTGTGATTGGACTGAATCATTTTCCACTCTCTCTCTTGCTCTGTTCTTACACTGGGTTCTGCCGATGAGCGACAAGAGTTTATTTTACTGCTACTTTTGCTTTTTTACTTAGGACAATGAGACGAAGCCCATTTAAACTGAAAAGGAAGAGTCAGACACTGGGCTGAGTCATGTCAGAAACCTGGCATTTCTACACAAGTGGACTGGTGCTTCCACTTTGCTCATTTTGGAGGCCACTCCCAAGATTTAAAAACCCACACCAGGAAAGAGCTTAAGCTTGGGAGACTGCTCAGCCAGCAGGGCTGGGCCTAGAGGGGAACCAGATGCGACAGCCGTCTGGGTCGCATGCAAGCAGCTACAAACACAAGAGCCCAGCAATGAGAACCCTCTGGACGCCAGAGCAGCTGCCACCTGCCCCTCTGCCCACAACAGGCTCTCCTGTCAGGGAAGCAGGAGCAGGACTTCAAGATGCGATGGAGCCAGCCCTGCAGCCTCCAGAAACAGAGCCAGCGAGGGGCAGCAACGCATTCCTACCCCCCGCAGTAAGTTCATCACATCTGCCATTCACGCCCTTTCCTACAGGATCCAAAGCCTTCCTGGCCACAAAACAGGTGTGACAGCAACGCTGCGACCAGGTCAGTTAGATGCCCCCTCTCTCATCCAGGTTAAAGACAGACCAGGCTGCCGGCCAGGACTTACAGGGTTGATGGTATTGACGAGTTTACGAGGCTTGCTGAACTGCATGAGGCTTTCCCGGAGGTTGTTCAGTGGTCCCTCTACCAGCACCTTCTGCTCTTTGTAGTAGTTCAGC